>NC_090659.1:32147736-32493990 GCF_013368605.1 Nyctibius grandis
TTGCTTATTGCACTACAGAAATCAAACTGCCCACACAATTACTTCTTTTAGATCTTATGAAATAAATGAATGTAAGAAGCACTGGGAGGTGCTAAAATGTGGGGAAAAATGGAGTACCAAGTTTCAGGGATGTAAGATCATAAAACATACTGTTTACATTTTTTCTGAAGATAGCATTAATGAATAATTTAGCTCTGCATGGATTATGGGAACAATTTGTGACATTTTATTTTTAAATATTTTCATTCTTGCCAACGAAGGTTAGAATTGCACTTAGACATTATATAAAGAGAAGAACTATGATAAAAGTGGTACAAAAGGTGTTTTAAAAACAAATCTGTTAAACAAACCAACTTGTTTGACACTTTGTCAGAGGAAAGTTAGATTTAGGCACATACTAAGTAATCTGACTAACCTTTTTACTCGAAAGGTCTTAGTCCAATTTTCTAAAGGATCAGAAAAACCTTACTGATGAAGAAAATAGTCTTACGAAGAGTTTCTGTCAGGCAGTAGTCTTTAGTATTCTACTAATTTACTGATTTTAGATGAGATTGAGTGTAAAAAGAACAGTCACTTTTGGTTAGGTTTGGGACAGGAAGGGAGGTGATATTTGAGTTTTGGCCATATGTCATGAACCTCTTGGGTAACTGAACCTTTGCACTGCCCAGCACAGTGACAACCTGAAGGCTTCTGCAATAGCCATAGGGGGATGAAAAATCAATACCCATCAAATCAAGTCCAATTTCAATTCTAATTCTAAAACCTGGTGAGCAACTTGGAAAAGGTTTTCCTGCAGTTGCAGAATAAAAACTGAATGCTTTATAAACTGGAAGATATACATGTGTAAGGTCTTAACTGACTAAGTGGGTCAGAGATTTACAACAGTTTTGCTTCCACTAAGACTCAGAGATTTGCTGGAATGTTCAAGTAATTAGGACCAATTAGCAGAAGTTGAAATATAAAACTAATTGCTCTCATATCTACATGATGAGCTCCCATTCAGAAATTTCAGAAGCATCGTGAAGCTTTATGGCAAAGGGAGCTATAACACCTGTGGTTTCTTTGCAGAAGTTAGAAAAAAACTAGTTTCTTTTCTCTTTTAAGTCTTAATTGTCACTCTTCATTACCACTGTGTGAAATCATGTCCTAGTGACTGAAAATGCTCATGAGATCAAAAACTTAACTTATTCAAATCCTTAAGTAATAAAACCGATTTATACTATTATGTGAATTACACTGTAATTTAAGGTGATTGTCAGCAATTCTGTTATAATTAATAAACGTATGAAGGAAATTCAGAATTGCTATTCAGAATTTGCTATTAAATTGTACAGGACATATTAATATGTTGTTTATGCATTAATAAATGATGCGTTTAAAGTACGCCTACCTATTCGTACGTTTCCTCAAGATGCATTTCCTATAGGAAATACTAACTTGTTTCTTTTTCAAACATATAGTCTCATGGGTAATTTCAAACAGAATAAATATCTTCCTCTAAAAAAGTTATTCAAGTGAAAGTCTTTTTTTTGTCCCAGCAAAAAAAAAAATGTTTTAACCATCCCTCATTAGCTTATAGTCAAGAAGACCCATATATGCCCATTGAGAACACCTATGAGAGAGGAAAGCAAACCCAAAACATAATAGAGGTCTGGGACAGGAAATTAGGCAGCACCGACAAAATGGCAAGAAAGGGAAGGAGATACTTTGAAAAAAATACATGAAGTATGTTACCTGCTCTTAGTTCTGATGCCTGTCCCATGAAAAATACAGGTATATTATTAAGCTTTTAAAATAATATCAAAAACATTAAAAAATAATACTAAGATAGAATTTAGCTAGTTGCAGACATGCAGATGAGAACTTCCAAAAAAACCCCATATAATTAGATAATCATCTGTATTTCCAACATAGTCTATGATTAAATGAGACCACAAGGCTTTGATCCAGCATGAAAGTCATACTTTTCAATATATAACATTGTAGAAGAGCATTCTTTCTCCTTATGCATTCCATTTTTATCTACTACATTGACAGACTATGAGCTTGTCTTCTTGAATTAAAAACCTGTGAAAAAAATAGAATCATAGTGTGTGTGATCCACCCCTTATATCATCTGCAGTATGTGATCTGTCATTAACAAATTTGTACCTAGCTGCTGTCGCTACCACTCTCAAAATTAATTTCTAGAAGTTTCCTCTACCTGGCTGAAGATTAACCTATAACTGCTATAGATGATCGATGATTGATAGCTATCACCAATAAGTAACAAAATCAGCCTTAAATTATAACAAGTAGATTTTTTTTTTTTTCTCACACAAAAGAGAAAATGACTTAATTATTGCCAAGGTGATAGAAAGAGATTTGGTCAACGGCTGAGGAAGGTAATGACAGTCAAATCTCCTGGGTTCTGATCCCTCTGTTTTTCTGATTATTTTTGGACAAATTTTGTAGGAATGGACCAGAAAAGGAAACAGCATCAGCACCGTCATGCTTAAAATGCTCTACTGTTTTTAGCTCTGAGCTAAATTCTCCATATGCACAGAGTCTGAGGAAAGTTAGGGGTCTAAAAACAGTTAGCCGGCTGCACAAAAACATAGATCATAGGTTTTCTCCACTGGCAGCCAGAAAGGAAAAGAAGCTCAGGACAAAATCAGGGCTCAGCTCCCCGAGATGCAGAGCGCTGGCATCTGGGCTAGAGGGAGGTGCCAGGGGCTCCACCTTTTCCCGGTGCTGGATACCCAAGCTGGTTTCCCTTTTCCTGCACAAGTGGTGCTGGAGTCCGGGAGAGCCGTGTTCTGTTCCCCTCCTGAAATTCCTGCCAGGAAAGGGAAGGCTCCGTGTTTCTGTTCCAGTGCCAAGTCAGGGAAAGAGCAGAAGCCCCTTCTCCCCGCCTGAATGTGCCAGGCACTGGTTTGCGGTGGGTACCACCATCGGATGGACCCTGCTTGTGTTTTCTGTGAGGTGAGTGTGTGTCCCTGCTGGGCTGACCGGTGGGGAGACTGAGGAAGATGCATCCAGGTTTTTGCTCGTGATTTAGACTCTGAACTTCTTGCCCTTTCAGGGCCTGTGTAATTGCAGGCATATCCAAAAGCTCTCCCTGTAAGTTTAATTTTACAGAGAATATATTGACCAGGGTGGAGCAGCAGTTGCAAGGGTGTTTCAAAGGCTTAAATTTTGTACCTGAATCCCCACTGCAGTGTTTACCCCTAAATATCTCTTTTCCCAGGAGCGCTCTTTGTTCATTAATAGAACTTTCTGCTTTCCTGTCCCTTCTGATCCTGGTGATAATGTACCACATATGAAGTTTAAGAAGGATTATAATTTCTTTTTCAGGCACATAGTGAACATTCCAGATTCAGCATTTTTGTTGGCTTATACAGCTGGAAAAAAAGATCACTAACTAGAAAACCAGCCAAAACTAATACCTCTGCAAATGCCTTGGTGTTCAGGAAGAAAATTTACCTAATTTTTTGGTCCCAGTTGTTCTAAGTGAGCCAATAATCAGAAATTAATAAACATCTAACTCATTCCTAGCAGACACTAAATGTGGATCTAAACAAGGAAACCTAAACCGAAATGTTGTCATGGTGATATACAAGAGACTAAGCAAGCAGCACAAAGCTTCTCTTCCTAGGAGACCTGAGAGACTAGCTCAAATTTTTATCAGTCATGGTTAATATATCATTTCACTGAAACAGTTGTCAATATGCAAAGTATGTAGAAGGCTTGTAACAGGTACCTTTTGTTTTTTGAGGGCACAACAGATTTTGTTTCCAAATCACAATTTCAGATTCAGCTTTACTTAAAGAGGAAAAAAAATATTTGGGGGAGTTTTTGCTATTTTTAGCTTTTTACTATTTATAAGGGCAATTAAATATTGAGATTACTTCCTCTTAAGCATGTCACCATGAGGCCACATACTGTGGTGTGTTTGACATACTGATTTCTCTAAGAAAGGAAGCAAGGAAAGCAGACCTTTGCAAAATTTATGCATGCACACTGTTAGCTTAAAAAGCTGGTGGTCACAGAACAGAAAAAAGACTTATGTCTTGTCAGTCTTAGAGCTACTGCTTGTATGGAAGGGAAAATAAGGACTCTCCATCAGCATGTGACTTAATACACATCTGTTAATTAAGTATTTGTTTAAAAGTAATTTAAGCCTTAAAAATTCTTTATTTTCAGTGTTCCATGCACTAATTTCATTATTAAAGACAAGCCATTGGATTTCAGAGTTTGTTGGGTTAAGCTCTTGCTCTGGGTTCAACTGTCTCTGAATTAGGAGTATATGACTACTAGCTGGTAAATTGTTGAGGTTCAATTTCTCAATAAATTAATTTCCAATCTCAGTAAATTCAAGAAAATATGGCAAATGCCAGGCTAAGCAGAACATCTGGTTATTTACATCTGTATCTCTTAAGAAGCCATGACAAGAGTTCAGGAAAATGGCTACAAATTAGTTCTACTCAATTAATTGGAGGTACACAAAAATACATTTTAATAAATGAGTCACACTATCTTGATTTATGGCTTCCTTTCAAACTTAAACATACTTTGCATGCTACAAGTCTAAAACTAGGGAAGATGTCACTGCTTTGATATAAATTGAGATGCCACAAGTAGTTCAGCACCACAGTAAGAACCTGTTTTGCTCACCTTTA
Organism: Nyctibius grandis; assembly: GCF_013368605.1. NCBI lineage: Eukaryota > Metazoa > Chordata > Aves > Nyctibiiformes > Nyctibiidae > Nyctibius > Nyctibius grandis. The sequence goes on from NC_090659.1 coordinate 32,152,398, forward strand.
CAAACAGTCTAAAAAAAGCATAGTAATGACAGTGAAGTACAGGCACTGCTCCTGATTATTCTTTGCTCTCTTAAACCAGCAGGATGCTGCATAAGGATGAGGAGCGTCAAGCCCAGGCATGTGGAGCACCCTCTGGGAGGTAAAGTGAACAAATTGGATCTGGGAACCTTGCTTTGCAAGAGATTCTCCACCTCTCTGTAATTCCCTCTGTGGGAGATGGCTGTAGTCATTAGGCAGGCTGGAATCATGGGATGTGAGTGGTGAGTAGAAACAGGAAGGTCCTTAGAAGTTTTTGTCATGATACTTCACTTCAGAAATGTTGGTGCTAAACAAATGTGTTAGATGGAAAACGTCCACAGTCAGGCTATGCAGGAGCTCCCCTAGCATGGGGTTTAGGTGGCATTTCTGATGGAAGTGGAATGTATTTTTGTTGGCTTTTCTAATACTTGATTTTATTTCTTACAGAAAATTATTACAGTTATATTACCTGTGTCTTTCTATTATTTTTTCTCTATTGAGCCTTTATTAGTTTTAAAGTTCATGAATTATTAAATGCATTTTTTATAGAGATATAATTAAAAGGTGTTACTGTACTTTCCCCAGTGACAGCCATAGTTAACAACAAGCTTTCTGTTTTATATTGAAAGTTGTACAAACACCTGGGGAAAAAGTATTGTTGCCTATTAATATCTCAGGAAGCCAAAATTCATGCTTGCATCAGAAGGAAGCTCTGTAAACTGACTGCCCCTATAATGCACCATTTTATGGACAAAAGCTGCATATTTACCCCTTTTATGTAGAAGAATACTGGCATGTCGGCGTCCATTTCCATTCTCGACGTAGCACGAGTAATTCCCTAGGTCTGCCTCTTCTACGGAGTCAAGGATCAATGAGATAGAAACCTCCTGTTCCCCAAGATGTTCTTTGAGAACCCTGAGAAAAAAGCAACCATCACTGCTATTCTACTTGTATTATAGCGGAGCATTAGATAATCATGACATAATAATGCTACTTACAATTCACAAATCTCTGGCTGCAAATTTGGCTATGGTTTGATGAAATCTTAATTAAATTATATCATGCCCTTTTCTTCCTCACTTCTAATGAGGAGGTTTGGCTTTGTAAATGTTAATGAGAGATGCAGTTAATTCGCTTCTTTAAGCAGGATGATGTGCACACAGATAATATATTATTGCACACTCTGATGGAGACCCTGATCAGTAGTATGTGAAGTCTTGACATGTTAGAAGAGAGAAAAGTAAAAACAGTTATTTTGGGGTTTAGGGTCACACTGGAAGTCTAGGCCAAACACACTCTTTATGCACTTTCTGAGGCTCTTCAACATGTCAGTCGGGAACAGTGTGTTCATGCCAGGGTCTGAAAAATTATTACTTGGAGGTATTGTAAAATTTGACTGTGTATTATAAATCTGGCATACCAGATGCTGCTCATTCATACAGATGATAAATAAAAGACCTCCTGCATAAGACTCCACCTGTCTTCGCATTGCTTTCTTTACCTCATAGCAAGCCCACCAATGGTTGTAGAAACCCAGCAAAGCCAATGACAAATGGCTCTAGGCTGCTCCCTCATGTCACACCTGATAAAAGAAGTAGAAACCAGACTTCCTGCTCCTCCCTCCACAAAACAAGTAAGTTGTAACAAGGTTCTTGTCACCTTTTTATCAGCCTTCAGAATGCCAAGTCTCTGGCTGCAGGGTTTAGGAAAATCTTTAGATGCGAAATACAGCTGATCTGGTTGTCATGTGCCTTTTAGTGTATTGGTCTTGAGCTTTATAGAATAAACTTGAAGTACACTGGGGTGAAATATGCTTCCATTTTGCCTATATCTGGGACATGGAGATGACCTTGAATATGTAAATAATCTCTTCAGATCCAAGTAGATACTTCATATTGGATAGGAATTGGTACACTATGTCAAGTGTGTAATTCCCAATACAAAACCACTTTTTTATTAATTTCCAAATGAGGCAGCACTTTTAGGAGCAGTAAAAGTACATGATGCAAATCACCAGATCCTCTCTAAAACAAGTATTTCAGCAGATATAAGCAGCCCACATAAGAGGATGCTTGGCTCTCACAGGAAACTCGGTTATTTCCTTGAAGAAGAGAAATCAAAACATTCCAAAAGAGAAGCCAGACTTCAGCGTTTATTTAAGGCTCCATGATTTAAAAGACTTCTTTTGAGCTGTTTTCCTTGATGTATTTATTTTTCTTTATTTCATCTCAGTAACTATCTTAATAGTTCTTATTGTAGATTGCCACAGTTTGAAAAAGTCACTGTGCAAATTCCAGTCGGTTACACTAGGGTGCTTGTCAGGCAGCTACTCTGCTTTTGCAGCTCTCTAACATCAGATCTGGCTGAGGCATTTTTCTGTTGTCTACTGGTGGAGTTGAAAAGGTAAAGAATGGATGTTGCAAAACCAGGGATCAGACCCAAAGTGTTCCTGAGTTTGTGATAACAAGTATTACATTAACTATCAAAAAAAAGATATTGACTGAAAAAACAAATTGCTTTTTCTTTTACCTGATGTCACTTTCCCAGACTCGACTATCATCCAAATCTTCAATAAACTTCTCCCCTTTCATCCAGTAGATTAAAGGACTGACATCTCCACTATATCCAAAGAAAGCTTGGCAAGTTAGATTAGCAGAACCGCCTGTTACAAAGAATGTAAGAAAACATGTTAATTCAAAATTTGTAAAAAGTTTCATTTTTGAATCTGTTGGGTTTGTTGATTTAAAAAAAGTTATATTTGTAAAGACCCTCAGTTTTCAGCTGCTGTTGAAAATGTCCAAAAGTATCTACTTGTCTTGCTACTGTTGTTCAATATATTTTCTGAAAAGAAATACAATAAAAATGAAATTAAACGTTACATAAGAACAAGATTCAATTTTGAATTTTTTCACCGTTTTCTATGTTTCATAAGGAAATGAAAGACTATTTTTTCAAAAAGAGCTAACTTAACCAAAGATTTCCACGTTTTCTCTGAAAACAGGTAAAGGTTAGGTAAAATAGACATACAATCACATCTGTGCTAGTTCAGCTTTGCAATGGTTTCTGCAAAGAGACCTGTAGATTCCTGTAGGGTACTATTTCCAAGAGACAGCCAGTACAAAGATGTATGCTTGTTGCTATGTTATCTTCACAGGAAAGTATTAAACACTGAAACTGAAAAAAGACAACATGTGAACTCATTCCATACGTTGTGGAACACGTCTCACTGTATGAATGGGAATAAAGATCAGGTGCATGCAGCAAGGAGCAGAAATTCTATATATGTGCAGCATTACCTATTTAATCATTATAATGAAAATTTTAAAAAGTCATATGCCTTCACTTTGGTTTATTTTCATTGCGTAGTCTTACATTTTATTAGCACTGCTTGGCTTTGGGGTTTCAGCTAGAGCACATACAGGCATTGAAACAGTGCTTCACACGCATTTTGTGTGTTGGTAAGATTGGATAAACTAGCTGTATTGTGGACAGCCACATAGTTAAAGATCTCCCGTTCACTGCTGTAAAGATGTTTGTCTCAACATCCACCAACCCTTCTGAACAGCTATGTGTGTTTCTTTAGTGGATAATTACACAGTGATTTAAAGAAGTGTTGTGATTTAAGGAATGTTTCCTCCACACACACCCCAAGGAGAGTATTTTCATGGAGTTTATATTACTGCTGAGAGCAAACTCATATTTTATTTACACTTTCATTTTTTGACTTTAGGATTTTAAAGCTGACTGACCACATCTCCTGCAAAAAAAAAGCATTGTTAACACTACTCCATTCTGTACCAAGGTGCCATGAGAAGTCCATCTGGGTTCAATGAATTTCCTTAAAAATACACTTCTTTGGTTCAGGACCTGGTCCTTCTCAAACATATGACATTAATATTTGAACATCTTATTTATTTTTTAGTATGGCAACAAATGCAGGATGCTATATAACAAGAAGAGTAACTATTAAATGAATGTCTTATTTATCTGAAATGATTTGTGATTTTCTGTAAAAGCATCTGACTCCTCTACCTGGCTTGAACTCTCGCAGTCATGCCATAAAAGCTGCAGAATCAACTGTTTGTAACCAAAATATACAACATCAAGTCAAGTACCATCTATGTTGCTTTCACAAGCTCTTTAGGATCAGAGTTGCTTTTAGTCATTACATGAACTTTTGGTTGGTGCCACACCCTTTGCTACCAATGCCTGCTAAGGAGACAGGAGTATCCCAGAACTTGAAACTAGGATAGAGAGGAGGGTCTCGTTCGTAATCAAAAGGTATGAAATCAAATCTCTGACTAGTGAGACATTTTGATAATCTCATCTCATTTAGAGCAAAGTTACCAAATGTATGCTGAAGATCTTGAGTGAGAGGGCAAAAACTCTTCTTTCTGAAGACAACCACAGCTCCTGTTTCCACACCCCATGAAGCAATGGTCCGGACACCTCCCTGGAAACCCACCTCTCAATCTCTACACAGCTCAAGAAGTGCCATTTGGAAGCACTTGAGCACTTGAAAGATTTTTGCAATCTTGAAGCCATTTGTGGGGAATGAGATGAGCATTGGGACACCACTTAATGTGGGTGAAGTACATAAAACCTATGATGGAACACGATAAACTTCCTGGTAGTGCCCAGGACGTTTTAAAGATACAAACCCAGTTTCTTATAGCAGTTGCCAGTTGCATAGCAGCTATAATCCAACTTTTTTTTTTTTGGGGGGGGGTTGCATCATAATTATGATACTTGAACATGTGAAAATGAAAATACAAAACCTTAAAGTATTATGAATATCTTGGTCACAGTCATCCAGTCTAGCACATGGTCAGGGCTGTGAAATGCCTAGTAACCACAGCATTGGTGGACTCTGATCACTCTTGAAACAGGAGAAGGTACCTGCACATCTAAAGCAAAAGTAGGCTCCTGTGATAATTGGATAACCTCTATGGCATTACCTACTAGTCTTAGAGGGAAGAGTGCTACCTAAGGCATCACTGCCACTTCTTGGGCTTTTTCTGGAGCTTTCCCACCATGTCAAGGCCCGGTTGAAACTTTTTAGCTTCTAACAGCTGTCAAGATCACAGCTGGAGGGACTGTAGCTTCTGGCCAACTTATCCATGATTCACAGAGATTAGCCACCACAGGTGCTGAACCATCAAAGCTCTCCATGCTCCTGCAGCTAACAGGCACCCACTGAGAGCTGATTTTTGCACTGTGCAGGTCTCTAAGCCTTTTACGGGTGAATATTAACACACATAGGTTTGTTTTTAAAAATAAACATATTTTGTTAAGGGCAAAAAATGTTAAAAAATAAGAGTGTGTAGGACTAAGGCTTTTTTCCTCATTAAATTGTTAAAGAAATTTCCCCCTTAAATACAATATGTAAATATATTTTTAAACACAGAATCCAGATTTCCATTCAACATGAAATATTTGCACCTGAGAAAAATTAGGAAGGATGTAATGTCTCTTAGTAGTACTGTGTTGATTACAGTCACTGAGAAAAGGCCATTAGCAGGCCAGGTGTTCAGCTATAAATTACCTATACTGTCTACCTTGACCAATCTTCACAATAAGCCAGTGGGAAGTTCTTTAGCAGGTTATCAAAAAAGATTCAGTGACCAGCTAATGACCAACTGTGACCATTAATGAGGAGGTCTGTTACTCCAGAGCTCACAGCTCTTTGCAGAGGGCAGTGGAGCTCAGCTGGTGGAGCAGAGATGCTCACAGCTGCAGGCCCATGTAAGTGATGGGCAAAGGCTGACTGAAGGGCAATATTATGAGTGGACAGAGTATTTTTGGAGCACATCTTGTTCTTTACTCCAGAGCTGCCCTCCTGTGAGTGAACATATGCTGTAGGATGGGCTGCATTTTTCCCTAGAAGTGCACCTTTGACGTGAGCGGTCAGAGGATGCTGAGTCAGATATCAGTGGCTGCTCTGCACGGGCAGTCTGTTTTTAAGAAGTCTGCATATTTTTAGAAAGTATACAAAATGTAAGTAAATAAATAAAAAAAGCTGCTTTGGTTCATACTTAAGCTAATGTACAAAACAACTTGTCGGCCAATTAATAGAAATCACTCACAGTTAACCCTAAATCTCTCTGTGTGTTTTCTGTGCTGAGAAAAACTATAGAAGTTATTTGAAAACTGTAAAAGTTTGATGAATGGATATGTAATGCTTTCTATGCTATTCATTTAAATTTTCTTTTGAATGCTGAAATCTAAATACATGTTTTAGATTAACTACTATGGAAATCCATCTCTCTCTCTCTCTCTGTCCCCTTTGCTGTGAGATGTAAATTCTTGAGAATGTAAACTGCTTTTTTTTATGGACCCTGGAAAAGTCCAAAGGCATGAGATTAGAATTATTAAGTGAAACTGATAGTGTTGGGGTTTTTATTAACACCCTCTCAAAAAAAAAGAAAAACCACAAAAATCAAAACACCTTCAAGAAAGGATAAAGAGAAAAATGACACTTTTGACTTAGTATAATTACCATTTTTTTACTGTGAAATAATGCAATAAAGACAGGTAAGAGAACACCGAAAAAGTAAGCTTCAGCTTTATATTTCTCCATCACCCTTATTTCTGAAGATGAATATGCTTTTACTGTATTGAGCTGATTTTTGTAAAAACTGGAATATCTATCACTACATATTCCTGCTGCTTGCTGTGATAAAGTTGCACTGTCAACTCTAGCCAACCAGGTTCAAGCTAAATCAATCAAAAGCTCTTTGCCATCTAAACTGAGAACAATTTTGATTACACAGTATGCTTTCAAGTAGAGCAGAATGCAAGGAGGGACCACATCAAAGTGTACTTCCTTGAAACCAGCAAATCCCTTCAGCAGAGCAACACACTGGTTTTGCGTAATTGTCAATATTTGGGGCACTTTGAAAACTACTGCTATGGAAGCCTACGTCCAGGAGAGGGCACTGTCTAACTTCTAAACATTAAAAAAAAAACCAAAACCACCAAGGTAAATTCCTAGTGTATTAGCTCTAATTAAAAACATCAACCTGCTAAGAACCTGCTAGTTGCAATTAGCAAATAGTGAATGTTTTGTGGTTAGTGAAATGTCATCTTGTATGGGCAGTTTAAATTACACTTGCACCATTAGTCGTACCTGTTAGTATACACTCTGATGTTACCCGTTCTAGCCTTTGATTTGACAGGTTTGTCAGTGAAAGACAACCATTTTTGTTGGAAGCAATGATAATTATCAGACATCTTCTGCAACCTCTTTTTAGAAGAATCCTCAAAGATGTATTATGGAAGGAAAGTGTTTGAGAGCTATGATCAGCATCTCGTAATACGGAGGGCCAAGAGAGTAGAAATGTTAAGTGTACTGAAATACGAGACTTTCTTTTACTGTACAATGTAAACCATTTGTAAAACTTACACACAGGCAATACCTACACACTTACAAGTGTGCCATTTATTTGTAATGTTAACACTTCAAAATGAAATTATAAAAGGCCAAAGCAGACGCAATCAAAATCTCTCACACATGAATTAAATACCATTCTTTCCATTCATGTTAGAGAAAAAGTACTGGCAAAATATCAGTCTTCCACGTGGAGAGATGTAAAAGCTGTTAAATTCCTAGATGTGATGGATTGGTGGCAATTCCTCACAAAGTCAATGACCCACTTGTTTTGCCAATGACACCTGCCAAGATCAGCAGGCAGGGGGATAGAAGCTGCTCGTGTTTTCAGAGACGTCTCACATCCTAAGACAGTTTTTGAAAGCCTTCTTGTAAACACAATTAAGGAAAAAAAATAAAAAAAATAAAAATAAGGTACCATATAATTTTCAGTCATGAGCCTTGATCATATGATGATATTCTAGGGATCTGTAAGTCTGCCCTTAGAGTAGGATGAACTGCAGAGATTCCTCTTGGTTCCTTCCTTGCCTGCACAAAGCATCACCTACTCCTATGCTGCTCTCTGGTTTACATACATATTTTCACATTTTTGATATCTTGTACTTTCTTACCAGATCACAACAGTTTTGCTCTATGTTTCACATAGCAGGTTATGCCAAATTAAACAAAAAAATAAATAATGCTGTTTTCTGAAATATAACTGCAAGCTGGGAACTGCTAAATTCTAGTCTTGTCACTGAGTAGTATGTTGTGAAGTCTTTGGCAAGGCATCAGGTCTTGCATCCATACAATTGTGAAGACACGATGTGCAAATTCTCTCTACTTTGAATTCAGTGGATGTAGGTTTGAAAGGGCTGGGTATTATCATTCCAGTAAACATTATCACGCAAGCATCACACAAAGTGGCTGAATGTGATTACACAGTTATCTCTCTTCATTAATGGACCTGTCCATATTTTGCTATGTTGCGGGGTGGAATGTTGATTGCACGGGACTGAATTACATATTGAATAAGTTCTTCAGGCATAAATGTGTAATTTAGAGTACATACAACCATTTCTCACAAAAAAAAAAAAAGTCAGCTGAAGATTTGCATCAAGATCAGAGAGAGATTGCAGCTTTTGAAGTTTCACTGAATTTGTAGATATCACTATTTACAGGAGAGGCCAAAAATCACCTCCTTTAATTTCTGGTTAGTTTTTTGTTTTTGTTTTGTTTTGTTTTTAATTGGGAAAAAAAGGCTACTTCTTACTCATTAGGTTTTTCATTTTCATTGGGTTTTTTTTGTACTTAGCAGCTAGCCCTCTTCAGCACAGGACTAAACTCATTTGACCACACATAGTCATTTACTGCCACATGAAAAGCCCTTTACCTCACAAGGCTTCCAGCTGCTGAATTACCGTTCAAGACGACACTTAATGGAGGTGTCTGTATTTTGCTGCTTACATGTTACCTGACATCAGCCCTGAGACATTTAAGTCTGCAACACTTAATAAGGTGCTGTACTGAAACTTACACAGTAAGATCTAAGATTAACCTAAGAGTGTTAAAAATTTTTGGTGAACTTCTTCATAGGTTGTGAAGGAAAAGAAACCCAAATCCTTTCTGCTTTGAATGGGCTTTTTAGCAGCAGGACTGTCAGAGACAGTCTCAATGAAAACAGCAACCACAACAGCAAACTGCACAAAAAGAAGTGATGTGTGGGACTTTGGGCTCAAAATGCCCAGAACATCTCTCAGGTATGTATATTGTTAAACTAACCTTCGTTTCACAAGAGGTAACAAAACCCCTGAACCAATAATCTTGATTTTCCTACGAGCAGGCCTCTCCTCTGGATAGATGGTAATGTCAGACTGATAAATTAGTTGTTCAGCAAGTAGAGGCTGGAGTGGGAGACAATAACTATCACAAGCATAAAGCAAGACTTTCTAAAGGAAAGTAAAGTCACTGTAATTGTTTTACAAGCTTAGCTTAACTTATACTCCAGAAGCTCGTATTTTCTCATTTTTTTTTTAGACAAATGCATTTCTCAAACACTTTTTTCCTGTGCCCTCTCTGTCAGATCAAAAAATAATTTCAGTTTTTAAATCTTAGCTGTTTTTAGATATAAGTCACAAGAAAATATCCTAGGTAACAAAATATCTCCAATGGAAAAAAAAAAAAAGAGATGGCTCTTAATGTCAAACTTCACATGTTTTTTAGCTCTTACAGACATATCTTGGGAGCTTTAAATGTGTCCACACCATGCATAGCTTAATACTGTTCAGTGTTTTGTTTCTGGATTCTTTTCTAACCATATTGCCTTTGACGATGGTGCTGTGGCTTTTGCATTTCAGTGATGCTACATGGTAAGAAAAAAAGCTTAGCTAGCAGCCTGAAGTTCCCTTTGAGTAAAGGAATCCTAGAACACCTCCAATAAGGAGTCCCATATGGGAGACCATACTTCTTATGGTCTCTCTCTGTGCCTTGAAAGCGAGGCAGGTAGGTTACACACCCAGGGATGCTGCTGCCCCTCAGCAGTCTCTGACCGCCAGAACATCCTCTTGTGGCTTTAGCTTTGTGAAGTCCTGCTGTGGGTCACATTTTGGGAAACTCCTAGAAAAGCAGGAGGATTTTCCTGTTTATCTTTTCACATTTCAGGGAGGTTAGATTAGGAAAAAAAAATGAAAATAATTCAATATGTATCTCTCTGGTAAAGAATATTTATTGATAAGAAATTGATAAGAAAAATTCTGCAGATGACTCTGGACCCCAAGAAGCTACAAAGCTGGAATACTTTCTCTACTAGTTAAGGAAGACATTTTCAAGCCATTACAGCTCTCACAACATTTTCCTCATTCCCATACAAAAAACAGAGGGAAAATGGCAGCAGACTGAAAGTTGGACTTACGCAGCTCCTCTGAGTTAGAACGCAGGTGTCACTAGACTTCTTTTGCTGAGGAGCTACTGGAACATAATGATAAATCCAGTCTGCCCATGCCTACAATGACAATAATTTTCTAATATAGCACACTTGCAATAGGACAGCTCCCTTTTCACTGTGCTTTCTTTTACCTGTGCAAGCTGTAGAAATAGCTGACATTTTATTTTTAACCTGAAGAGTGTTGGCCCAACAGATGAAAACATTCAAATCTTTTGCTGCGGACGTTTTGTTATAAATCCTGGTTTCTTGTTCTTTCTGAATAGAATATAGTGGGTTTGCTTTGGTGTCTTGTGAGTGTTAGTCCATGTCAAAAACGACTGCACATAGATCATGGCAACCAGCTGCAGCCCCAGTACCTTTTCCCAGACTCACTCTCACGTGCACCTCACAACACTTTCTGTACAAGGGAAATGCAAACTCTGTCCCGAATTCTAGACAATGACAAATCACAGAATCACAGAATCACAGAATCAGAGAATGATTGGGGCTGGAAGGGACCTCTGGAGATCATCTAGTCCAACCCTCTGCTAAAGCAGGTTCCCCTAGAGCACGTTTCACAGGGTCATGTCTGGGCAGGTTTTGAATATCTCCAGAGAAGGAGACTCCACAACCTCCCTGGGCAGCCTGTTCCAGTGCTCTGTCACCTTCAAAGTAAAGAAGATTTTCCTCATATTGAGATGGAACTTCCCGTGTTTCAGTTTGTGCCTGTTGCCCCCTCTAGTACACTTGATTGTAATAGAGGTTTCAGTGAACTGAATAACACACTTTTTTTCCAAAAGAAGTTAACTCTGGGGAGCTGTAGCAAACAACTTACTGTGTGAGATCACATTTAAATGAAAATATCAATAATCTTAAGGAACATATTTGGCAATTCAGTTTACATAAAAATTATTGGCTATTCAACCTCTTGTGGCTCTTTCAGCCCATAACTGTTCAGTCAGTTGATTTCTTCAGACATAGCACTCAATGAACATCATTAGAAACTGTGTTTTACTACAATGTCTGTGATGGTTTTGGCTGGGATAGAGTTAATCTGCTTCATAGTAGCTAGTAGGGGCTATGTTTTGGATTTGTGCTGAAAACAATGTTGATAATGCAGAGATGTTTTAGTTACTGCTGAGCAGTGCTTACACAGCGTCAAGGCCTTTTCTACTTCTCACACCACCCCACCAGTGAGTAGGCTGGGGGTGCACAAGAAGGTGGGAGGGGACACTGCTGGGACAGCTGACCCCAACTGACCAAAGGGATATCCCATACCATATTACGTCATGCTCAGCATATAAAAATGGGGGAAGAAGGAGGAAGGGGGGCCATTTGAAGTGATGGTGTTTTGCCTTCCCAAGTCATTGTTACGTATGATGGAGCCCTGCTTTCTTGGGGATGGCTGAACACCTGCCTGCTGCTGGGAAGTAGTGAGTGAATTCCTTGTTTTGCTTTGCTTGCATGGGGGGCTTTGCTTTACCTATTAAACTGTCTTTATCTCAACCCATGAGTTTTCTCACTTTTACTCTTCTGATTCTCTCCCGCATCCCACTGTGGGGGGAGCGAGTGAGTGGCTGTGTCGGGCTTAGTTGCCGGCTGGGATTAAACCACAACAAGGTTTCATAATACCTGCTCTTTAAATGCTTTGGAAAGTGGGATTGTACTGTTTGTGCAATCATTAGATAATTTCAGTACACACAGCAAATTCTCCGCTTTGGAGTTAGACATATATATTAAATAATAACTTGTGGTTTTATTTTCCATTTGTCATCCTAACTGCTCTTTCCTCCCTTTGCTCTTCCTCCACAAGCAAGCCAACCACAGATTGAGTAGGTTGCAGGGAAGTATTCGGGCAAGGCAGTATTCTGAAAAACACTGTAGAGATGGCTGCATGTGGAAGATTTTTTACAAAAGTAGAGCTTTTGGAAAGTGGCAGGCACAGTGTCACCTACACCTGCTAGGTGGTTATTAAGGGAATCCAGACTCCAAATAATAAGCAGTAAATAATTAAACACTATATCTTCCTCTGGTGAACTTTACTCTTCAGTACACACTGGAAACATTACAAGTTGTAAGATTTTCATGAACTAACCCGTTCTGTCAGATCACACCATATGATGGAAAATGTCATTTGAAAAAGACCCAGGCTAGTTTGTCAAGCATGTGGATGGGAAAAACTACCATTCCCATGAAGCAATGTGGCACAACAGGATAAATACAATTGAAATAAACCACACCGATTACATGAATCAAAGTATTTCAATTTGGTTCAAAATGATGTGAAACCACTTCTCTCTTTAAATTTTCACCAGGAAAGCCAAAAGCACCACTGAAAATTGGAACCCTGATGGACTGAAACTGTTGATTACTAAATTACACCTGCTCAAGGGCTGGCTTTACGTTGGCTATCACTTTTCAACAGGAAAATGCCCTGTCTGGGCTGGAGGCCAGGAAGAAGCAGATCCTAATGTGCTCATATGTATTTGAAGTAGGTGCAGTTCTGGGCGTCAAAAAATGTGGTTCTTCCAAAACAACTTCCTTCTCAAGAACAATTAATCATCAAATTGTTTTGTTTTCTTGCTCCTGTTTGTCAAGAGAAGATGTTATTGAATACTGGAAAATCTGGAAAACAGCAAAGCTTAAATGATTTATTTTCTTGCAGCAGTGACGTGGACCTCATTTCTCTTGTCCACTTTCATTCTCCTTTAGTTGTAATTTCAATAGTTGCACTGTACAGGGTCCTGCCAGCAAAACTCCTGAGAGATTTAGGGCTCCTGTATCTGAAGCCAAATACCTGAGGTCAGCAAGCAGGACATCAGTCCTCATTACTAGCGTAACTCTAAATTTCCTGATCAATTCACACCACCTATCCTCCTTCTGCTGCACGCCCACCAATACTGTAATGTTTATTTTAATTTTCTAAGTGCTCTGAGAGGCACGGGAGTTGTGACATTTCTTAAAAGCAGAAGAAAGTGAAGGAAAATTTCACCTTGCTCCATTCAAGCTGCAGGAAAGCAGAACGTTATCTACAATGTTGTTTGTGGTTTTTAACAGTTTTTGCAAGTCTCAAAGCAAGGACTAAAAGCAGAGTTTGAGTGACAATAGAAATGTAAGGTACAACAGCTGCTGATTACAGGAACAGAAACAAATATTCCTTATGCAATATTTATGATACTAACCGTGCAAGGAGGGAGGTGGCAGGCTGATGTCTCTGATCGCACAGCTCTTGGCAGAGGTGCAGGGGCCACGCTGAGCAGCAACCCCACTGCTCACCCAGTCCTCTGCCCCTCCAGAGCTGAGGCTACCAGTCACCCCAAGCTGTGTGATGGCTTTTTAACCTGTCCACAAGGGACCAGGGTAAGTTTACAAAACCTCTTTTCACTTGTGACTTGGAGCTAGAGTTTTAATCCAAATCTGGGGAAGAAGAAGAGGCTCTTGCACTACCTAGGCCATTGTCAGGTCTGAAGAACACCGTTGCAGCTATAGGCTTTGATTTTTATTGATGCAATTATTTGTAAGTGCTGTTCCACACTACTGGGTAATAAAACAATGATGGATTTTTAGAAAGTGCTTAGTACAGTGTTAGCTTTCAGTCCTTCAGCATCTAAATGGCATCCCTTTAAAAATGTGTTATAATTGCAGACATGTGAAATAAGCACTGTTTATACAACAGTCCAAAATGAATGGCCTTAGGCACTAAGTATTGCTTGATTACATTTCCAGCCAGTTTCCTAAATGTATAATGTACACTCTCAGTGGAGTTTAAATCCACACTTATCTTAAATGAAATCATATGGATTATCTGAAGTGAGATGAGTGGGAAGAAAAAACCTACTTTAAAAACACTCCTTCGTTCACAAATGTCCTGGTTTGGCCCAAACCAGGCCAATTAGTCTTAGAGAAACCAAGGTCACTGCTAAATTCCTCACTGCTTACAAGTGAGGAGCCGAAGGGGGTCACACCTGCAGGGCGGAGCAGATGGGGCAAGTGGCCCAGAATTGACCAACGAGGTATTCCATCCCATACACGTCATTCTCACTTTCCTATTTATCACTAACCCACTGCCTCCTGGAGGTGGGGCCCAGGAGGGAGGGGCCCTCCTGTCTCCCACTGATTGGTACCAGCTTTGCCAATTCTCCAGTTAAAAGCCTGCAGGTGTGATGGCAGGGGGAGCTACTGCATTTTCCCCTCTGCCCGTGCTGGGGGGAGCTACTGCATTTTCCCCTCTGCCCATGCTGGGGGAGCAACTTTGCCTGAGGAGGATTTCCAAGCTCTCAGTCTTGGTTTTGTATATATTTGTATATATTTGATTATTTCTATTATTATTGTTATTATACTCTTTTTCATTTATTAAAACTGTTTTAACTTTCCAACCCATAAGTCTTTCTCCCTTTTCCCTTTCCCTTAGGGTGGTGGGGGGGAGAGGGTTAACAGAGAGCATCTGCCACCTGGTTAATAGCTGGCCCAGCTTTAAACCGTGACAGATTTATTGGTGCCCAACGTGGGGCTCGAGAGAAGCTGCAACAGGTTGCTCTGATAAGTTAAATCCTGGCTCTGGCTGGAGAAGACCTGGAGAGCTCAGCTGAGAGAGTATCAGATTTCTTCTTTTGAGATTTATGAGGGGTTGGAAATTAAAACAGATAGTGAAGATGGTGATGTCATTTTTGAATGCTGTGTTATCTCGTCTTTTTATAGAGTTTCTTTCACAATTGAGTATTGCAATGATGCCTTACCTGCCGTGGGCACTGTGTTATTGCTTGCTTCTTATGAATGTTTACATGCAGTTTAGCAGTGGGCGCTGGTCGAAATGTATTGTTTTGGTATGGGGTTTGATACTGATTTATGCTGTGATAAACTGGGCAGTTAATATTCTGATCTCTTATCTCTATGACACAATGATGGGCAGCTTTAATCGCGAATCAGTAGCAGTGACTTCATTTGCACGCTCCAGGCGTCCTTTAGCTGATTCTGTTAATGATTACACTTCCAGCTTTACTTCGGGAAATAGTACCTTCTCGTTTTCTGCCAAGCTGATTCCACTAGATTTTGCGAAATTAGGATGGTGCTGTCTAGGTGGCATGTTTTTATTTTTGGTTGTCCTGAATATGTTTCTGATGTGGGATAAGATTAAATATCGGTGCAGGGACAGTTGTAGGTGTTATGCAGCCACCTCAGATCCTACAGCGTGTGCTGCCGCCACAGCCACTAAATCCACTGAAACCTTGGCAGCCTGCACCACAGCTGCTACATCCCCCAAGATGGCCACTGCATCTACTCAGACTCTCAGCATCTATCGAATCTGTACCAATTGCTCCTGTAACCAGGAAGAAATACCAAAAGAAATCAGCTCGTGAAATGAAGGATGATGACTCAGAGCCTTCTAAGGCAGAGCCATCATATGACCCAGGTGAGGGCCCTTCTCAGGCAGAGTTAGGGCCTGACACAGATGGGGGTTTCCTCAATCGTCCTTTTAAAGCAGACCCATCACAGAAGAAAGGTCCTTCTAAAGCAGAACTATCACAAGAGGACTCGGATGTAGAGATAACCTACCACTCCTTATCCCTGAAGGACCTGAGAAATATAAGGAAAGATTTCAGCCGTTATGACGGTGAACCTATTATTACCTGGTTGCTCCGATGCTGGGATAATGGGGCAGACAGCATGCAATTGGATGGCAGAGAAGCCAGACAGTTGGGATCCCTGTCCAGAGATGGTGGTATTGGTAAGGCGCTCGCAAGAAAGTCAAACACTGTCAGTCTCTGGAGGTGACTCTTGTCAGCTGTAAAGAGCAGGTATCCCTATAAAGATGATGTTATGAGCCACCTAAGCAAATGGACCACTATAGAAAAAGGTATTAACTACCTTAGAGAACTAGCTGCGCAAGAGATTATTTATAGACACCCACGGGAATTGTAGATCCTGTAGATCCTGATGAAGTGGAATGCAACCGATCCATGTTCCGGAAGGTTGTGAAGAGTGCTCCACCGACACATACCCATACATTGTCAGTATTAGTATGGGGAGAAGATGCTATGGCACGATCTAGTGTGGGCGAAATGGCTAACTGTATGCGACAGTATGAAGATAGTATTTCTTCCCCACTGCAGGCACGCATCTCGGCTGTGGAAAAACTGACTAAGGAGAACAAGGACTCATTTAAACAACTGTCAGACAAACTGTCCATGATCGAGAATAAACTTGACTCTCTACCTACACAGGCGCGCGTTGCAGCCGTTAGGAGAAAACGCTCTCCTACAGGACCAGCTCAAAGGAAACGGAACACATCACGAGGTATCCTGTGGTTTGCCCTGCGTGGTTATGGGGAAGACATGAGCAGATGGCATGGACAACCTACCAGTACCCTACAGGCACGAGTACGTGAGTTGCAAGCTAAAAGAAATACCAGAGAGAATTTTTCTAGGAGGATGGCTGCTCCAGTTACCAGTGAGCAGGACCCCAGCCAGGGTAGATGGGCCTCAAATCCCTTTTTCCCAAGTGTGAATAGGAGAAATGAAGGTCCAGTCCCTGTGAGCAGCACGAATCCATTTCTTAATTAGGGGGGCCCTGCCTCCAGCCAGGTGGAGGAGAGGGACAACCGAGTTTATTGGACTGTGTGGATTCGATGGCCTGGCACATCAAAACCACAAAGGTATCGAGCCTTGGTAGACACTGGTACACAGTGCACCCTAATGCCATCGGATCATAAAGGGACAGAATCTGTCAGTATTTCAGGAGTAACAGGAGGATCTCAAGTGTTATCTGTATTGGAGGCCGAAGTGAGCCTAACTAAAAATGAATGGAAAAAGCACCCCATTGTGACTGGCCCAGATGGTCCGTGCATCCTTGGCATAGACTACCTCAAGAGAGGGTATTTTAAGGACCCAAAAGGGTACAGATGGGCCTTTGGTATAGCAGCTGTAGAGACTGAGGACATTAAACAGCTGTCTACCTTGCCTGGCCTCTCAGAGGATCCTTCTGTTGTGGGGTTGCTGAAGGTTGAAGAACAACAGGTGCCAATTGCTACTACCACGGTGCACCGACGACAATATCGCACCAATCGAGACTCCCTGATGCCCATTCATAAACTGATTAGACAATTAGAAAATCAAGGAGTGATTGGCAAGACTCGCTCACCCTTTAATAGTCCTATATGGCCAGTGCGAAAGTCTGATGGAGAATGGAGATTAACTGTGGACTATCGTGGCCTAAATGAAGTTACGCCACCGCTGAGTGCTGCTGTGCCAGACATGCTAGAACTTCAATACGAACTGGAGTCAAAGGCAGCCAAGTGGTATGCCACCATAGACATTGCTAATGCATTTTTCTCTATTCCTTTGGCACCAAAGTGCAGGCCACAGTTTGCTTTTACCTGGAGAGGTATCCAGTACACCTGGAATCGACTGACCCAGGGGTGGAAACACAGTCCTACTATTTGCCATGGACTGATCCAGACTGCACTAGAAAAGGGTGGAGCTCCAGAACATTTGCAATACATTGATGACATCATTGTGTGGGGTGATACAGCAGCAGAAGTGTTTGACAAAGGGGAGAAAATAATCCAAATTCTTCTGAAAGCTGGTTTTGCCATAAAAAGAGGCAAGGTCAAGGGACCTGCCCGGGAGATCCAGTTTTTAGGGATTAAATGGCAAGATGGGCGTCGCCAGATCCCGATAGAGGTGATCAACAAAATAACAGCTATGTCCGCACCAACTAACAAAAAGGAAACACAAGCCTTCTTAGGCGTTGTGGGTTTCTGGAGAATGCATATTCCAGATTACAGCCAGATTGTACGCCCTCTTTATCAAGTGACCAGAAAGAAGAATGATTTTCAGTGGGGTCCTGAAC
Organism: Nyctibius grandis; assembly: GCF_013368605.1. Taxonomy (NCBI): domain Eukaryota; kingdom Metazoa; phylum Chordata; class Aves; order Nyctibiiformes; family Nyctibiidae; genus Nyctibius; species Nyctibius grandis. Next base: position 32,170,556 of record NC_090659.1, read on the forward strand.
AATGACAGGCTTCTGAACAGATTAAACAAGAGATTGTGCATGCAGTAGCCCTTGGACCAGTCCGTACGGGACAAGATGTTAAAAATGTGCTCTACACCGCAGCTGGGGACAATGGTCCTACCTGGAGCCTCTGGCAGAAAGTGCCAGGGGAGACTCGAGGTCGACCCCTAGGATTTTGGAGTCGAGGATACAAGGGTTCCGAGGCCAATTACACTCCAACTGAAAAAGAGATACTGGCAGCATATGAAGGAGTTAGAGCTGCTTCAGAGGTAATTGGTACTGAAGCACAACTTCTCCTGGCACCTCGATTACCAGTACTAGGCTGGATGTTCAAGGGTAAGGTTCCCACTACCCATCATGCAACTGATGCTACATGGAGTAAATGGATTGCATTAATTACACAGAGGGCTCGAATAGGAAACCCTAATCGCCCAGGAATCTTAGAAGTGATCATGGACTGGCCAGAAGGCAAAGACTTCAGAATGCCACCAGAAAAGGAGGTGACACGTGCTGAAGAAGCCCCACCATATAATGAATTACCAGAGGATGAGAAGCAGTATGCCCTGTTCACCGATGGATCCTGCCGTCTTGTAGGAAAGCATCGGAAGTGGAAAGCTGCTGTATGGAGTCCCATACAACGAGTCACAGAAGCCACAGAAGGACAAGGTGAATCAAGTCAATTTGCAGAGGTAAAAGCCATCCAGCTGGCTTTAGACATTGCTGAACGAGAAAAGTGGCCAAGGCTGTATGTTTATACTGACTCATGGATGGTGGCAAATGCCTTGTGGGTGTGGTTAAAGCAGTGGAAGCGAAGCAACTGGCAGCACAAAGGTAAACCTATTTGGGCTGCTGGATTGTGGCAAGATATTGCTGCTCGGCTAGAGAAACTAGTCGTGAAGGTACATCATGTAGATCCTCACGTACCTAAAAGTCGGGCAACTGAGGAACATCGAAACAACCAACAAGTGGATCAAGCTGCTAAAGTGTTCCAAATAGATTTGGACTGGGAACATAAAGGTGAACTATTTTTAGCTCGGTGGGCTCATGACACTTCAGGTCATCAAGGGAGAGATGCAACATACAGATGGGCTCGTGACCGAGGGGTGGACTTAACCATGGACTCTATTGCACAGGTTATCCATGATTGTGAAACATGCGCCGCAATTAAGCAAGCCAAACGGTTAAAACCTTTGTGGTATGGGGGGCGGTGGTTGAAATATAAATATGGGGAGGCCTGGCAAATTGACTATATCACACTCCCTCAAACCTGCCAGGGTAAACGTTATGTGCTTACCATGGTGGAGGCGACCACCGGATGGTTGGAAACATACTCTGTGCCCCATGCCACTGCCCGGAACACTATTCTGGGCCTCGAAAAGCAAATCTTGTGGCGACATGGCACACCAGAGAGAATTGAGTCGGACAATGGGACTCATTTCAAAAACAGTCTCATAGACAACCGGGCCAAAGAGCATGGCATTGAATGGGTATATCACATCCCCTATCATGCACCAGCCTCTGGGAAAATTGAACGGTATAATGGGCTGTTAAAAACTACCCTGAAAGCAATGGGGGGTGGAACCTTTAAAAACTGGGATAAACATCTGGCACAAGCTACCTGGTTAGTTAACACCAGGGGATCTATCAATCGAGCTGGCCCTGCTCAGTCAGACCTTTTACATACAGTAGAAGGAGATAAAGTCCCTGTGGTGCATGAAAGGAATCTATTGGGAAAAACTGTCTGGATTCTTCCTGCAACGGGCAAAGGTAAACCCATTCGTGGGATTGCTTTTGCTCAGGGACCTGGATGTACTTGGTGGGTGATGTTGCAAGATGGTGAAGTCCGATGTGTCCCTGAAGGTGATCTGATTCTGGGTGAGACTACTTAATTCTGAACTGTATGTTGTTGCTGCATAAGTGTCTTTCAGGTTAAGACAGTGGTGATGAGACCGGAGCTAGCTTCATCAAGTGGCGTCCAGTAACCTCCTCGAGTCTGACATCTTTAACCTGCAACCCGTGGGCACGAACCATGACAAAAGAGAGACTGCTAGCCTGAGAGACTGCTAGCCAGATGGAAACCCACAATCCTGAACTAAATGAACTTGATGAACTTTTTGCATAAAGATGAATCATAAACTAGTGATATGTATATATATATTTGAAAATGAAAAGGTAGTGGTGATCTGAGTATGACGTGAATGGTATGGAATAAGGTGTGGAATGTCCTGGTTTGGCCCAAACCAGGCCAATTAGTCTTAGAGAAACCAAGGTCACTGCTAAATTCCTCACTGCTTATGAGTGAAGAGCCGAAGGGGGTCGCACCTGCAGGGCAGAGCAGATGGGGCAGGTGGCCCAGAATTGACCAACGAGGTATTCCATCCCATACACGTCATTCTCACTTTCCTATTTATCACTAACCCACTGCCTCCTGGAGGTGGGGCCCAGGAGGGAGGGGCCCTCCTGTCTCCCACTGATTGGTACCAGCTTTGCCAATTCTCCAGTTAAAAGCCTGCAGGTGTGATGGCAGGGGGAGCTACTGCATTTTCCCCTCTGCCCGTGCTGGGGAGAGCTATTGCATTTTCCCCTCTGCCCGTGCTGGGGGGAGCTACTGCATTTTCCCCTCTGCCCATGCTGGGGGAGCAACTTTGCCTGAGGAGGATTTCCAAGCTCTCAGTCTTGGTTTTGTATATATTTGTATATATTTGATTATTTCTATTATTATTGTTATTATACTCTTTTTCATTTATTAAAACTGTTTTAACTTTCCAACCCATAAGTCTTTCTCCCTTTTCCCTTTCCCTTAGGGTGGTGGGGGGGAGAGGGTTAACAGAGAGCATCTGCCACCTGGTTAATAGCTGGCTCAGCTTTAAACCGTGACAACAAACAAATTGGGTTTTTTTGAATGTTAATTTGGGATCCTTAATCTTCAAACACAAAAAGTGGGAAAGATTAAACAACCACCTAGTTTGAATCAAAGCAAAGATCCACTATCCCAGCATCCTGTAACTGACAGTTTTCAATAGCAGGAGGGCAAAATCTAGATATGAGAGTCATAGTCCCTGAAAACAGCCCTAATTTTATGATAAAAATGTTGACAGACTTTAAACTACAGCAATACTACTAACAAAAAACAAGATCATATGGCTGTCCTTTGTAGGCAGTTAATCTGTCTGTTCTAACAGGATGCACGTATAAAACAGTACCAGTAATCAGCTTCATTAGCACTAGGACACAAGAAAAAATAGTCTTCTGATAGAAGTTCAGCAATGTGCTTTTTAACAAAAGCATGTGCATTTATTTGAGAAGTTAAAAGATGGAAATTTATTGTTATGAAAAAAAGCAGCTAGGTGAGCTTATCCCGTTGAATGCTTTGCCCCCAACTTGCTTTTATTTTCTCCAGGTTTCAGGATAATCAGAGATAGTTATGACTGAAGTTTGGCAAGAGTTGTTTGGGGGTTTTTTAATGCGTAAGATTTTGGATAACAAATATATTAAACTTTATTTTACATAAATTATTCTCCTAAAACACTTTGTAGAGTGAGATCATAAAGTTCAAGTGCTAAATAATGGGAGAATTAAAGAGACATGAAAAAACGGGGGAAAAATAATAAAAGGCAGAGTGAAAAAAGCAAAGTTGTTTCTACTCTAGGTTGTCATTTGAAGATGAAGTGAGGATTTTTTTCAGGACTGTGATGGCAAGCAGCATTTCTTTGGTGTCCAAGGCAGGAAATAGGACGACATGGGATGGCTGGTCCTGTAACGTTTCTGTTTCCTTGGTATCAATCTCTAAAATTAATACCTGTCCTGATGGGTGTGAGAGAAAAGCTAACTTAATGGGAACAGTAATAATTTTAAAATGTTCTGCTGAATTGTATTCCCTTATACTACAGTAAGGGATTCTTGTAAAAGCTGTTTCCATTTTTAATGTTCGGGTCAGTATTGTGTGGAAGGAGCAGCTGGGAAGCAGAAAAAGATGGTTGCTGTTGAGATTAGGACATGACCTCTTCAAGGGTGTGCATGTGGGCAGCTGGACAAGGGTTATGAGAAGATATCCTCTTAGAAATGGCCTGCTGGCACTCACCCTGTGACACTGCAGTAGCCAAAAAGCAGGTTTCAGTAAAAGGCTGAGCTGAAAGTGCCTATCAAAGCCTAAAGTTGCAACAGGGATATTGTTTTTTCTCCTCAAAAAGAAAGCCTACAATACTCCTGTTGGCCCATGTTCTCACAGCCACCCTTTACCGTACCATCCCCTCTTCCCCATCCTGAGAGATCTCCTGTGATTGCCAGCACCTCCCTGCCTGGAGACAACTCCAGGACTAGACCTCCAGCACCCAGATCACGCGAGAGGCAGCCTGAACCCTGTTAACATGGAGATGCATCTTACACCTCTGTCTTCACACATATAGTCAAGAAGGCTGGAATCTGCCAGGACCTTAACATAAGGGATCATCAAATATTACAAAATTACGTTGTCCAAGGAGTGATCAGGAAGAAAAAAATCCAACAAAACAAAGTAAAACATTGTAAAAGAGGTGTTGGAGAACTGGCTGACAGCAGCTGCTTCCCTTCACCCATGAGAAAGATTATTCTGCTGCAGGTTTAAGAGTGGCATTATGAATAAGAACAAGCTAAGAGCAGCAGTTTGCATCCTGAATAAAATGAATCATTCCTAATATGATTAGCACATGTTACGTATTAGAATGAAACTGAAATGTAAGTTTGAAAAGAGCATTTGTCGAAAAGGCAGAAGAAAAAGGTTGACATGACATTTTCTGTACAAATGAAGACTTTGAAGGAAAAAAACTTGGTTTTTATGTTAATTTTAGAGATATTTCTATTAAAAAGCTATTAGTTACGCAAATGTCACTTTTATGAATAAAAACTTATCTTAGTGACATGGGAGATACTGAAGATGAGCTGTTGTTCATGTAAAGAGCTGCAATCCCCCAGATTTTCACTAAGACAGACAAAAAAAACCACAGAGCTCCTAGCTCACTCTTTCATTAAATGGGAACGTGGAAGGCTCCAATAGATTATTTAAAATTACGAAGGCAAATTCTTGTTTATTGGTTAGACAGGAACAAAAACATATCTCCCATAGAATTTTTACAGTTTTATTTATGCATTGACCATAAATGAATGGTTCATAGGCTAGACATACTGGGTTCAATAGAATTAAGTTTCTGTAATTTAGACAGTGGGATGGAAAAGCAGAGGTTTCCAGGAGACAGGATTTCTCATAAAAGAGATTTGCCGTTCTGCTTTTTTGCATTTTTTTTCTGTCTGTTATTTTATTTAACTTGAATAGACTAGCACCTCAGAGCTGTTAGCCCAGAATAGTTCCAAGAGCAAGGCCGGCCTGTTAAGCCAAGATGTTGGGATCTCTCCCAGTATTTGCAGGCTCTGAATTCAAGTGCTGCCGGAGGGGTGCTGGAAACCCTGTTGGACCTTGGTCAACCTGTGTTCTGAGAGTTTTAAAACTCTATATTAAGCAGAGCAACTTAGTTGAGGCTGGGTATCCCAAGGCTTTACTCCTAGCAAACTTCAAATCAATGATCTTGAAGCTCTTCCATGGCTTTCTGCCTAGAAACATGGACCTTGGAAGTCCAGCTCAAGCTTCTTGAAGTTGTAGATTCTAGGGTGGCTCCCACATCAACCATGTCCAGACCAAGGATGCATACCAGTCATGTTGCACAGTAAGACTGCTTCTGAGATGACAACTATAGCCCACAGGAAATTCAGACTTCCAGGTTTAACTGCATCAGGTGTGAAAGGCCCCACATGATTGCCGGAATCCAAGACCAAGGCAGGGTAAGCCTGGGGATCTCCATTGACTTGCCGTAAACCTAAGATGTTTGGTTTACCAAAATGCTGTGAAGCCCATTTGTTCTGGGTGAGACTATCTTTTACCGAAATTTCTGACCTTGACATTTAGATGCAGCTCCATGTCTGCTACATGTGTTCTGTATGACTTTGGGTTACTTACTGACACTTTCTATTCTAATTTACTTACTATCAGGGCTCACAGAAATTTGTCCTTCCATTCTCTGTTTTGTTTAATTCAACTTGAAGGGCAGCAAGTCAATGAGATTCCACAATTGAGTCTCACCAGCATCAGCTGAATGAATGAATAGGCCGGGGTACATCACATAGTAAAACAATATGCAGATATAATAGCTAAAGTCTTGAAAGGACTTTCAGGACTTTAGCTATTATATTGTCCGTACTGCTTCTGTACCAGAGCTTACTCATTCCGAACCACATCGATGATATAACTGCAGGATGTGTTGCATACTGTAGATCTATCATTACTCTTTCTTTGGTAGAAACCAGATTAAAATTGCAATGGATCCTCCTTCTGGTGGAGGCCAGTAAATGTCGCTGTGATAACAAGTACTGCTAGTTACATTTGTGATTGTTCATTTCTTCATTGACTATTTCTTCATCTGTTCCTCAGGGAGGTTACTCATTTTGGCAGGCTACGTAAAGAAGTGTGAAGAAAGAGGAAGATTTATTAATGCAGTTATGTAAAGGGTGCCAAATTTAATTCCGTATAATCTGTAGGGCAATATTACTTTCAACTTATTAGGAAAAGAACAAATAAAGCTTGAATAGCTAAACACTGGAAAGGGCTCTAAACAAATTGCTACTGAAACCTTAGCAAAAATCACCCTTGTTATCACTCCAATCTAGGCTACACTTCTGCAATGAGGAAACTGCTTAACACTCTGTAAGTTATGAGATGACTCATATGCTTCAAATTAAGCATTTACATAACTGTTTATAGGCTGGGGGCGTTGGATCATAAGCTTCATGGGGGAAGAGGATAATTTCTCTCATGCTCATCACACCCCTAAAACTTCCTTCCTTCCTTCTCCAGAAATCTTCCTGCTTCTAGTAGGAATATCTTTGCTATGTCTGTTATAACATCTCAGATATCTTTTTACTTCCTTTTCCTTTCACTATTGACTTGTAGCAAACAGACTGCCTTCTGGATGCTTTTGTTGTAGAAAGAAAGGCATGGGTAAAACAAAAAAAGGCAAAGTAGTAAAGATAAAAATCAGGGAAAACATTTTGTAATTTAATTAGTTGTATTACAGAAGGAATTATAAGTGGAAGGAAAATGTGTGCTGGTAACTACTTTGTTAATCTTATATTGATACTTTTGTCATTAACCTACAATTGAGATACAATCTAACTGCATATGATGTAGAAATAGATGTACATTCTTACATGGGTGTCCATGTGCTATTTAATTATTTCAATAGATTCCATGTTTCTTCAGTCAGTATGCATGAAAGTCTTTTAAAATACACCCTGAAAGCATAATTAGTGTCATAAGTGGTATTGTAACAGGGATTAATTTGGACCCTAACAATATAGTCTAATGTTTTTTACTGGTTAGAGACAATATTTGCTAGAAGATGCAGATGTGAAGAATGGAAACATTCATCACAAAGTTAGAACAAACACTTGCCCTGTCTACCTCTAATTAAAATTATTCTCACTTCCATGTTACATAACCAGTGTGTGCCCCATATATTGATTCACTTTTTTCCTATTTCTGCAATACAGCGGGAAAACTCAGGACTCCAAGTTACACGAACTTTGACCTGTTTCTTTTCACAAAATGATCCATTTCACCTCTACTTTTATGGGTAGCATTTTGTATTTCTATACTTCCTTCATGTCGACCATCTAAGGTATTCTACAGTGTTGTTAAGCAGCACAACAACTTGTCCAGTACTAATGGCTGGCTTTATGTATTCTGCCAAGTAGAACATAATTAATACACTTCTATGATTGCCAGCATGATGAGAAACCAATTGCTGAAGTACTGCCCAGGCCGACAGCAAAACTCCCGTCCTAGTCTGGGATTTCACCCACTGTCTTCACAGCACCACAGCATTTTGCACAGTAATATGCCATCTGTTGATGGCTGGCAAAATAACCCTCATCATTACCACTGCCCAGTTCAACAGCTGTAGTAGTGTAATGAAATATAAAACCATTTAAGGCTCCTATTGCTCTGAGATAAATGCATGAGGACAGTACATACTACTCCTTCCATGCAAAGGTGTATCACCTTGGAGTCTTTTATTATGAGTGAACAGTAGGCAAATGGAATCTGGGTGTTTATGTGGACTAAAAAGAAAGGGCTTAGTCAATCTTTCATCCATAGGTCACTGAACAATTTTCACCACTCACAAAAATTACCGATGTACTTCTTGTATTTCTGGCTCATGTTATCAAGTAGAGCCCTATCAAATGCTGCCTGTCTTCCGCTCCCAAATGCGTTTGTGACGACCACACTAAGAAAGAGTGTGGTGAACTGGGAAAAGGAATATCAGAGTAGCTCCTTTAAAAGACAAGATGAAAGGTTAAATCTTAGTCAGATGGAGGAAGTGAGTAATTGTGAGGAAAGAAAAACAAAATCAACCCATAACTTGCAAGAAAGGATTTTATTTCTGGTGTTAGGGGATGAACACTTACTGTTAATAGGAAAGGTAGTCATGGAAACACGGTGGCTGCAGCAGAGACCTTTCAGACCACTGAGTCCAAGTCCTTAGCACAGGATATAGTTTTCATACTTCTAACCTACTTAGTAGATATTAAACTGATGTTTTACTGGAGTTTAGCCAAAAGACCAGCAAGAAAGTTGCATAATTATGTGAGAAATTTGGACAGCAGCCAAGAGAAATGCTTTTGGATTAAATACTATATAATTAGTTTTTATTCACTATAATGCTTTAAAATTCTCTGGAATGTATCCCCTTTATTGGTAGATTGAAATATATTCCCTTTGGAAGAATATTAGATGGAATATCTGCACTCATGAAATAAATACTTATCCTCATTCTCTTCTCAGCTGCCTGATAACACAGTCATGGTAATGGTTACTTTGCCAGCTTTGCCAGTAATCTCCATGATTTGTTTGGATTCAAGTTATATTTTCTTAGGTGGGGGGAGTATGGGTAATAATTAATTTTAAATATTAATTCTTTCTTCCTCTTCTGAATTCGCAGAGAACGTAAGGTTTCTACACGTTAAAGATGCAGTAAGAAAATCCTGTGGTTTTTTTATGCATAAAAAGGAGGACTAACATCATGGGAATTGACCTATTTAGTAATGCTTCTTAACAAATTCTTATCTTCCTAAGAAAGGTATCTTAAGTTAATGAAAAGGCTCAGGTATATAAATTGCCTAGAACTATTCAAGGATGGTGATAAAAATAAGATGAAATTTGAAATTCTGTTGGTAGAGAGAGGAACTTCTTTACAGATGGGAGAGACTCAGTTGGTAGAAGGAAGAAATATCTACTAGTCATGTAAGGTAAGACCACAAGCTCGTTTGCAAACAGAGACAGGCAAGGTCTGTCCAGACGCTAAGCAGGGTGCATTAGCTCTCATTCAGGATTCTGACAGTTCCAGTTACTCAGGAGACTGCAAAGAACAAAGTTCCCAGTAAAAGACCATATAGACTGTGACTACGCCTCCTTCCTCAGAGGCATACACACAAAGCTTTTGTACAATTCACTTTGACTTGAGCAAGGCAATGTTTTTTCAGTGAATATCTAACTTTAGAAAACAAAGGAAGAAAGATGCAAAATTATTTGTGAATTCAGATGGGTTTTGGCTAACAGACTAGAGAAAGGTAGAAAATATCAATAGAGTTCTTTTGACATTTTCAAATAAACTTTGTCAATATTTCTTATTCTAATTTATTTTATTTTGAGAAATGACCTACCCTGACAAAGGAAAGATTTTTCAAAGGGGATTAAAAAAAATGGAGAGGAAGTGCAACTTACTGGTTTGTGCTCAACAAAAGAGTTAGCTATTCCAAAATGAAATACTGCATGGCATCATTGTTTTACCAAATTCTCCTGAAAAGATTATTTAACTTCAGCCCTGCAAATTGCACTCTTATTTCTTAGCCAAGTATTGGCCCTTGGCAGACTCAAATCACAAGGATTGCACTGTGCTCATTAATGTGAGAACAGACTTCTTTAAGGCCTTAAGCTCCCATATCCTAGCCTTTCAGGCAAATGGTATTTGGTAAAGCAAGACGGAAGGGAGATGTATTGCGTCTCTAGATATTTGAGTTCTGTCAAGGGGTGAGATGGGTAAACACAACCTAACACTCTACATGCCTTCAAGTGCCTTAGACTTGTACAGAAACGTGCAGAAAACATGCAGAACTTCACTAAAAAACTATGTAGGATTTTTTTTATGCCAGCCTTTATATCTCTAGATACGACAGAACAGAAGAGGTGTATAACTTAATCTTGCTGAGAATACAGTTACTGGAAAGATCCCAATCTGACAGTCATTGAGAAATCTGCAGAGCAAGGATTGTCTTAGCTAAAATATCTCTTTGTGAATTCAAATTTTTTTTTAAATATGTCATGTGAGTGACTTGTAACAGATTACATGTCTGTATGGTCACTGTCATCCTGCTGGGATGAGGAGCAGCATGTGGACATTAAATTACACAGAACCTAAGAAATCATGGAGAAGCCTGCATGGATTTTACTTGACTGCTCAGTATTCTGAAAACAACAGACTGAATCAAAGCACTTGGAAAGACCACATGGAAAGAGATTTTCTGTAGGTCCTGATTTTGTCTGGGCAACGTTATCTCCAGTACAACAACAAATTTTACCGTTATTTTAGCCAAGAGAAGTTTATCTGTTGCTATCTATAACACAAAACAACATGAGAAAAAAGATTTTTGGTGGTGTATCAAAATTGAAATGGATTATGAATCCTCAGGCCTGGAATAAAGTGTAGCATCACAGAATATTTTCCATACAGGTTATAGAGCTTTCAACATCTCAAGCTGACGTCAGTCTGATCTTTGTTTTAGCACTTCTAGTCTAATATAAAGCCAGGAGAATTACTTGTGAATGACATAAGAATAGACAAGAGGTGTTAAAAATTCCTGAACCATTGAGACAACAGTTTTTATCTGGAGTTTAGCTTGCATTTCAAATAAAAAATTATTTTCTGCCCTATTCCATGCACCTCTGTCATTCAGATTTAACCATCTCAAACAGTTAACTGGTATGAATGACTAACGCTCACCATGTGGATCATTCTCTCTGTTATGAATGACTAAGGCTCACCATGTGGATCATTCTCTCTGTTTATGCCCTATGTATCCACATTGTATGAGCTAGATAGAATGATATTTTTAATAAAGTTTTGCTTAGGGATTTTTTTTTTAATGTTCTGACTAATTTGGATTCATATTACAGAAGCTGGGTTGAAGAATTGTCCCAGGCACTTGGAGGGCAATGCTGGGATTTCTGCCCTGTGATTCATCAGAAAAGTCTCCACCACAAAATAAGGTTACAAAGAAGTTATCAATGTAACTGTAGAACTAACCAAGAACACACCAAAACTCTCACATAATGACTTATACAAAGAGATAAGTTACTAAACCAAACATGCAGCTGATTTTTCCTGATTCTAAGGTGCTATGAGGATAACCCAGTGATCTGGTGAAACTCGCAAACAGCCATAGTTAACCACAGATGTAGGACACAACCTTTCACACTGATCAAGCCTAAATACTCTGGAGATTAATTCTTTTTTTATACCTGATTGAGGTTTTGATTCAGCAGCATGGTAAAGAGCATACTTTACTTTAAACAACTCAGTCCCATCTCAGCTGCACTCACACAAATGAAACCAAGAAGGCAACACTCACAGTTTGTAAAGGAAAATACATAATTAAAAACTAAATTGAACTGGTATCAAGCTATCTTTATCTGAAGCGAAAAGATCATTTCCATCTGTATGTCTCAGTATTGGTGTAATAAATATTGTAACAACACTACAGAATTATTAAAAATATATTTCACATTTTTATCCTTGCTTGTAACAGTCCTTATTACAGATGTTAAACTCATTCAACAAAAGGTTAGAGGTAAATTATAGAAATAGATTAAAGATGTACACAGATGTATGTGTGTGTTTGCTTAAATTTAAGTACCCAGCTATCCTTACTGAATTCTTCAAATTCTTTAGTTTGAACAAAATTTTGTTTTGTTGGACAAGTATCTCACAGTATTTAATTTTCCCAGTAGAGATTCTCTATAATTAAAACTACACCAGGCTTTTCGATTTCAATCGCTCTTAACTTCTGGAAAAATCCTTTCATCCTTTTCTAAAACCTTCCAAGAGTGGTCTCAGTCTCGCTCAAGACCATTACCATTGCCTAATTAAGAATAAATGAACTTTATACACTAAGACAAGAAAAGTTAATCCAATATAAAATTATAGTTGACAAAAATCATTATAGGCTATTTCCAGCACCATGAGAAGAAAATACTACTTTTAAATCAAACTCAAAAGGTTTTTCACAATCTGAATATAACGTTGGTTTTATATGGTTATAACAGGAAGTTTGAAATAGGCTGACTTATTATGGTAGATACTACCACAATCTTCCTGGGACCAAACACTTGCAGAACTGGCTCTGTTGCTAATGCATGCCACAATTTCATCTGACGAACTGGTACAGTTTAAGCAGCCACATACTCCCTGGTCCCTGCTATGTGGGCACTGCAGCTTTTGACTCCTTGCTTGTTGTTTCTGAGCAACTTCATAAAAGAGTTTCCCAGGGAAGAAAGACTACAGGCCGCAGCCCAGAGAAAGAGGCAAGAAAAATATGACTGCCATCTTTCAGCAGAATCTAGAGTATGAAATGACAGTAACTGACTACTGTGGTCAGATATTGTACAGCTCATGGAAATAAAAAAAAAATAAATTTAGTAGTATGGAAAGGAATTTTATTCCTGCTAGTATGGAAAGAAATTTTATTCAAAGTAAATTCTGCATGGTCACAGCTTCAACAGACGTCATTAAAAACCATGCCACTTAAAAAAAACCCCAACACATGGACTTAAAAAACATGGACTTAGAGCACAGTAACTCTTTTCCATAGATGTCTATGCAATCACGGTCAACTAAAGAGAGACTCCATAATAATTTGAAATCAATTTACATTACAAGAGCCATTGGACATCACTGTATCATCATTTGTCGCTAAATGAGGAGATCTAATATTCTGCCTTAGCAGGTGCTCTGCTCCAATTATTGAACACAAATTGCAAATCCTTTGCTAGTCCTGGACTTCTTTTGAAGTCTGATTTAGGAAGAACCGTGATCTCTAGTACCCTGGGATCTGATCTCTTTGAATTAAAATGCTGTAAACACACTGCTCATAAAAATGAAAAGAAGACGACTCTGCAGAGAGTAGATGAGGGGAAGAGTAAAAGAGGAAATTACATTAAAGAAGTCAAAAGGAAATACCTTAACACCTTCATAGATTTGGATGTTTAGACATTTCTAAAAATGGAGAAGTCAGAAGTGGAAGAATTGGGTGAAAATACCACTTGCTTTCTGCACCCACCCAAAGGAAAACAAAGAGTAACACGTTCTTTGACGGCAATTGCTTTTGTGTGACAGAAGGAAAGCAACTGTGAACAGATCCAGCTCTTGCTCTTTCTCATGCCATAAATGTAGAGTGTGTCTAAATCTTGTTATTTTCTTCCATGACATTTGTGGTATCTGCCCTTTCCTAGCATCCCTAACCTCTGAAGATCCACAGCCTTCTCTCTAGCAGTCCTGTAAAATGTTCTCACCCATTGCCAGAAAAACCTGACTACTAAGATCAGCTTCTTTAAAGCAGCTTTGATCATCAAAATCCTTCATGTCCACACCTGCAAGACCATTCGAAAACACTTTTATTCTCTCCTTATTCAGTCGTCTTATTTTTTTTATTACCTAAACAGTTTGCCACTCCTAAATTACTCCAAATAATAATGTCCAGCACAACTTTTTAATAAGGTAAACCTTTTGCTGGAAAAAGAAATGGATGTTTTGTTTAAAAATGGAAACAAAGTCTAAAAAGCATCAAATCAAAAACTATCTTGAAAAGCTTTGACTGATGTGATTTATCTTGAGGTTTTAGTTCTTAAAAGCTTTTGTGATTTTGATTTTTTATTCCAATTTAATAATTTGGGGAAAAAAATCATTGTAGGACACGAAACTGCCTCTTACCCAGTTATGGCTCCTTGTATAGATACTTGATTTTAAGTAGATATATACACTGCCACTTGACAGAAATTGCTTTTGCTACTTTTTTTTCATCATAATCATTTCTATTAACCAAGTTAGGAGGAGTTACACTGGCAGAACAGAAATGATTGATGTATTACCATGGTTTCAATAGATTCAAATAAAAATATAAATATCTAGTTCATAGCTTTAACTCCCTCCCTCCTGCCTCATGTTGCTGTTTTAAGGATTTGTCACATCAAGCAACTTGTATTTCTGGTTAGAATCTTTCTCAGACAGAGTTTAGCTGTGATAAAGTTTAAAAAGGTTCAACTTTTCAGTAAGGGAAAGACTCCACTAGAGACTTAAAAGAAAAAAAATGAATTAGAAGCATTATTTCTTCATTGCCTACTACTGGGCTTTAATCTTCATTAGTAAACGGATGAATAGATACAATTTTCATCTCTTCATTTATCTATCCAGAAGAAGTATTTCAGGACATTTTTATTACCTTTGGAATTTGGGATGTTTACAACAGATATTTTAAAACTAAAGTATTCCTTTCTGCAAAGGTGCAGACAATGAGATGTAATGTGGGCAGAGCTGACACCGTGGAGGCATGGGAGAAGAGGGAAGGGCAATGTATTGCACAGAGCAGAGACGTGAAAGAGGTGGGATATTTAGGGCAGCACACAGAAAGTCAACCAAAACAAATCATTCAGCTCCAGGCTGGATTATCAGTAACCTGTTGCTCAGCTACTGATACCACAGGAGAAAACAGATATCTGATTTTGCTAGTTAGGGAAGGATTTGCAGTCATTAGATCACCATCTGGTTGCCTGCAGAACTCACCTACCATCAACGCTTTTTTCAGAAATGAAGTGGTAACTCAGGAACTAAGCTAATATGACCATGTAGGTAATAACCCATGGAAAACTGGCAAAACCTGATTAGCTTTGCTGTGCGGAAGTGCCATTTTTCTCAGGCTGTGGTGTTGTAAGGTTGCAGGTTCATTATGCCTTCCAGTCTCTAGGTCATACAGGGCACTTTGAAAGTAAAAAGATGTTTTTTACCTAAATTCCCAGTCCTCCAAATTCACAGTGGGATCCACTACACCATTTTTGCATGTTCACTGTTCAAAGTGGAACAATATTTTAAAGTTGGTCTCGTGAACTGAAAATTTGACATCAGGAAAACATCAGCATAAGCCCCCAGCTGGATGGTGTTTATCTCTGTCACACCTAGTATGTGGTATCTCAGTATTCAGCTTCATGTCAGCATCCCTTCATCTACTGTGGCCCCCTTAAATTAAAATTCATATTTGAACTACTTAGCTGTATTGGTACTTGGGTAGAAATAGATTACATTTTCATTTTTTCCTTCAAAGGGTAGCTGTATTGGCTCACTATGGAGTTAATCTTACACAAGTTTATCGCACGCAAGATAAAATTTGAATAATTTAGACCAGTAGTTTTAAAACTGTACTGTTTTAGTTATCCTGAAATATTTTTTTTCTTTCATAACACAAGTCACTCAAGGGATATTAATATTGCCAATTTTTTGAACATCTACTTGAAGTTTGAATAAGATGCAAATAACTACACCCCGAGAAATGAAGAAAAGTAAGCTGCCTTTGTATTTTACAGCATAAGGTTGAAATTAAACGTGCCATTTTTCAACAAAATATTGTTTCCCATTACTGAAGAGAAGTGATGGGCCCGAGGGCCTCATGCATTACAAATCTCATGTGCTTTAAATTGCTAGTAAATCACTTGGGTTTTGCCTTTAGTAGTTTCTGCCGAGCTCAGCGTTTATTGCTTACAGCTGAATACAACCACCTAAATCATCCATCACATTTTTATAACCTACTGTAGCTTTCCATTTCATACACCAAGGAACTGGCACATCTTCAGAATGGGAATGGGTGAACACGCTCTATATACACTGAATAGTACTGTACGTGCAGTTCAATGCAGTGTTTTTAATAGCACAGGGGAAAATACCCTGGAGTTTCAGCCAGCAGGAGCCGTGTGTGTTTGCGCTCACCCACAGGGACAGAAATCCAGTGCCTGACTCGCCAGCACAGACCCTACCCCACAGGCTGAAGTTCACATCTCTAGTGCTTGCTGGCATCACGTTGCTTACCTGTACATGAACATTTCTCTCCCTCAGTGGCCCCACACAAGAAATAAGATGAAACTTCACCCAGCTGTGATAGAGACGCCAGCGACCATGGAAAACCGAACAAACATGGTCGGACCTGGTTTGCATGATGGGCCAAGATTCTGCTGTGTTTAAACTTCAGATTTGCTTGGCAGGACTGAAATATGAGCCAAAATCTTTCCCTAGTTGTAAAGTTTCTTGTAGCTGGAGGTAGCAAAATGTCTGTCATTAGCGTTTAAATCCCTAAGGAGGTAATATCTTTGAGAGCAGTGACCAAATATAGAGAGGGGTAAAATTCAGTTCTGTGCAAGAGGCCGGCACCTCTTTATTCGCCCATGAGGACTGTCCAAATCATGATTTACATGAGAGTTGAGAGGTTCAGAGACTCTGGGTTTCTGGATCCAGATAGAATGGTAAATAAAAAAATTCAGAAGCTTCAGTGGAACCAGTGTTTTACTAGGTCAAAATTTGACGCCAGCATGTAGTGCTCATAGACCTAATTTAGCTTCATCACTTGCTGTTGAAGGCTCTCTTGCCATATATTTTTTTTCTTGGAATCCAGCCATATTAACTCAAAAACGTCTAGATTATGGGCTTACTCAAAAAGGGTCTGATCCAAATTCCTAAAATGGATTTTTTTTCCTCCTCAAATTGCACATTGTCTTTGCATAACAGCAGCTGAGTTCAAAACTCTGAGGTAACACTTTATTACTCCAACTCTGAATTTTTCAATGAACAACTAGGGCTGTAGAATTTTTCAGAAAATTTTGATACAAACTTCGTTTTAAAGTCTCGTCTATCACAGTCTTTTAAGAACTCTTCTTTCATACTGTGTTGAACTGTCATTTTTTCCTTGAATGGGAAACCAAATGCATAAATTAATGGACCTTTCCACACTTCTATTTTAAAGTAGTATTTTAGATTATTACAAGGACATTGGCTCAACAGCAGAATCATGTCCTGTTTGCTTTGAGTTGGTGAAAAACTACAACAGGAATTACAGAGACTTTGCATCCAAACGGATATTGCAGTCAAACTAAAGGCTCAATCCATTTACCCAACAATTGTAAAGTCCCTTAGACACATTCTTTAAGAGAAAAAGGGGTTTATTTCCCCGTAATTTGATTGATTGGTCCTTTAGATGCTATGGGTATAGTTACTTACTGGAAAGGGAGAACTAGTTTTACTGCAGATACACTATAAGTGGAATTTATAATTCTCATTAACAATAACTAATAATCACTATTAATCATTAGTAATCAGTATCAACTAATCATTATTTAGCAATTAATCACATTCACTTCAGCATTATTCATTAATTGATCAGTATTCACCAACTAATAGTTTATAATAAGTTATTATTAACTACCTAAAAGCAATAAACTCTTCCTTCACAAAAGGACACTTTTCACATTTTTCAAAGCTTCTTTCATATTTATTTTCTTCCTTATACTTTTAAGGGGGGAATCCCTGCTCCCAGTGGTATGTCCTCTGATCCTTTGGGTGCACAGTCTGTGTTAGAGTCGGTACCTGCCTGTCACAAAAAGCTCTATATCCTTAATTTGTCCTGGTGAATTAACTCACTCCAATAGAGAGTGATGCATTAAAAAAAATGTTCTAAAAAAAAAAAAAAAGTAAAAAAACAAAGCCAGTCACTGAGTCAGTACTTCAGTATTTTGGCATACTCCAAATAACTAAGTGTCACTTCAGGAAATTCCAAGACATCTTCAATCAAAGCCCTTCAGAACTATTTCTTTTTTGATGTTCTGACATATACCTTTGGCTTTCTTAATTCCAAGTATCAAAGAAATATTTACAGTGGGCTAATGGGATATGACATCCAGGAATTAGAAGCCTCTTTCAATGTGCCAAGTGCTATCCAGACAGAGGCTATCTGGTGCTTAATACACCTTGCAGATTAGTTTGTGGAGAAGTGAAGACTAGAGTATCTGTTTCTTCTAAGTATATCTGTAGCTTTGCATGTATATGCTAGAGTGAAGAGTCTATCAGGACATACTATTGCATTTTCTCTGGGCATGATAGAAAAATCTTAAATTTGTGGGAGTCATGCTGAACTCCGAGGCCGTACAATGCCTACAGAAGTCCAGAAGCCTTCATCAAGAAGACTTTACTAAGGAAAAATAATATTGAGCTTTTGTTAAGGAAAAATAATGTTGACATTCATTTCCACTTTTTAGTTCAAGCTACTACTACTCACTAAATTCATATAAAACAGGATACAAACAAAAGGAAAATGAATGTAATAGAACTGGGAACTCTATGATTTCAGAAGCCAACATGTATTGCCCAAGGTGAGACTGTGTTCATAAATGCATGCAATTTACATTTTAAGATGACTAATACAATTTATTGCTACTGAAAAACTTTGTTTCAAAAAACAACACAGAAATGCAGACTGGTATATGGAAAAAAAATGACAAAACCAAACACACAAGAACAAAATTTACTCAGAACAAATTCTCATTTTTAATTGGATTTCTACAAATAAAATGAAGGTTTAAATGATCCTGAGCTGACTATACCTGCTTATATGGTAGATGGTTAATGACACATCATGTGAGGGAGATCACTGATTCTCCAATTAACTGACTTCCAGTTGTAGTTTGAGTCTTATCTTTTTCTATGAATAACGGAAGTGCTAAGGCCATGCTAGGTCTGTTTCAAACTATGTTTACTCATGTGCTCTTTAAACCGTAGTAGCTTTTCTGGCTATACCTTCATTCAAATACTGGAAAAAAAACAGAAGGAATAAACGTGCCTGGTCCACAGCTGTTATAAATCAGTGCAGCTTCTCTGTCTTCAGTGGAATGACATCAATTTATAGCAGCTGAGTATTTGGCTCTTGGAGCCAAATTATGAGCCAGACTAGCACAATGGGATGCAAAAAGAAGGCATAATGTGGCCATAAATTTGCTCAAAGGCTCTTCACTTTTCAATGACAGTCTCTTTGTAGAATTCAATTAGCATTGCTGTTTCTACTCACAAAATATATGCCCTTCCTGAATCATTTTTTCTTATTCTCTTACACTATCCAAAGGCCAAATCTTACAGCTGCTACTGAGGCTAAATTCTATTGATTTCATAAGATGCCTTCAGTATGTAGGCTGGACTATTTGAACATTTATGTTAAACAATATGAACTTGGAAAGCAGTCTGGAAAGATTCTTTGGAGTGTAGAATCTAACATTTGTCAGATGTCTCAGTCCCTCACAGGTTCAACCCACAGTGCGGCCTTATTGCAGTAATTTTATTTTTGCAATTTATCAATTACATTTTATGTTGTGTTGGATTTTATGTGCTGTTTTTCTGATGTTGTATTAAAAAAGTGTGTTTGTTTGTGTGAAGCGTATTGTATAAATCAATATATAACATAAAAAAGGGTCAGAACCAAGTATGTTATTTACTGTGTGGTAATATTGTAAAAAAATGAGAGAAAACTACAGGAACAGATTTTAAATCTTGTTTGTTGCACAGCAAGCAAGCAAGTCATTAAACTCAACAAGTTTCTGTTAGCATGCCATTTGCAAAAACCTTTAAAGGTTTATTAGAATTATCAATATATGTAGTGTTCCAAACTAAGAAAAACAAAGACAAAGCCCAGCAATACATCATTACTGTTTTCATGTATTTTCCTGCCTGTTTAATCTTAATAGCTAGTTTGAGCCCTTTGACCGAATCAACAGCCTAGGAGGAGCAGTAATTGTGACCAAATTACAGTCCCTTCCCTGTCCTTCCTGGGCTGAAAAGTCATGGCAACTGCAAAGGTCAGATTGTTATCCTCCTTACATGCTGCCATTAGCTGCATTATTTAGGTGCTAAATCAAGACTCCTTTTCTTGTGTACCAGAGAGTGATATCTGCATGCCAAGAGTGGCTGACTTTCTCTAGCCTCTTCTAGGTACCATACAGAAAGTTTTGCAAATCCATACTGTAGGAAGGAGAGAAAGCCACCGTTCCTTGTGCCACTCTAATATTTACATTTAGGGTACATTGTATGTCTGGCCTTTTTCCATTTACACCTCAAATTTCTTTTCACTTTGCCTGTCCAACTTACTCTTTCAGTCCGTTTTTTCACACACTTGCTAACGCAACATGTAGCTAGTCTCTCCCCTCTCCTTTTGAATTCCTCCTCAACGACCCTTAGAGATCATCCACAAATTCTAGCCGATGTTTTAATGGTATCACTGAGGAACTGACGTGAACGATGAAAATACTAGACCAGCATAGTCCCCTGGATATGAACCTTTCTAAGAGCATTAGAAAAGAAGATTTATCAGCATTTTTGTGTCTAACACGTATGTTCAGTCATTGCCCATCTACTTTGTCTGTAAATTTTTAGGGCAAGAGCTATGTCGTCTTTTATGTTCTACAGAATGTGGTGCTGGTTGTGAGTGCATCCTGAAGATGGATAATCATAATAAATGACAGACGGTGCTCAGAATCCTAAGCAGTCCTTGGGCTGGAAACACATAAAACTTAAGAACATTCCAAAAGAAACTACAAGAACTGGAGGATGTGACCATACCACTACAACGTAGGTCATTTGACTGTTGAAGAGAGAATAGATCATAGGGTGTAAGATTTAGGAAAAATACATCCTTTAAAATAAAAATTTATAGTATATTGGGAAATACTTGCCAAACAGAAAGCTTCAGAAAGTTAATTTTCTAAACAAAACTAAAAAGTAATTGGAAACAAAACCAAATACTAAACCATGATAGAATTAACAATATTCTAACAGTAAAAATAATGACAAAATTAATAGTGCAATAATTCTTCATCAAAGTTATAGTGAGTTTTAAGATGAACTCTACAAGACTTTCTGTTCCATTTTATTCGAGCAATAAAAACTTCTCAGAAATATTTCAATTGATGAATATAAACTTCCTTTTAAAAAATGTCCTGTGATTTGAAGGAGTAAATCTTCCATTTGCTTTTATGGTTTATAATTTTTCATTGTGTCAGATTTTTATTTTTCACATCCAATCTTATAATTCTTCAAACACAGAAAAAACTTGCAAATTTTGCATCTTAATTTATGCTAAACCAGTATTCAAAGTGAACCACTGTTTTTGTTTGGTGCTATTGACTTTGGAAGTGGCCAGGCAGCTCAGAATGAATTGCGGCAAGTTTTGGATGGTTTTATCTGGTCAGATAAATTTCAATCTTCTTCTTTAGCCATATATCAGAAATGGTATTTTTGTTCTCTTCTCTGACAACAGCTGTTACATACATGAGCAAAGAGCTACTTTATCAAACAGAATTTCTTATGTACATGTGATCTTATCCTGGCCTTCATTCTTCATTGCCTGTGGCCATTTCAGTCTGCACAAAAGGAGCATAATGAAACTGTTTCATTTTGACAGTATTTTATTCCCATACTGTTCAGTAAGCAGTATGTAAACAACAAAGATCCGAGCACATTCTTTCCTCTCACTCTCTTCGTGCAGCTAGGGTGCTAGTCTCAGGATTGTTCCTCTTCCACAAACACAAAGGCAATCATTTTTTTTAAAAAAATATGAGAATAGTGGCTAAATTTTAGTTTCCATTTCATTTTCAGTGATAACTGTTAGACTCAGAAAATCCAAACAAAAACCCCTATACTTCAGTTTCCCATACTTAAAGCTTTAATCCTGTGCCAAATTCTAAGTGAATTTATTCTACTGGCACTGCCTAGATGCCTGAAAAGAAATCACAGGAGAACCTAAATATTTTCTCTTCATAAGTATTTTCTTTTCATGAGACAGAAAAAGAAAAATTATCTCTTTTCCTCTCATTGTAACTAGAACTCCTAAACTGCAATGTTTGCCAAAAGACTGCCCTTCAATCACATTTGATTTTTTAATCTGATATTACTAATTAACTAAATTAACTAAATAGTTTTAAGACACTAAAAGTGGAAAATAAATTATTCTCCAAAAACATCAAAGTCAGGTGAAGATTTGTCTTCTATATTTCACTGGACTTTAACAAAGGTTGTAAATAACATATGGTTAAAAAAATATTCATATGAGCATAGTAAATAATTGTGATTCACTAATAATATGTACTTATTCTGACAGTTTTCTGTGGGTCTGGATTTTGATCATATGGCAATTCTAAAACTGGAATTTCTCTGACTTTACTAATTTACTTCCCATTACAATGTTATAAATTAGTTGAAATTCAGATTGTGAGTGAAGCTGTCAGTTTTGATGTGCAAATTATTAATGTTTGATTAAGATGAAATATCATTAAATAGTTGTGACTATCTTTTACTAAGCTGATGATGGCTATATCCTAGGGTCCCACAAATGACTATAAAAATGAAAATTATGATATTTGAAGGAATCTGTCACAGAAATGTTGAAATAAAAGTCTCCCTTGCTTTTCTTAGAAAAGCCATTAGAGATTTGCCTTTTCTAATGAATCAAATGAAAGTTTTTTAAAATTCTTTTTAACTTAAAAGTATATATAACAAAAGCATTGACAAAGTCAGAATCCATCATTGTTACACGAGATATTTTTTTAAGAATTCAAGTATAGACTGCTATACAATTACTACCATCTCCCGGACTTCAGAAAGTAATAAATGAAAAGCAAAAATTGAAAGCTTTTGAGAAACAGTTGCCACTTAATCATTTTTATCTGCTCATTATCATCTCGGTATCTCAACCTCTGACCTGAAGGTAATGCTTTACACCCATTCTTCAGGTTTTCCCAAGAGGCCAGCATTTGGAAGAGAATATAGACTCTGAAACCACCTTCTGAAGCTCACCCGAGTGCTTTAATTCCTCTGCAAGGCTCAGAATCAGGAGGAAATAATCCCCTGGATGTCAGAGTCCCTCCCTGGCACCACTGAAATTGAGGCACCATGATGAATGCTCAGGTCCATGAAAAGATGCCCTGTGTAATCTGCAGAGAATCAGTGTCCTTACAAGATCATTTTAAGTAATAATTTCATATAAATATAGATATTAATTAGGCAATAGTTGGCTTAACTAGAAGTTTGATAAGCTTACTAGATTAATAACTGCTTTAGGGGATTTTCTTCATTTTTCGCTTTATGTTCTTACGCTCTTGCAGTTTTTGTATCCAGTTCCACAAAACAATGTTACTGCCGATGCCAGTGAAGTCACTCATACATTTAAGGCTAGGTAGAAGCTTAAGTGCTTTGCTTCATCAAAGCACTTCATGTAGTGCTACAGTCACACATCCCTGTACTTTCTGTGCTTCCTTTGTGCCCTTATTTCTGTTTTTACTCATAGATCTATGATGTATTCTGAGATCTGCAGCTGGAAAGAGACAGCTCAGTGACCAAGCTCCCTATATCTGCTTGTTGTCTTATTTTACAGTCTATGCTTTCCTGGGGAATGGTAATATCTCTGTAATGAACTTGCCTGTTGTCTAGTACAACTGCCTCAGGGCACTAACGCAATGCAAAGAAATGCATAAATAAATAAACAACAAATACAGTATTGCAAGTCTGTTCAGACTTTTTTGATATGCCTCATTTTTTGAAATCTTGCAGACAATTAGGATTAATAACCTGTTGCTAAAGTTTTGCTTTAGAAATTCAGAGAAATATTCTTGTGCATTGAATTATTTATATATACCTAATGTTATCCTTGATTTTGACTCTTGTTGCTTATGTCATCCTGTCTTTGATTTTCAGACAGCTCACCAGGATGACAACACTTCTCTAACTCCATGTGTCAGTATTATTTCCAGTCACTGAGGGCCACATAAACTGTGTCGTCTTGGTGCAGTGGACTCACAAAATCTTTAGGACCCCTGTGCTGAAAATCTGTCCCAGAACAGCTGGATTCTATCTACAGGCCACTGGTTTCAAAGAGGTTTCAGACAAATTCTACGCTTTTTAATCTTTGTCATTACATGGCACTTACCTGCATGAAACACTAGGGACTCTTCCTCACAAGCTGTTTCATAACTACTTTGGCTACTTTAAGTATGAATGATGTTCTAGCACTATTTTTAACTATAAAAGTGGCCTAATTAAAAGACATATGAAAATTTTCTTTTCTATGATTGACTGAACTTTTAGGAGGTAATTTAAGGTGAAAGGATATGCCTCAGATGCTAAGGAAGAGCCTTGAAATCACCTTGGTTTCTTTCATTATGCAGTTAAAATTTTTAGTTTGAGGGACTTGAACATTTGAAACCATGCTATTCTTGATGTGGGAGTGCAAGATAAACTTTTGTCTGTAATATTCCAAGATGTTTTTAGGGAGGGATAGACAGGCAATTGAGATTTTTCTTTGATACATATTTATTAGTCTCCTACATAAAGTTATTGATGGATCCTCAAGTGATGCAAGCTGTCTGATCTTTACAGGAGGGATCACATAGTGAAGATATGACAAGACTGAGCAACTGGAAATATGTCCTGCTGACATATTCTCATTTATAATACCTCAAATAGCAAGGGTAGAAAAAAAATGATGTTAATAAGGTAGAAAATGCTGATGTTCGGTGAATAATTCCCAAGAGTCTCTAACTTTTAGCATGTTTTTCTGTGTCATTGCTAGTTCAGATAATCTAATAAGAGTAATTGCTTCTTACCCCCAACCTTGTTTAGCACTTGATCAGGGCACTGTGAACACTGTCACATGGGGTCCTGTATTCTGAAGGATTTTACATGCTGGCAATGCTTGACTGAGAATAGCAAAAATGCTACCTTGGGGCTGGAGTGGTGAGCTTGTGAAGAAGGATAATACTATACTCCTCTTCCCTAAGCAGCAAACATCTGCCTGGCTTTTCCTGGACAGCTGCTGAGCTTGGGTACCCCACTGTAGGCAGGTAGAGCTACACACTGCCACAAGTAAGAAACACACCCATGCCCCAGAACAAACTAATCCAAATTATTGTGGAGCTTTGTCCAAGCTAAAAATCTGTATTTATCAGCATGGCTACTTCTGCTGCCTGTCCTGGGAGGTGCTGTGACAGCATGCTTGTTTATCTTCCATATCAACTGTGAAATGTATCTCGCCTGCTGTTCAACTATCACGTCATGAAAAGCTTCATCCTGAGTTTATCTTTTAAGGCCATTATAATAACAAACAAACAACCTGAGATAGTCATTAAAGATACAGTTTTACACCCTTTCTGCGGGGGGGAGGAAAGAACAGATTGGTATTTTACCCCAACAATTTTGGAACTGCTAGTTCTCTTTTGGAGTATGTCTTTACTGTGCTCCATAAAATCTCTGGTTTTGGTAATAGAGGTTTTAAATTCAGCTCTCACTGTGGATGATTGATAACTAGAACCAGTATGCAGAACAGAAGGATTATGGAGAAAAATACTGAAATGTGTAAGAGGTCTGAAGGGACTGACACACAAGAATAGATTAAAATTTTAATATGTGTAGAGTAGCTAAACAAAAACTAAGAAGGGATTGATAGTCATGCAGGGAGTAAACACAATAACTTGAGGCAACTGAAGGACATTAATCAGAAGAAAAATTAGTCAGAAAAAAATTAGGAAAATTAGAATCGATTAACTTCCCTGAACAAAAGGGGAATTCCCAACGCTTCAAGTCTTAAATCCAATATAGAGGAAAAACATAACAGGATGTTCTCTCGGGAGAATTCTTTCAGTGCAAAGAGATAGTACTTTCTGACCTACTAGGTCCTTTTTGTTACTAATTTGTCTGCATATGTAATTAACTTTTGGAAGAATGCCAGAGAAAATACTTCAGCAGATCATGTAGAATACTGTCTCCTTATTTTCATATGGGCAAAGGTGATAAATATTAACCATGACATACTATGGGAAACATGTACTGATTCTGTGATTTTTAAGAAAATGATGGTAGACTGTAAGCCAGGCTAGAAACTTCATGAATATTCAAATTAAACTACCTTTTTTTTTTTCTTATCCTCCCTACTTTGCCACCTGTACATTGTAGTGTGTGTTGCTCAAGAGGTTACCCAGAAACAAGCTTTGGGAATATATTGTCCCTTGAGAAACATAATTAATTACTATTGTTTCCCCTAAAGGATTTCACTTTCAGATCATTTATTTTCTATAGTCACTGATGAGCTGACTGGGAAAATGAAACACTTGAGTTTAATTACCAGTTAAAATTACAGCTTTCTAAGCAGGTACTTCATCTCATACCCTTTTTATAATTGTCTCTTCTTATGATATAATATGCAGTTATATCTGCTGCTTTTCACACTGTTAACAATGTCTTACTACCACTTTCAAGGCAAAATGAATATCAAATGATTGTAAGATGACTCAAGTGTGGCTTTAGAGTGCACTAAGCATAGCACAGTTTAATCTCTCACTGATGCTTACATGTTTTGCCAAGACTGGTGCAGAAATGAAGAAAGGAAATGAACAAGTAAATTCCCTGAAATGACATATTGACATTAAAACTTTAAGGCCTTTTCAAATTACAGTTTATAAAATCTAATGCAAATGAGACAATGGATATAAACTGCATTGTTAATTTCAGTGATGATACACTTCAGTGACCGCTGAATGTAGCACTTGAAGCCAGATTTCCAGTGGAGAGACCATACCCTCAGGACCTGAGCTTTGCTCTGCAGTGTGATCATCTTCAGGGTAGGGTCATTTATAACAAAACACTTATCAACACTGTTAGCTGCAAAAAGACTAAAAATGTCAAGAAGTAATATTTTATTCACCACTGGGTTTATAAGATCTCATTTTGTTTCTAAAAAAGAATAGCTTTCTTCTTCCTCACTAGCTTGTTTACGTATTTACAGACAGGTTATTCTTTACATTGCTTATGCTGGATGATTAAATGGAGTTGCAGCTGATTAATTAGCTGAACTAATAGTTCTGCAGTGTTTTGACCTCCATCTTCTTTCTCCTAGGAGATAAGAGAGAGGAATTCAGCATAGATAAAGCTCTGAAAATCAAATTTAGGAACAGACCACACCAGAAGCCTGTCTCAAAATTCAACATTTGGTCTACTCCAAGTAGGAAAATGTTTACTGCTATGACCTATACCTCTTAAATCATCATTAATTCTGGTACCTACATATACTTCAGGAGCTTTAGCCAGCAATTTTGTTTTATTTTACATTTGTAGTTATGAATTAGAATTACTGGAGCTAAGCGAGCTGCTAATGGGATGGAGTTATCATAAAGCTAATAACTGCTTATCTTTGAAGATGATAAAGATTTTCTTTTGCATGCATGGATAAAATTTGTTCTTATTAATTGCAGATGTGAATTAATGAAACAAATATTATGATTTGAAACCACATTGTGTTTTCATTTGTGTTATGTGTTGCCTAGGGAGAGTGACAGCTAAGAGAAAGATGTAAGCCTATACAAGTATAAGGTCAGTTCTTAGTATGTTGGCAAACCATTTGATAATGCGCAGTTTACTGATCTCTAACACATGCCCATGTAAATTAGAACTGAAGTTCTCTAATACCATTACTGTCCATCTAACTGGCTTCAAACAACACTCATTTCAAATTATTGTAATCCTTCCACAAATAATAAAAAATCTATGATGCTCAGTTGTTTGCTTATGTATCACTGACTACATATCACTTTACTTCTGTTTCCAGCAAGAAAATTATATGTACTTTGTTTCCTCCAGAATCTTCTGTCTCCTCCACTGAGAAAAACCAAACCCAAATCCACTAAAGACACAAATGTCTCTCCAATATACTTTCTATAAACTGCTGCACATTTCTGATTCTCCAGTTCTTCAGTCTAATACACATGGTTACAGGTCTGTCTCAGTTACCTCTTGACTTTTATTTTTGTTGGTTTTGGGCTAATATGAAAAAAAAACAAGCCTACAACCCCAAAAAAGATGAAAAAGTGCTGAAATCAGCTGTATAGACCACCCAGAGGAAAAAAGTAACACACACACACACATCCCCTACCCTCTCTCTCCTTGGTTCTGTGATGTTCATTCATTTTATTTTGGTGGTGTAAAGTTACCAGGTTTTTTCTGGTTCAGCTTTTTTGGTTTTTGCTTGGTTTTGGTTTGGGTTTTTTTTCTGGTGTCTCACACACAAGATATTTCTTAAAGTTTTTCACATACAACCTTTTTATTTCTTATAGTTGTTTATTTTATTTGCTAGATTTGAGATAGAGTACAGGTGTTTCAAGAAAGAAAATGCTTGAGAGAAATCTCTGCTTAAGATTTCGATCAGGAGTAATTTGTGAAATGAACAGACGAAATGTCTTAGGTCACCAAATTTAGTTCTCTCATCTTGTCGGCAAGTAAAACCAATAGCCAAAATACAGCACTGTTTCCTTAGGATGTGCAGCACCTATACCTTCAGGTTTAGATTAAAAGCTTCACTAAATAACAGAGACTCAAGAATTCACAGTAACTTTTAACTAAGAGACAGAATTGAAAGAACTGGAAATGTGCTTGCTATCTGTTTCCATTTATTAAAAAAAAAAAAAATTTCTCAGTAGATCATTACTGACCCTTGCAAAATGGAATATCTCTCCTTCAGAAAGTAAGATTTCTGTAAGACATTTAGAAAGCCTAATTTCCAAAGTGGCTTCTCCCCTTTTCCCACTTCCGTTACACCTGCAGTGGGTGAGTACTAATCTTAAGAACAGTTTTTTTTTTTTGCAGGCGCAGCAAGCTATGAAATCTTGTCATCCTTTTTTATGTGAAGGTGCAACAATGTCACCTGTTAGGCTGAGCTGGAATTGGATTGTTCACATTAACCAAATGAGGAATACCTAACTGTGAGGATTTTGATCCACTTCAGGCATTTTCCAGTGTTTGGTCAAAACCCTAAATCTGTTTTATTTCTTTCTTAGTCATAAAACGTACAAGACAGGAATGCAGCTATTTATATTAAAAAAAGAAGTTTTTTCTTGTTTTCCTGCCATAACAATGGAAAACAGCGTAACATCAATTTTATCATTGTTATTTTTACTGTGGTAGCTAGGCAGGATGACTGCCACATTTCTATTGGCAGTGCATAAGAACAGGGACAGACATATTCTCTACCTTACAATATCTAAAGTCACAAGCCATTAAGTGGCAATCAGATCCAGCAGTTTCCCATTCTGAAATCACGGGAATTTCAAATCTTAGGTAAGGGATTCTTTGGCAAAGCTTAGACCTAAAAAACTTTCCTTTGCCTCCGCTTCAGGAAGGCAAACTCTCACCTGCTGCTATGCATTTCTGACCTAACTCAGTTCCTGCATGGCTCACAGAGGGCTGCATTTTCCGTATCCCAGCCTACCTCGTTTGAATGTGCTGTTGGCACAATGATATACCGTCGTCATTAATTATTAATTGAGGTGGAGTGAGTCAGTGACTTCTGTATTATTTTTTCAGCTCAGATCATGCCCTGCAGAGGCAGCTAGTGAGCCATCAAAGGCAGCAAGATGTTATGAGACCTGTAATGCCATATAACTTTGATATGCAGCTATCCCTGACATCTCATTCAGGCAATAAATATTTTAGAAGGGAAGCAGAGAGATAAGTGAATAAGTGAATTACTTCATAGATTCTTATTTATGAAATGTTTGCTCCCAGACTCTCTTAAAAATTTACTTATTCAAGAAATGGAAATTTGCTTTCACAGAACGGCCGTCAGCCTCTCCCTACCACAGAACTGGTGTTACGAACAGCACACAGGCTAGGGCACGATATCCTTTTGAAGGGAGAATGCTTGCCCTGTGTCAGACATCGAAAGACCCGACAAAATTGTTCCAGTGTCATCGCACCATTTCTGTGAGCCAATATGCTTATAATTTAAAAATTAAATTTTTTTTTTTTTTTATTTATGGCTTATTCTCCTTGGACTTCAACTTATAGAAGGTCAGAAATCCCATTTATGCTTCAAACAAAGCTGCTTTACCCCTTTGAGATAGTTGGTCTCTTTCAACTTGTTTGCTGATAAATAAATGGTTGCGTTGAGGCCATCCTTATATGAAATGCTTTTTCTTCTTTCTCTGTCTATCTGAGACTTCCCTTGCTTGGAAGATTTTTTTTTTCTGCAAAATGTTTCTCTATCACTTCATTACTTGTTTTGATCTGTCATGGAAACTGAATATATTTCCATTTCTCAAAATATTTACCAGTGAGATCTAATAAAAGATCCTTATTAGAAGCCAAGTTTAACATATTTTAGACCATACCGTTACATGAACTGAGTAGGACAGACTGTCTGACGGAAGTCTTTCCCTGTCCCCAAAGCAACAGGTATGCCTGCACCATGCAATGCAGGAATATATCGTTACTTCCAAAAAAGAGGATTTATCTGTATGACACAGCTGTGCAGGGATGGCAGCTCTTGTTCTAAATGTGTTATAGGCACGCTAGCAGTTTGTATATGAAGTCTTCTACCCTGAATGCAGTTACTAATGCTGCTGCCGGTTCTTGGGCTAGTCTGGGTCTGTTCACACAGATGATGTAACACGTGTTGCGGATTTGCTCAGAGAAATGCCTTTCCTTCCAGCCAAGGCTATTTGCCTGAGTGATAAGTGGCAGTAGAACAAGTGATGTGTCTGAACTTTTTGACTGATTTTTTTTTCCTTTCCAAAATCCTTTCTAATGGATATTTCCCACTACTGCTTCTCGTTTCTGAACGATGACTCACTGAGTCAGCTTTAGTCTGCGCCCCATACAACCTTCTGTTATTAGCTGTCCCACGGTCCTTCTGTTCCACTGACATTTTTTTCCACCTTCTGTTGTCCTTGGGAATCTAGCATCTCCCCTGTCTCTGACCACGTTTTCACAACTTTCAATAAATGGACAGTACATGAAATACATTCAGTAATCTTGGGAGCCACATCTACTAATCAGGATTTCTCCCTTTGAGGTCAGTGCCCTCATTGCAGGACAAAGAATCATGCTCTTTCATTTGCCCTCTTTCTGGCCCAATAGATATTGCATTATTTCTTGAAAGGGGCACATAGTTCCTAGGAACTTGCAGCTAACATCCAGCAATCTTTTGGAGACAAAGGCAGATTTGTGTTCTCCCAGTTTAAGGACGCCTGAAGTCCAGCCCTACTCCTTCCAGTGTGCAACTGCAGAGGTAATAGCAGAAATGGTCCCACCAATATGTTTCAAAAGAAAGGACTGATCCTGCACTCCATTTTTTTTAAGAGAACATCTTCAGTTTCAAACTCTGTGACAGAGTTCAGATTCATGAATCCCAATCTGACAGGAATGTTTCTCTGCAGACCTGAGTTAAATACCAAAGCCTCTGAGAAGAGTGACATTTAAGTTAAATCCTGATTTTCAGTATTCATATAAGGTACTTGAGGTGGCTCTCTGCTGCTATGAAGCTTATTGGAAGTGTCTCATTTTCCTCAGATATTGACAGTTTATGGGACTATGTTTTCCACTTTGGATTCCAGTAACTAAAAAATAAGATGTGGTAATGTTTATCTCTGCAGTGCTTAAGACACTTTTTGAACCTTTTTTGAATATTCTTTACACTCTTTAATTTTCATATTACAACCTTAATGTTTTCACTGATTGGTGCCACAGTGGACTGAAAAATCTTTTCATTCAGTCAAGCTGCACCTTATTTTTCAAATCAAAATATATAACACTGTAATCAGATTGATTAATACAAATAATCAGCCACAAGATATATCCGTAGAGCTCTATTGACCTAATAATTAGGACCATATACTCTAAAAAGAAGAATGAAAGATGGAGTGCTAACAGGCAGATAATAAACTTAAATTTTTAGCTGAATTACAGTTCATTTATGTTTTTCTCTGTACAAAGCTGAAAACAATAGATTAATTTTCTATTGACTTCTAACATTTTGCAGCAGAGTGATGTTAAAGTAGATACACAAGCATTATTTTTGTGAGCATAAGTCTCGAGTTACAAGCTTGCATTATTTTATTTGTGATCACATGCACTGTGAATAAATCCACAGGACATCTGGCCCTACAATGTACAGGATGCATAATATTTCCCTATGACCAAATGTCCCATGCCAAATCTTCTATCCCTATAGTTCCATGATACATCTTTTTTAGCAAAATTTCAAAATATAAACAACTGTGAACAGAGTTCCTAGCACTTAAAAAGTCTCAGTTCTGAGAAAATTAGAATTTGGGGCTGGGCCTTTGAAAAGTATGGCTCTCATTCTCAAAGTGGGTATTTCAACTGTCCTTTGCTTTTTATGAAGGAATTGAAGAAATTTCTAACAGTTGTTCTTACTTTTCAGTCCTTATCACTTCCTTTTTAGTAAGCCAGTAACACTGAGAAATGCTGTTTCATTGTAGTCATCACTCCTTGACCAGTCAAGAACTTTTTGTATTTCATCTGTAACCTTTTTTCTTCTTAGGTTCCCTTCAGTTTGCATCATGGCCAACAAACACACATTTTTTTAAAGCAAATTCTCTAGTTGAGACTTTCTTTTTCTGAACTCACCCATGTATCCAGGAACTACACTAGAGGCAATGTAGGTCCACTGATGAATGAGGTGGGTGCCCTGGAGACAGAGGATAAAAAGAAGGCGGAGTTACTGAATGCCTTCTTTGCCTCTGTCTATACTGCTGGAGGCTGTCCTGAGGAGCCCCGGACCCCTGAGGCCCCAGAAGAAGTCAGGATAGAGGAGGAATCTGTCTTGGTTGATGAGGGCTGGGTCAGGGACCAATTAAGCAACCTGGACATCCATAAATCCATGGGTCCTGATGGGATGCACCCACGGGTGCTGAGGGAGCTGGCGGAAGTCATTGCTAGGCCACTCTCCATCATCTTTGCTAAGTCGTGGGCAACGGGAGAGGTGCCTGAGGACTGGAGGAAAGCGAATGTCACTCCAGTCTTCAAAAAGGGCAAGAAGGAGGACCCGGGGAACTATAGACCGGTCAGCCTCACCTCCATCCCTGGAAAGGTGATGGAACAACTTGTCCTTGGTGCTGTCTCTAGGCACATCAAGGATAGGGGAATCATTAGGGGCAGTCAACATGGCTTCACCAAGGGGAAGTCACGCTTAACCAACTTGATAGCCTTTTATGAGGACATAACCCAGTGGATAGATGATGGTAAAGCAGTGGATGTGGTCTATCTCGATTTCAGTAAAGCATTTGATACAGTCTCCCACAACATCCTCGCAGCTAAACTGAGGAAGTGTGGTCTGGATGATCAGATAGTGAGGTGGATTGTGAACTGGCTGAAGGAAAGAAGCCAGAGAGTGGTGGTCAATGGGACTGAGTCCAGTTGGAGGCCTGTGTCTAGCGGAGTCCCGCAAGGGTCGGTACTGGGACCAGTACTATTCAATATATTCATTAATGACTTGGATGAGGGAATAGAGTGCACTGTCAGCAAGTTCGCTGATGACACAAAACTGGGAGGAGTGGCTGACACACCAGAAGGCTGTGCTGCCATGCAGAGAGACCTAGACAGGCTGGAGAGTTGGGCGGGGAGAAATTTAATGAAATATAACAAGGGCAAGTGTAGAGTCCTGCATCTGGGCAAGAACAACCCCATGTATGAGTACACGTTGGGGACAGACCTGTTGGAGAGCAGCGTAGGGGAAAGGGACCTGGGGGTCCTAGTGGACAGCAGGATGACCATGAGCCAGCAATGTGCCCTTGTGGCCAAGAAGGCCAATGGCATCCTGGGGTGTATTAGAAGGGGTGTGGTTAGCAGGTCACGAGAGGTTCTCCTCCCCCTCCACTCTGCCCTGGTGAGGCCGCATCGGGAGTATTGTGTCCAGTTCTGGGCCCCTCAGTTCAAGAAGGACAGGGAACTGCTAGAGAGAGTCCAGCACATAGCCACAAAGATGATCAAAGGACTGGAACATCTCCCTTATGAGGAGAGGCTGAGGGAGCTGGGTCTCTTTAGCTTGGAGAAGAGGAGACTGAGGGGTGACCTCATTAATGTTTATAAATATGTAAAGGGCAAGTGTCATGAGGATGGAGCCAGGCCCTTCTCAGTGACATCCCTTGACAGGACAAGGGGCAATGGGTGCAAGCCGGAACACAGGACGTTCCACATAAATATGAGGAAAAACTTCTTTACAGTGAGGGTAACTGAACACTGGAACAGGCTGCCCAGAGAGGTTGTGGACTCTCCTTCTCTGGAGACATTCAAAACCCCCCTGGACGCGTTCCTGTGTGATATGATCTAGGTAATCCTGCTCTGCAGGGGGATTGGACTAGATGATCTTTCGAGGTCCCTTCCAATCCCTAATATTCTGTGATTCTGTGATTCTGTGTGAACTGTTAGAATGTTACGGTGAAGGTTTCTGATATTTCCTTCATTATGCTCAAGGTTTTTCCTTCATATCCCACAGGGTATAAACCAACGTTATAATTTAAAAAGAAAATAGCAGCTGGTATTAAAATCTGGCAGCAAGAAGAAGTAGAAAGCATTGCATGTTTGTGAAGTTTAGGTGGGACAGGGATCTTTGTTTCAGTGATATAAAAAGCCCTCAGCTGGACTGATATTTTAATAAAGAATAAATGAGAGAATTCTTAGCCAGCTGAAATTATTTTATTTTATTTGAAAAGCAGGATCATGGACTCATAGCTACTATGACCAAAAGAGAAGAACACCCACACATTTAGGATAAATTCTCATTCCTTTTAGCAATATATTGTTATTTAAGTGCATGTCAGTCAAATAGGATAGTCACTACCCTGAGCTGACTGAATCTGGGGAAAAAGACTGTCCTTCGATGTTGAGAGCAGAGCTATAGCCCATTTGCCTCTCTTTTTCCTCCTTCTTTATATGTGTCCACTTGAAACAGTAATGATATTATCACACATTTTGCACAAAATTAAAAAAAAGTTCTGTAGATTCCAAAAGTATAATGCATAGGTACTCAAAAAAACCTGCATGTCAGCTGAATTTTTAGTGCAAACTCTTTATACTCTTAAAACAAAACTTCGGAAAAAGCTCTGCTTCCTTTTTCCTGTAATACTACAAAGCAAAATAAGCAAGACACTGTACAATGCCAAAATGGAAAATGCCACCTAAAAGCATATTAAAGGCAACAAATATATAATTCTGAATTCACAGCAATATTTCATTTCAAACAATA
Source organism: Nyctibius grandis (assembly GCF_013368605.1). Classification (NCBI taxonomy): domain Eukaryota; kingdom Metazoa; phylum Chordata; class Aves; order Nyctibiiformes; family Nyctibiidae; genus Nyctibius; species Nyctibius grandis. The sequence continues at coordinate 32,205,794 of NC_090659.1, forward strand.
TCCCAGTCTTGAGTGCTAGAAATGACCCATTGTCGAAAAGCTATATGATTTGTGACAGTGGTGGTGTGAGAGTTCAGTGTAGGAATCTGTAAACACACTTCGATTCTATTTCAGTAATTGCTGAAACAAGCATAAAAGACCATTTTTAAAGATTTAGGGTTTTAAAATTTTTTTCTGTTTCTTAAATCCACATTTAAGCAGGCCACAAAAATCCCTACTTTTCATCCTCATATGGGACTCCTCACAAGTGGCACCACTCCTCAGGAGAGCATTAAGTTGACAAATTGAAACTAAAGCTCCTCAAAAATAAACATGTTGCAATTTATTCAGGGATACAAGCACGTCTCACCTTGTCAGCTTTCAGACTGTTGAACTGAGAGAAATAGGTGCAACTTTCCATTAAAGGTCTGCTTTAAGCCTGGTAGTTAAGAACACAAAAATGGTACCTTAAAGATAGTTCCTGAATCCTAACTACGAACTGCTTAGAGCATTGATTTTCTGAAGTGCTGAGCACTCTGCAGTTCCCTCTAAAGTCACAGCTTGGGCAGGGTAAGATAAATGCCTAGTGATTTCTGTGTGTCCAGCTTTAGATGCCCATATATATGGGTGCTTTTGGTATTCAGGCTACACGTATAGGTGCTTAAATAAAGACATTCCTCCCTTTTTGCTAAAGTTGTTCTACGGGGATTTGTAGGCTACGAACTGGCTTTCCCTGCTTTTCAAGGTGTCAGATGGTGTGGTCAGCTAAAAAGCCCTGTTAAAAAATTTCAGATGTGACTTCTGGGAGTATAATCAAGATGAAAACATGCAATAGAAGCATAATGGAGAATAACTGCAACTTGTTTCTCTTGTTTACCTGATGATCCTTGAGCCTACTGATATTCACAGCAGAACTAGCTGTTTACATGCACTTTTTCTGAGTAAACTGTAATAGTTATATAGTGTGCTTGGTGTTTACACAACATTTTACAAATATGTTGCAAGGCATTTTCCTAAAGAGTTTGCTGTGACAGTCAACTCCAGACACTAGGCAATACTGGATGGGATGGTTACTCATGATAACAAGACATGAGTGGTTGAAGGAAGCTTGGGAGTGGTCTCTGAATACCGGGAAAGAACAGCTGGAAGAGGACTAAGTTAGCCAGGGGATGAGAGGATGATAGGAAGTTAAGTCAACAGAAGAAGAAGAAGAAACCAAGGGAGAAGGAGTAGGGAATGTGCAGATAAAAAACCCCTAGAAATAGAGATATCAGTGAGATTGCGAAGGGTTTTGTCATCAACAATTAATAGCTTTACCATGAGATAAAGGAGAAAAATAGATAATAAAGGTTTTCAGAAAGGAGAGTGACATGATCAACGCAAGAGATAGGTGTCCTGTTTTCACAGGGATTTGGTTTCAGTTTGTGGCCAGCCATGGTGATCAAGGCCCTCAGCAGTTAAATCCAGGGCAGCTGACCCTGGCTGGCCCACAGGTGTGTTCCATACCATTGACATCAAGCTCACTATAAAAGGGAGGGCTTGGTAGGGAGAGGAAGGCTTTTCTTGCTCTTCTTGTCTCTATTCCCTTCTTCCTTGTTTCCAATGATTGCTATTCCTGGAGCAACTTAGTGGTGCTCTATAGCTAAGTATAGTTTTCTCTCTTTTGTGTTGTCATTTATATTGATTTCTTTATTTCATTAACTCTGTTTAACTTCAACCTACAAGTCTCCCTCCTTTTCCCAATTCCCTTCCTCGTTTGGGGAAGGGACATTGGGTGATAGAAAAACTGTTTATTGTTTAGCCCTGGGTGCAGGCTAAATGAGGACAATAGGAAAGGAAGATTCCTTTGGCAATGGCGCTTAAAACATTAAAATGGGAGGCAGCGGCAGGCAGTGAGGGTAGATATGAGGATTTCAGGGAATCAAAGCCAGCTATGCTCAGCCTATAAACATACATGGATTTCAGCAATGCAGTACTGTGGAACCAGGGGCTCCCAGAGATGTTAGAGGGGAAGAAATCACATTTTCTAAGTGTCTGAGCATGTTTATGTTTTAAAAACACATTAAAAAGGTGCCACCAGTGGGTCTGTACTTCACTGGAAGACACATTTACATTGTCACATGAAATTTCTTCCAAGAACGCTGAATCAAGAACATACTGCAGTCTGTCATCTTGAACTCTAGCCCTCATTACCTTAACGGGTTTAACTTAGACCCTTAATCGCATATAACACTGTCCATTGCTGTAAGACATATATTCCTCAGTCATAGAAGGAAAATATATGGTTGGCAGCCTGCAAACAGTACTGTTGGCCACAGCAGGCTGTTTTGGCTGGTGTTGAGTTCCTTTGTTGTAGGGCCTGGCAGACAATGGCTACCCCCATCACAAGTGCTATTCAGCAAAGATGATAGCAAGGAAGCTACACTCTGTTTGGTGGCCTGCTACCTCATATATCTATTTGCTAATTCTTTAAGACTGGATTAGGGAAGCTCTGGGAGAGTTGTAGCTCTTATCTGCAGGAGGTAATGCTGCTGCTGCTGCTGCTTTGTGCTCCTGTTTGCCAACTGAGTGAGTCCCAGCTAACTGCCATTTACACCCCAGATACCTGCAGCATTGTATTGCCACCATGGTGGAATTTTCCACAAAGGGAAAAGGCATCAAGAGAAAGAGCTTAATTAGGCAGGGAAGATAATACCAGGGATCATAACTTCTGTCCCTAAACAGTGAAGCAAGTGCCATAATGAAAGTCAATGTAATGAATCAAGTAGGATGGACTTAGAAACAGTGATCATGTCAGGTGGGTAAAATTACCCTGCTTTCCTTGATAAATAATAAAATGATTTTAACTAACAAAATTCTAGCTCAATGTAAATCTTCACAAATATACATAAAAAGTTGCTTCTTTCCCTTTTTATTAATTTTTTAAATGTTCTCTCTTGTGCTCTGAGGATATGGTCCACAGGTGAAAAGGAAGATTGCCATTTATTCACATCAGCTGGTAAAAGACTTGGCTGTTAATAACGGTGTACAGTCCTTCTTGTTGGTGATGTGGATAGTTACATTTCAGCCAACAGTTTATGTTTGGGAAACCTTAGCTAATTGAAACCATTTTGCTCAGGTGAGTTGGCTCTTTTAGCTCTGCTGATGTCCATAGAAGACTTCTCTGTGAAAGTATTAGCAATATGGTTTAAATTCAGAGAATCTTTTCTACCTCAGAAATGCCTTAATTATTCCTACAGTGAATATTATTGATTACTCCAGTAGTCAAAAAAAGTCAGTGAACTTTGTAAGTATGTTATTATTTATTTTGTTAAAACAGACTCTCTAATTTTTGCAAGAAAAATTAGCAAAGCACAGCAGCAAGGTAATAAAGCAACCAAATTCCCTTCCCTTTTAAAAACAAATGAGAGGAGTCATTTTAGTGTAAGAGTAAATAGGGGGGGAAAAAATGTATCTGAAACATCTGAGGTAACTGGCAGTAAAATCGACTACAACAAAAACATAAAACCAAAGTCTTAGAAGAATCTGGCCTTCAAATGGTATCCAGTCAATTCAAGAAATCACAGAACTTGCTGTGACAAAACACTGGTATGACATGACAGCTTCTGCTGTATCTGAACCCCAGTCAGTTTTCAAGGTTAAAATCATATTTGTGTTTTCAGAGTTTTTCTTCATAATTGGTATAGTTATATCCATGAATATTTTAATATCTAATCTGAAAATTCTAATAGGCTAAAAGGCAATCTATCATCATCTTTAAAATGTGATGTTAACACCTTTATAGTTAAATTAGGCCATGAAAAATGGCTAAAGGTTGTCTATGAAAAAGCTCTGGTTTATGATAAAGGTAATTGAACCCATAGAGAGGAAAGTATAAGCTGAAAGTGATTTAGAAAATTTATCATGAAAGTGTGTCATTAAACTAATTTAGAGAGAAAATAACTTTTTTTATTTACCTATCTCTAATGAATTCATCTTTCTCTGTACAGACAGGCTAAGAGAATGCCAAAATGCTAATGATGAACATGTCAAAAGTTAGAATTTAACCTTGTCCCATTCTGCATAAGGCTGAGCAGTTAAAAACAGTATTTCTGATGTGCTTATAATGCAACATGAGATGAATCTTTGTAAGCTTTTTTTTTGTTTTTTTTTTTATTTTATTTTTTAAGGATAATTGAAAGATGTTCAGGAAAAATTGAATTCAATCAATTTGTTAGCTCTTTTTTTCTCATATCAATGTATTATGCAATGAAAGAGTGCTCTAAGTGCACTGAAAATTTCACTTCAGCCTACATATAAAATGACTTAAATTATTCTCAAAACGTGTTTTATCACCACAAGATAATGAAGATGACAGAACAGAATAGCAAGAAGCGCATTTCAAGTCCTGTTAACGTTTTTTAGCTCCGAATATTAGTTGCAGTGCACATTGACTCAAAATTTTTCCATTTCATCAGTATTTGTTGAGTAACATACAGTCAACACTATTAACTGCCCCAGTAATGAAACCAGTGAGCGTACCTCTAGAGTGAACAACAATGAGGCAGAACATCTAAAGTACTGGATGATAACTAAGCTGAGTCAGACCCTGGAACATGTAACTTCTTTTTAAAATGAGTGTTCATATATCATTTAACTGTTCTCTTAGACATTTTTCATAATAAGCCTTCATTTTACTTCTTCATTTTCTTGGTGTTCAATGATAAAAAAACATTTTGAGCACCTCTATCTAGTGTTAGGACTCCACAGATTTTTGTGAATTCTCATAAGAAACAGGCATTTTCTTTCCATGACAAATGAGGGGTTTTAAACAATGAGTATGGGGAATATTTCATTTGTTTTTTTTAAAAAAAAAGAAAAGAAACTAAAAATTTTATTGAACTTACTGGATATTTTAGTGGTGTTCAACACTCATTAAATAAAAAATTTTGCTATTATTTCTATTTTACTGAAGTACTGATTCAGCCAGGAAAGAAATTATCCTGCTGAAAACGTGGTTAAAAGATCTTGTCTTGAGACAGGTTTTTTAAAAGAAGAAAGGCATGTATCTGGGGGTATTTAAATTTGAACTTGTATATCTCAAAAACTCCATAAGCATTGCAGCGTAGTAAGGTGAAATTCTGACACTTAACAGTAGAAAATTGGGGCTGTTTCTGCTCTCATTTACATTGGCTTCATATCGGTATATGCTGTTTACTTCTGTTAAATCCATTTTAATTTAAATAAGTGTATGTGAATATAAAAAGGGGTCCATTTGGGTTATTTTTTTCTATATTATGTGCATATTTTTATGCATTTCATTATAACCAAATCACAGCTGAGGAGCTGTTATAATGCACTTGGTCAAAGTTCAGGGCTGTTATGCCTCTGCCTCCTTCTCTCCCAGTTTGCTAAATAGAACAGACCAAAAAATATCTGTTCAGAAAAGGAAAGGAAAATAAAAGATCTTGTTCTGCCTATGCTTCTATGGCAGTAGCTAAATGCAGTGTAAAGAAATTACTGTGATGATCCTGTAACATCGTAGAGTTCCTCCACAGAGGGAAAATCAATAGTTTGATCAAACCAGCTATTAGGACAGCACAGAACAAGTTCCCAAGATCTTCCTGCTGGAAAACAAAGTGGTCTGTAAAAATGGCTACACTTACGCATTTCATCATTTTTGGTGCGGATGGAGTTGTATATATAGAGACACAAAAACAAAAGTATATTTCTTCCAGGCACAGTGGATTTAAATCTAATGTTTGTCACTGGAGTATCTAATTAAAAATACATTTTTTAACTAAGTTAAAGTTCATACAGAAGAAAGTATATAGAACAGCACACAAAAATCTGTAAATTCCCTTTATTAGAGAATATAAAAAGTATGAACTTGCTTATTTCAAAGAAGAAATAGTTCAATAAAAGATTTTAATTCATTATCCTTTTTTATAGATGATAAAATTTTACCGTAAATGAATGGTCAGATGAGCAAAAGATGTTATCGCAAGTATAATTTGGGAACACCTTTGGTATATTTCCATAACAAAGAACTATGTATTAAAGATAAATGAAATGTTGCACCTAGCACTTTTACATGACACTAGCTGTAAAGCAGAGCTAGCTGCAGATACTGAATCAATAGCCCACTGCTTTATGAAGCTGAATTGTAAGTTAGTACACACACTTGGACATGCATTTTGAGATCTCTATGTTAACACAAGAAAACACATTAAAAATAATAACTAAGGTGTTTACCATTATCAGATAGAAACCAAAAATATCACTGTTGAAAACAAACTAAATGTGAAGTACTACTGTCAAAAAAGGGATTCATCCATGAAGAATGGTATAATGCAAGAGAAAGGAGAATCACAGAATCATAGAATGGTTTGGGTTTGAAGGGACCTTAAAGATCATCTAGTTCCAACCCTCCTGCCATGGGCAGGGACACCTTTCCTCTAGACCAGGTTGCTCAAAGCCTCATCCAACCTGGCCTTGAACACGGTCAGGGAGGGGGCAGCCACAACTTCTCTGGGCAACCTGTTCCAGTGTTCTCTTGAATATGTTGTTCCAGAGACATAGAATATTAACCCTGATTTTGATTATTTTCCTTTTTAATTAAGACATAAATAATCTTATTAGAATAATGTTCTTCAACCATTCAAACTCGTTTCTCCAAGAAACACAGTTACTGAAGTCTCTGCATAAAGTTACAGAGACAATTCCACCAATCAAGGAGCAAAGGAAAGGTCATCTTTTTTGTTTCATACTAGGCATACTTTGTCAGTGCTGTTAAATTACTTTTCTGTGGATTAAACTCCTGTTAACTGGTTGATTTTTGCATTTCATTAAGTCAGATCATTATTAATGTCATGATAAGCGCTAATGAAATACAGCTTCTTTCACTAATAGACTGTCATAGTGATGCTCAGATAGATCTTTTCCTTTGTAATCTTTCTCTCAAGTATGCCTGAGATGAGGAGTAGCCAAATCAAGACATGATTATGCTAAAATAATTGGAATGTGTCCCTTACATCTACACCTTCTTTCATAAACATCAATACATGAATGAGCAGGAAAGCTGTAACTTAATCTGTTCTCAAGAAAGAGGAGATAGCACACAACCTCTCCTTCCTGGGTACATATTTGCTGCTAACAGGGAATGACTTGATGTACTTCAATCTCTACGTTTCTATGTTTTTTCCAAAGATGCTTTTATATGGATAAACTTAATGTTTTGGAATGTAAACAAACCACACAGACAGAGTGGTCATCGTCCCTCAGATAGCGCAATAAGCATTTACGTGTATTTTGGGTATCATGGGTCTCTCTGAAAGGCAACATTGAAGTATATGTTTGTATATATCCTCATATGAATTTTATACTTATTAGCATACCTACCAGGAATGACCCCATATCTAAGCAATTTTTTAAGATTTTCTCAAACACTTCAGCCATGAAACATGATTATTTAGTCTTTACATCTGGCCATAAGTACAAAAGGGCTCACCGGATGACCTAGAACGTTCTATTGAACGAAAAATGGCTACCAATGCTTAGCTTGAAATGTGTCAGTGTGAGTAAGCTTCTAATGAGCCCCTGCAATGGCAGTGCAGGGTGTGTCCTCCCTTGCCACATTTACCTTTCGTAGACAAATGAACTGACCATCCAAAACTGTTTTTCTGAGTCAGGAAAAAGGCAAAAGATATAACTACTTTGTACTCGTGTCTAATTCAGAATGAAATGAATAATTTTCTGGAGTCCACTGTGGTGACTATAAATGTATTGACTACAACAGCAATGTAGGAGCCTGGCTCACATCTAGACACACACAGGTAGGTATCTTAATCTGTAAATTCAATATCAATAATGACATTGCAATAGCTGAAGAATTATTATGAAGGATTTTACAATTTATGAGGAGATGCTAAGAAAATTATCAAGCCGTGTAAGTACTCAGAAAATTAGGTAGTGGGCACAGCATCAAAACTTGAGCAGAATATTAATTTCTGAACCTGTTATATCTCAGATATTTAGTCACAAAAAAACAGGGAAATACAATACACATGCATCCTTCTGGTCTCCCAGCTTTTAACTGAACAGACTGAACGTGGAATAAATTGTTTAATTTTCCCAGGAGAGTTTGTGCCCAGGATAGTCCCAAGAGACTTATGGAAGAAATCACAATCTGTAGCACTTCAAATAATTTATTTAGAAGCACTTCAGGTTTGTTACAACTTCCTTAGTGACAGAAAAAATAATAGTAATAGCGAATTAATTTTCAATCTAATAAATGTGCATATCCTGTGCCCTTGTAAAACTAACCCCAAACCTGCTTTTCAGAGGAAGCATTTGGACATTTTACTTATGAAGGTACCTAGAAACTCCCAGATTCTTAAAAGAGGTCGTTTCAAGATACGTTTTCAAAAGCAAGGTGGCATAAAAAATAGCAAGGTGTTTCTTTTCTTTCTTTTCTCCCTGCCCCCCTTCCTTCATTACCTGGACGAAATGCAGGAAGGTTGAATATATGTTAACTGCAATTAGCAATGCACTTGTTGTTTGAACTCTTTCAATTACATCTGAAATTGTTGTAATCACAGTTCTCCCAAGGGCCCTGCTTTTTTTTGTCATCTATTACTCAGATCTCACTGTGACAGTCTAGATAGAAGAAACATTCTCTAGCATTTATTCGAGCTTTTTCTTCTGCTCTTATCTTCTACTGCTCCAAGTGCAGCTTTACCAGTGTTCCTCAGCAACACAAGTGAGAATGTTTCTTATGGATTTAGTTCAGTCTTTCTATTTGCTTCAGATTCCTCTTCCCCGATCTTACTAAGTATTCAGATGATCCATTTTATTCTCTGCATTTCAGATTTCAGACCCTTGGCTCTGTTGTTCCAATAGAAGACCAGTCACAAAGGTTTCTGTGCAAACAAATCCTAAAATGCAAATCCTGTTTCTAATTGGGATCAATTAAGAGGAATTAGAGTGAAGTACTATGGATCTAGGCCAAAGTGGCTTTTGTTTTCCACTTGGTATTTTAAGAACGCAGTTCTCCATATCAGTTCTCTATGGCTATATCAGCAAAGACCAGAGTGGCGTTGCCCTGAGATAAAAATCTGTTCTGCAGAATAGGGGATTGAGCACAAAATTTCCTGTAAATCCTATATTTCTGACATCCTGCTTACAGCCATGTGGACATTGGGGTAGTTCAATTCTTCCTGCAGGTGACTATGTTTAACCATACATGACATGACAGAGTCATGTTTTCATTCTGCCTTCCCCCTTTTTGCACATGGATTGCCCCAAAGCTTTTATAATGGTGCCATCCCCATGAAGTTTGTCTGACAGAAGATGCTTTTTTTTGATACAGTTACCCACTCCAATTAAACAAGTTTAAGCAGAATATGCTTTACTGAATGGCACCATGCTACCACAGAACAACTCTAGCCAAGTGATGATGACTTTAAGTGAATACAAATAATGTCTCCTGAATAGAAATATTTAGTGCTTTTTTGGTGCATTTAATTTACTTTAACTATTACATGTAAAAATATTTAAGATAAAAATATTCAGGCTAAAATACTTCCTAACATAAGTGATTATTGAAACAGTCTTTTTATTGTTGCGTTCACATGGTTCAGGCTTACAAAGCATTGAGAGGCCTAAGCATATCCTTATGCATGCTTAAATGAAGTGATCCTTCTTGAATGACTAGCTAAACCACTTCTGTGACTTAAGTGGCAGTTTGATCTTTTTCACATTCGTGTTTTACTCATATATTCTACTTCATGATCAGCACTTGACCTTAGCGCATTTGCTATCTGACTGTAGAGCAGTGTTAAATTGAATAGAGAAGGATCTGAGTATCACGTTTTGATAAAAAGTATCTGTACACAATTAGTACTTTGCTTTTTTCAGCATTTGATCATTCCATCATGGCAGGAGGTGCTGCCTTATGGTTCAGTTCAGATGCTAATGCATACACATCGAGTGCCATTTCAGTTGCACTTGTACAAGACACTTTGTGGGATGGGTGAGTATGACGCAAGAGGTTTGGGAGACCTTTGTCCTTGCAGTTGCAGAATGGATGGGATACCCTAGGCTGTCTCAAATTGCATAAAGGTGATTGAATCCTTCCCTATCTACTTTATAGGTCCATTCACCATCCACAATTTCCTATTAGTCAAGAGTTAGAATTTTAAGCTGATTCTTCTCTTTATATCGCATTAATACTTTGCTAGTTTTAACACAGACTGTTGTTTAAACCTTCTTTTTGTGGAGACTTTAAAACTCGACGCCACCTATCTCTTCAAGTAAAAGGTTCTGCACAATAAACCAGAGCAGTGGTTTGGGTTTTTTTGTTTGTTTTGTTTCTGAGGTACATGAACTAGAACCTGTTTTAAAGGTTACCACAACTGACTAGGGCTGAGACTGCTCATACTAGGTCAGGTCGAAGTTCCGTCTACCCAGGTACCGAGGCTCCGCTGGTGGTAAATAGGAGGTACAGAGATCAAAACTGCAGTAGAAACTATGCTTGTTCTGAGATTAAGAAGATATTGCAGTGCATGTCAGGGCATGTAGGTGCTTGCTTGACCCTGCTCTCTACTTAAGCTTGTGAAATTCTCCTCTTCCCTTAGCGTTTAAATCTGAGATATTCTGGTTTAGCTCTTCCTCTGTTATTTTCCATAGGGTGAATTAATACAAGGAGGGTAGTATTAGTAATCCATGAATCTATAGTCCATTGAAAAGATTCTTCCTACAGATTTCATCAAGCTCTTCAGAGCTGCAGTGCAGTTCTGCAAGTAATCCTCTGCTCTGCTATATTTACCATGTATAGATAAAGTTTTCAGAGGAGTCTTGATGTGGACTAAACTCCTTTTAAAAAGAACCCCACGTGTGCACCAAATCTGCTCCCTTTGGGCAGCTTTGAGCCACATACAAGGAGGGGGTGTGTAGTCACAGGGACCGGTCTAAATCTGTTCTGAAGTAAACCTCCAAAATGTAAACACTGTCAAAATTCAGGCCCCGACACAAACCAGCTCAGTCTGTTGGACTGCTGATATTGCACCAAATTGTTTGTCAAGGTAAAGATACCCTCTGCCTCCAAGCTCTGATTTCTGCTTATAAGTTCCAGTATGAAAGTGATTTTCAGCTTCTTAAATCTCAGAATTCCCCACACTGGAAGGAAAACATTAGGATTGTGTATGTTGTATCTATCTTTCAGCTGTCAGTATTATTAAACCATTCAGGGGCACAAATATAGCTTTATATTTGAGACAAAACCCAAAGTAGATTAATGGGACTCTTGATGGCAAGTTGTATACTAATAAGAAACCAAAAGATGATTTATGAGTTGAAGTCCTTCCCAATCACCTTTCAGATTACTGAATTCACTCTCCATTTTTCAGCTTTGATTTGAGCACAAAACAGTATAATTGTATGGAGGCTATCGAAGTTATGCTGGAACAAAACATTAGGTACAGATATAATCTCTCTAATGGAAACTGGATAAAGGTAAAATTGATACATAGGAGACACAAGGGCACTTGAGAAAAGCAAGAAAGCTAGCATGTAAACTGGTCTATGAAGTTTTGAGAGAAAAAAGAAATTAACATTTCTTCTGGAATGTGGAATACTCTTCCATGGGAAAAAGATGGAAAATGTAGTCATTTAAAAGTACATGAGATGTCAGATCATGGGAGAAGATTATTTTCCTCTGTAAGAAAAAACATTGGCAAGAATGATGGATTATGGGAACATATTATTCTTTTTTAATTCTCTAATTCCTACAGTTATATTATGACCAGGAAGTTATGGAAACATTGTTTACCAGCTTGCTGAGTGACATGGTGTGTTCCAGTAATAGCTATAGTGCATTCTCCTTTATAAAATTAATTAAGCTTTCTTAAAGTTAAAGTAATTTATTTCACAAAAAGGCATATGGTATCTTGTGAAAAGAATCCATATAGATGCTGGAGGAACTGCAGTTGTGAACAATTATATCCAGTTTAAAATAGAATATCAATATTGTGTGGACACTCTCTGATAGCATGAAGAGGCTTGCGTTCTTATCGTTTTGGCTGGTGCTACTTCACAGGGCAATAGAACAACAGACATTGCAAGAGGATCTTCTCATGCCAGGAGGAAAAAAAAATCGATACAAAAGTGACAGAGCAAAAGGTCAGCAAGTAGTGGCAGTTATACAATGGCTTTTGAATCTTAAATAGCAGCATGAAGCAGAAAAAAACAGACTATTGCAGTCCTCAATCTCAGATTCCATCAGTAACAGAGAAACAGGAAGGTTAGTAAAACTGAAAAAATGAGCAGTTTTCTTGGCACAATTCAAGTTGACTTAAATGGTATCAATGCAAAGCTGTTTGCTTGTTTGTTTTGTTTGTACTTTGGAGCAATGTTCAGAAGCAATTCATCCTCATGTTAAGAATTTGCAATTTAAGATTTACTGTGTAATATAGTCAGTGATAAATTGGTTTATCTATAACCTGAACATGTTAATGCTTGGAAACATTTTTTAAACTTTTTTTCTCAGAAGAACATTTATTTCTCTCCCTTTCCTTTTACTTTCTGTTTTAGACCAGTTCTTATTCTGTACTTGTAAAAAAGAGAGTGTTATAAGGTCCCTTAAAGACAAAAGCAGGAGTCATTTATCATAAATGAGGCCATCACTTCAGAGACACTAATATGCAATCACATCTGGTCTCAGTTATGAGCCTGTAATGAAATGAAGTATTAATCATCTCCTTTATTTGTGTAAATGAAGTTTGCAAAAACCATAGCTGTTGTTTTCTATCTTTCTGTAAAATATGAAGTTTGACAAATGGAAATAATTTCCAATTTAAATATCTGTATTGCTGTACTAGGTAAGAAAGAATATTTTACTCATAGGTTAATGACTTGCTAATTGTTTAAGGAAGAGAGAGAAGGTGTCTGCACCAATTCTGTCTAAAGGACATTAGCATTTAAAGAGAAATAAGAGCAACTGGCAGTCCAGGAAGGAAACTTCTTCCTCGTAAATTGCCTGTCAATATTTTCAAGGACAAGAAGAGATGTTGAAGTTAGATAAAAACATAAGCAATGGCATAAGCATGTAAGTTAACATCCTCTTTTTTCCAAAAGATCTTTCCCATGAATGTAGCCGGAAGATGTATGGCTGGCAGGAAGAACAAGTTCCTGACCATGTAGGGTAAGTATGTGTCTACAATATGGTACTAGTCCTAGGGAGAACTCCATCTAGCTTTACAGAGATTTGATTCTGAAATAATCCAAATACTTTCTTTTCCAGTACTTCTGTCTTTATAACCTTTGCTGCTCATTTTTTTGGTTTTGTAAATTAATTTGTTTTCCTAATGGCATGGCTTTTATTTAGAATGGTTTCAAGATATGTGGGTAACATATACCTGTGGGATATTGTATACTTCCAAGACATTTCTATGACACACCAAATTTCTGCAGACAATCCACAGCATACTTCTGCACAGATGCCTTTGTGAATCAGTAGTGCAATGTCTACATGTATCAAACATGAACTGGCAACTATTCTGAGCTAAGAAATTTCTCTGTTCTGAAGGAAGTTACACTTAAGGAGTACACTTAATTCTTGATAGGCCTATTGGAGTTTAAAATACAAGCATGCAAGATGAAAACTAAGATGAAGGAGTCTCATAAAGATTAGATGTTTCAAATGTGTTGGATATTGTCCCGCTAAGTCAGAGGACAAAAATGCCTTTTCATACTTCTGAAATTACATATTGCTAGAGAGGAATAACAGCTACTTTTCAGCTGTATAAAATAATGACTCTCAGTACTAATACTAATGTTTTCTTCTGCAAAGGTTTTCTGATGCTTTCTTTTGGATTGCAGTGTTGTTAAAGTTGACATAGTAAAACCTATAGTTCTGGGGGGGAAAAAAAAATTAGAGACAAAAATTGTATTTCTACCAAGACATGCCAGGTACATGAGTGCAAGATATTTCAGAAAGAATTAATAATGTAGAGGTAACCCTGATTTTTTTTTTTAATTATTATTTTAATAAGAACAAAATAATAATTACAAGCAATAATAAATATAAGCAATTATAAGAGGAATGTCTGTAGCTAACATTAGATGTAACAAATATAAGTGTACATAGATTAATGAATTTCTTATTGTTATATTTTTTATTATTATTTTTCATCTCATAGGGAAACAAAAAAGTGCAATGGCCCAAGTAAGCACATATTTACATTAGGCTATCGAAAGGTAGAATAAGTGTACTAGACAAAGGAAAAGAAAGGGCAGCTATATTACTGTCTGTACTGACTGCAAAGTTATGGACGGTTGTATGACACAGACTGCTTTGGAGGCACAATGAGATTGTCTCCACAGAGGAAGTGGTCAAACTGGAGCTGCCTTGTACATGCAGCACAGCTAAACCACAACACAGATAATCCTTCCATGGATAACTGAGAGTTAACTGCTTTGTGCATCCTTGTTATTACTACAGTTATCTCCCTTTCTTTTGTAATTCGTATCAGCTAAATATGGGCAAGGAACAGTTTGGCATTCAGAAGATTCAAATTAGGCTATTTTGCTGATTTGTCTATGACTGTCTAATGCATGGGATGAGAGTGGGTTTATAAGAATCGCTCTCAGAAAACGACTAAGTATTAAGTCACTTTTAGTTAGGAAACCCTGTGCATTGTCTCCCTAGATATTTTTAGACTTCTGCTGTTTGATACAAAGGGAAGTACTGAATGTATACAGGATAACACAGATCTATTATCGTAAAATTGATGTTTAAAAGCACTAGACAGTTTGAGTGCCTACACGTTTGCATATCTAACTTGCTATCAGTTTTTCTAAAGGGCACCTTGTCAAGACTTTCTGTAAGCAGCCCTACCCTTCCCTTAAGTTACCTTAGCAGCACCTCAGTGTAGACAAAGGCCACATAGTAGTTGCTTTTGAACATCCAGACCATAATCTATATGAGCTCTGAAGCATGAGAGTGAGCAGGGATGATGGCTCTAAACTCACTGAATTAATTCTATGAAACCAGAAGTCCTTTTCTTTCTTTTTCCCCAATATCTCCCAGCCTCCTAAGGGGGATCAATAGAAAAATAATAGGTCACTTTTAATCCCAGTGAACAGGGAAGAACATATTCAAAATTCCAGGTCATAAAAAGAAAAAAAAAAAGAAAAAATAAAGGAAAAAAGAAGGAAAGATTAAATTAACAGTGGCATCTCATTGCATCAGATCGCTTTCAGTCTTGGTAAAGCTACCACTGGGAGGATACACCACAAAAGAACAAGAAAATACAAAGACAGGAAGAAAGGCTGGTACAAGTCCTAGAGCAAAAAACACTGTGTGTAAGAATCAACAGCTCAGACAAGAGAAATAATCATTATTATTAGCAGCAGATTTCCCAGAAGCATCAGGTTCTAAAGCAAATGAATTTGGAAAAGTGACAGTAGTAAATGGCCTGCAAAAATGCTAAAGACAGGAGATCTTCCAGGCTGGTGTCCAAATGTTGGATGATGCCACATCAAAATAAACCTTATCTATGAAGAATTTCTATTTCAGAGATCTCCAACTTTTAAATTGTAACATCAACCTTCTGTATATACATAGATCTTACCTAATCTCATGAACTCACAATTTCTTGAACCTCTGTCATTTCTTGCCCTTTTGTAGCTCTGTGTAATAGAGATGCAGGCAAATCTCCCCTTCAAATCCCCACAGCCAAGAGTTGAGCCAAGCCCTGAAGTGGAGCCCAGTCACCATCACTCTTGATCCAAGAGGCTCAAAGGTCTTTAAAAAACAGTCTAAAACCATGTTGTATATGAGAACTACTGCTCTGGATCAGACCCAACCTTGAGTAAAAATAAATAATGTGTAGAGTATTACTCCCCACTTATAATTCCAGTTTCTAACTCTCACCAGTTTAGAAACTTCCTGAAATAGTTCTTGCTTCTGTTGAGGAGCTCCTCCATGAATTTACTTCTCCTTTCTTGAAACCATTTGTATTTTTGCTTTCAGTCACATCCCAACACACTAATCTTACAGCTGTTGAGAGCTGGTCAATAAGAAATACTGAGGAGAGAAGTACATTGTAGTATCCAATAGCATTCAGATATTAACTATGTGCTGTGATTTGTTCCCTCCCAGTACTCAAAAATCAGTTATGTTTGCTTTTTTTTTTTTAAAGAAACCCCACCTCCCCTGATTTCTCTTGTCTTTAAAAACAAGGACACTATAAATTATTTAGAAGTTAAATTAGACCATGGCTCAACCCACTTATTTCCAAATAACTTCTTTTGGCTCCCTTTTTGTCTCCTTGATATTCAGGCTAAACCACTACTGGTTTGCTGTCTTGAAAAAAACTCCAGGTATAGGAAAAAATTAAAATTCCTCAGACGTTTACTTGAAAATTTTGCATGTGGGGGAGAAGAGAGAGGGATTTAAGTTAATAATGTTTCTGACCCCTTCATGAAAAACACTGTCAAGAGCCATGGAATTTCAATTCCTTTCATAGTAAAGGAATAATTAAGACAGAATCTTACTTTTTCAACATTTGCAAAGTCTACATTTACAGAGTCTACCTTGAAGCTAGCTGATCTGTGGTCAATGGAATCAAATAAGCACTTATAAAACGCAATTAATCTGACCTATTTTGGACACCACTTGTGTTTACTCCAAAGGACATCCAGATCAATAGCTCAGAAGCAAGTATCTACATTGCATATTCCTTCATTTGTTCAGATGACTTTCACTCCTTCTTTGGATCCTGAAGGACTTGACTTCACTGTATGGCAGAGACAGTTCTGGGCATGTGTGGAGTCACAGATGTGGCTGGTAACTAACAAATAACTGCTCCCAAATAAAGCTGAGGCATTTCTGCTTGAGGTGGCAATGAACTGCCATTTCAGAGATTACAATTGTCTGTATACAAGGCCTGAAGATCCCCTACACTTTTCAGTGCCTAAATTCTTGTACCTGACTCTCTTTTGTAGGAAGTAGAACAGGTTTTAGGAGGCTTTTTTTTTATTACACCTTGTTTTCAATCTCAGTGTCAGAAATGGCCACTACTGGAGAGAATCACGTTCGATTATGTGTCAATACATTGCAGGCAAAATACTCAGAGGCTGATGATTTGTCCCTTTCTCCACCCCAAATTATCTTCTGAGACTGCTCTACAAGCATGTTCTTGTTACATCATCTACTTCTAAAAACTATATTGCTTAGCTTTAAGAGCCAAGCTGAAGAACAACTATAAAAATCCTTCAGCAACCTGTGTACTTCCTGCTATTGGGCAAAATTCCATTTGTTATTATTTTAACTTTAATACGTAATAAAGATTAGAAGCCATATTCCCACAGAGATGAGCACTCTCTAAAATTGGCACAGCTAGGGTTTGCTGTAGATTCTGAAGAAGACAGAGCTGCCTCATTTTGTTTTAAAATATATACATTGAATATAGCACATGCAGGGAAGAGTTAACTAACTGTAGCAAAATGTTTTTCTCAACTGCTTCTCTCTGCTGGAAATCCCACTATCATACTTAAAATCTAAGATAATTAGAAAGCCTCTAAGCTGAAAAAAGCACTACCTCTAATCATTTCAATCCCAGTTTAATATTCAATTTTATAAAACAGAGCAGCCTTCCTTATTCCAAATTCAGACTGAAATATTTTCTTTTCAAATTTTAATATATTATTTTGTTGCAGATTCTTACAATGCAATGCTACACACACTGACCTCTGAGTAACAGCAAACAGACTCTTGCACACTTGGGAGACAAAAGTGAACACGAATTTACAACAGCCCAGTGAAAAAAGCTGGAGGTAATACGTGGAGTACATGCTGAGGTGTGACAACAAGCAATACAGCGTGCCAGCAACAGACAATGGAAAAATCACATGGGTATACACATTAGTAGGACCAGATCTGAAGTAGCTGAGGTAAGTGAGAAGTACTGCCAACTCCAATAAGAGTTCTACTTAGTTGAGAGGAACTTCATTTCCAGGCACACAATGCTCTAGTATAGCAGAGCTGGTGACTTTCCTCTTCTGCTTATGGCACCATGGGGCACTAGGGATAGTACAGAGAGTATTGGCTTTTCCAAGTGTGCTATTTCTAGTACCTAGCACTAGCCATTTAAAGATTGTGTGTCCAGTTCAAAAGAAAATGTAGGTTCCTTCTGTTCTCATAAGTAAGCATTGGGGGGGAACCTAGCCTTTCCAGGTTCATGTCTAAGATGGGGTAACCCTCCTTTGGGAGATGTCCCTCTCTTGCCCTTAAATATATAGCAATTCTAGATGTTAACTTTCAGATTGTCAAAGCTAGGAAACCGAATCCTGTCAAGTTTGGGGAGGGGGAGCAGGGAAGCAGAAGAAGGGATGGAAGAGAGAAGGGGGTTTCTCATTAATTTTTATGTTCTTTTTCTCTGGTACCTAATACTCAACTAGTAAAGATTAATAGATTCCTGCTAATAGCACACACAGCACATGAAATAAATAATATCTTATTTGCGAAAACACCTCCAAACATATTGAGATACATTAATATTTCAAAGTGATGAAGAAATGAAGTTCTGCATGCCTGAAAAACCTGGAAACCACTTCACTTCTAAGTCTACTGAGTGAAAGTAAAAATAACTTACAAAATCTCTTTCTGTTCCACGTTTTGTCCTATGAAGTGGCAAAATGGAAAAGGGAGTGTATTTCAATGATACAGATGAGGTTTCCAAGTGAATCCAAGGCCTTCCTGATGCCCCTCTCACTAAGGTAGCATGCCAGGAGTTTGGCTGCCATACTGGGATATGGACTGGAAATCTATTTACATGCAAATTAGATCAAACTGACTTTCTGACAGATATGAAATTATATCTAAACTGCTTTCAAAGTAGGTGAAAAGGGAATTGAATGCCAGGCATGTTGGTCTTCACTGACAGGCTTGAGGATATAGCTTTCATTACTTGATGGCATAATAACTTTTTTTTTTTTAACCTTTTTTGGTCACCAAACAGTCAGTGTTTATAAAACTTTGATTTCACACTGTATTTGCAGAAACTGCATTACTGAAATGGATTATTTCATTACTGTAAAGTTAGGCAAGACTATGTTTTCTTATTGTTTTGGTTGGGATAGAGTTAATATTCTCTATATCAGCCCATAAATTGCTGTGTTGTGGATTTGTGACCAAAACAGTGTTGATAACACAGGGATGTTTAAGCTATTGCTGAGTAGCGCTTACGGAGTGTCAAGGCCTCCTCTGTCTCTCATGCTGCCCCACCAGCTGTCAGACAGCTGATCCCGACTGACCAAAGGGATATCCCATACCATATGATGTTGTGCTCAGCAATAAAAGCTGGGGGGAGAAGAAAGAAGGGGGGGACATTCAGACTTATGGTGTTTGTCTTCCCAAGTCATTGTTATGTGTGATGGAGCCCTGTTTTCCTGGGGATGGCTGAACCCCTGCCTGCCGCTGGGAAGTAGTGAATGAATTCCTTGATTTGCTTTGCTTGCACATGTGGCTTTTGCTTTCCCTATTAAACTGTCTTTATCTCAACCCTTAGTTTCCTCACTTTTATCCTCCTGTCCCACTGCAGGGGGAGTGAGCGAGCAGCTCTGTGGTGCTTATCTGCGGTGCTTATCTGCCTACCGAGTTTTAACCACAACATTATATGCTGTCTCATTACCAAATTTACAGAGGCACTTTTACATCCAAGCATACTTTATGGAGTGCAATTTCTAGTGTGAATGTAGCCAAGCTTTTGATGGGTAGATTCTTGTAGTCACTTGTTTGCAGAACATTCAAACACAAGTTTGTATAATTTTATATAATTATGTAATAATATCCAAATCCGGGGGTATTGTTATTGAATTGCACACAAATGTTTAATAGGATCAGATCTTTATGTAATAATTTGACTCTTCACATTTAGAAAACAAAATAAGGAAACATTAATTGAACATAAAAAAATAAAATTATTTAAGAATAAAAGAGATATCATCTGTATATATGAATATATTGTATACGTATGACTTGGGTTATGTGCTTGTTTTAACGTTACATGCTTTAGATGATAGAGTAGCATTGTAGTGCAAGCATAAAATAGAGAGGCAAGTTAATAACGTTTGTGCAGTATATTCTTTTAGAAAAAAGTATATAAGCTATTTCAAAAGCATGTTGGCAGTTTGCTAGTTATTGCTTCTGGAAATAGTCTCATAAAATGAGTGCAAGCTGCCCTCTAAATTATAATGTAATTTTCTTATTTTAGTGGAAGGTAAGCATTTGGAATACCATCTTGTTTATCGCAAACAGGGAGCACCGCATTTGCTCAATGGAAAACTTTAATCAGTTAAGTGAAGTTTGTGGATTCAATTTAACCTTTGTTAGGAGTTTGTTTTAAATATTATACTGCAGAATATGCTCCTGTTCAATTGATGAAAGTGACCCGTCTGCAGAATTATAATTATTGCACATGTGAAATTTATGCGCTGCATGGGAATTTTTGTACACTGTGGTATCAGCCCTGCCTACTGGACTTACTTTAATCAGTTACAAGGAGAACACTGCAGAGTATAATAAAATAGGCTTCCATAAAGGATAAATTGTGTCTCCAGACCCAACACACAGTTTTGTCTTTCATCTAGTTTCCCTTGTTTTGTCTGTGGGGGAAAAAGCAGGGATCTGGCCATTTCTCCAGGGTTTTTTGCTGAACATTTGAATATTTCCTTGCCTAAGATGTGTCTAAGATATGTTGGACCTACTGTACTTGTATGACACTGATTAATTATTATGAATAATTATTCATATGCAATTAATCTAACATACCTGCCAAGGCAAGCTTAATGAGCATGGTAAGATCACTTTCTCTGAGCATGAACAACAGCTACAAATCTCCCCAGATATGTCAGAGCCCTCTTCACTGTGGAACCCTCTTTATTTCATGCATGTTTTGCACATAAGAACTAGGTCCTGTATGTCCCAGCATAACAAGCTCATTATATATGCGCTATTGTATTAATGGATACGTGCTCAAGGCAGGAATATGGCAATCCTGTCTGGACAAGGTGAATCACTACACTGGGCAGTCATGTTTGGGTCCACTGTAAGTGAACCACAAAAGGTACCACTATCCAGCTCTTGTAGCACTAAAAGCCACAGAGAAGGAAAGGTTTCCCTGTAAAAGGGATGTTCCAGTGGCTTCACTGAGTGGTACTCAGGATGGTTTGGTGGCTTCAGTAACCCTTGGTAATCAGGGTAAAAAAAATCTCCAAGGGCTTTCTTCTCAGTGAGCAGTGGTCAAACATTACCCTGCACAAAGGTGTGCCAGAGTGTAATTTATGAGGGCAAATAGTGAACTAACATTAAGGACAGTATGATGATTTCAGTCACAATCATAATACATGTGAGGACTATATGTCTTACAAATTTTAATGTTATTTAGCTTACTAGTGCTAAAACAGAATGATGTTGCAAAGCAGTGTTCCTGAGAGCCAGAATCTGTTACACGTATCGGACATGCAGTGCCAATGGCTTCAAAAGAGATTAACCGCAAAGGAAGATAATGTTCAGTATGACAAAGGACAACAGAATATAAACCGCAGAAGTTTCACAGGTTTTTATTTGTAGGCAACCATTATGATCATCCAAATTTGGTTTCCAGCAAAACAGCCCCAAAATCTTCAACCACTAATTACTTCACTGAGCCCACAATTCTGGTGGAGTTTGAGCATATCTTTTTAAAAGACAGCTAATCTTAATTTAAAGACTTTAAATGATGGAAAGTGCACCACAACCCTCAGCAAATTGTTACGCGGTTTAACTACATTTTGCTGCTGAAGAGTCTATCTCATTTTGACTCTGAATTTATTAAGCTTCTAATTCCAGCCCCTGGGTCTCATCCTCCCTTCATCTGTAAGATTAAAGAGCCTTCTACTACCAGAAAACTTTCCTCATGTGGGCAGCTGCAGACTACAAACAATTCACCTCTTAACCTTCTTTTTGTTTAGTTAAATAGTTTAACTTTTTTTAGTCTTTTACAGTTGAGACAGGTTTTTCAACCTTATTCTTTGAGTTCTTTTCTAAATTATTTCCAAACTGCTGACATCCCTTTTACACTCTTGAAACGAGAACCGTGCGAAGAATTTCAATATGTTCTCGTTAACATCATGGATGGCGCTAATCACCTTACACCTACTGTTACTCTCACCTTTATAAAATAAAGTCTGTGTTTGGCTTCAGAGCAACAAAATCAGTTTGTGACCTCAGGTTCAGATGCTTGAGCCCCGTGGCCTCCAATTGCTCTACTGGAATGGGTAAAGGTCCTTTTGAAAATCTTTCATTTTAGACAGTGATCTTATTAAGCTACACTTCGAAATAACTTTCAGACAGAACTATATTAAGAAATGCTTATATATATATATAAAAAAAACTATCACACATGGGAAAAAGCCATCTGCTCTTATGCATGTATTATCCCAGGAATAAAACCATTTATTAGTTGAATAGGCAATAAGATAGGGCTAGATATAATGAATATTTTTATTAATTATAAAAATTTGCTTAATTAACTAGAAAAAAATATCAGTGGTTATAAGTCATTACTTACTAGACATAGTTTCCATTTGGGTAATGTTAAAGCTAAAATCAGGGTGTTTAGCTGAAGCTCTTATCTATTAAATGCATAAAGCACCATATGCTTACTAAGCTAGACATTGAAGTATATCCTGAATAATTTTCATGAACAGAGGTTTTAAACTACATATGCCAGTCCAAGAAATTACTTTATGTTTTTAAATATCTTCTCTGTATCTAGAAATTTTTCAATTGCATGCAAACTGAAAGGAAAGCATTACTCCTCCTCCAAGTGAATAAGCAAGTGAAAAGGAAAGCAGATATTTTCACATTTTCCTCTTATAACATTTTCACCATCCAATTTTTGGTCCCCAAGCAGCAGACAGATACTAGCTATAGTGGTTACTCATGGCAGGGTTGTTTAGAACTGAGTTTCTGTCTTCACAGAATTTTGATAATTTATGCTACAAGAAAAATTCTTAAATATGAATTAAAGTTTGAATCAGTGGCTGAGTTGGTTTTGTTCCAATGCAAACAATTTTAAACACGATTTTACAGTTCTTGGTTCTAGGGACAAAGAAACATTGTTCTTGGCTTCTACTGCAATGATTGCCCATTTTTCTGAGGGCTAGACTGATTCTCTCCTCAGCATCATTTTGACATTTCTTTCTTCCGAATGAGAATCTAGGGAAGATATTTTCCTCCATATCATAGTTCTCCCTAATTCCTTCTCACTCTGCTGCACTGTCTCTTTGAGGGATGGACAAAGCGCAGTAGTTAGTTCCTGCTAGTGATCTGTAGCCTACAAATTCTCCTTCTGTGGGACTTTTGTTTGTCAAGAACTTGGAAAGAGAGACACCTCCTTTCTTTCTTCAGATTCTTTACAGACACACACCCACACAAACTTCAGTGTAAGAGCCACCAGGAATTAACATTATTAACTTTCCTACCCCCACTTTCCCTCTTATTGTGGACATCCAAGGAGAACCTATGGGTTAGAAAAGCCAGCTTGTGCTGCTCCATCCTCCATGTCTCCAGACTGGTCCTTAGAAAGCAAATATTATGGTTGTTCAGCAGCTCGTATTTCTTCAATGTAATTGCTGACATTTTGATATTCTGAGATAACCTCTTATTTTCACACAGGTGAGAGAAACTACTGCACATCTAGGGATGACTGACATTTGGTAGATGAGCTGTGTTTTTTCAATTCTGCTTCTAAAGAAATTCACTAGAAATTGCTTCAATGCCACAAAATTGGGGACATTTTACTTTCCTTCCCCATTACTTTTGGCAAATATTTAGAAGGATTATTAGCTGCTTTCTCAACAGTTTGTAGAGCTGTGTGAAACTGAATTCCTCACTCACTGGAAGTGGTGTATTCAGTTTTTGTTTGTTTGAGTTTTTCATCAGTGTTGTGCTTGTGCATGTTGAGATCTTCTGTGAAAGTCAGATTATAACAGATCCTAAACCTCAAACAGGGTTGACAAATTTCAGTTGCCTTTGCATATAAATCTATGTAAAGCCCTGAACTCTTCGCAGAATTGCAAACAGCATCTTAGTACACAGCTCACAGGCTTTGCAGAGCAGAGCCAAATCTGGATGAATTCCCAGGGTCTGTGCAGCCCTCCAGCTCCTCTGTAACTTTGTGAAATTATACTCTCAGCTTAAAGTTCTGCATAGTGCTAACAGGTACCTCTTTTCATAGATGAATATGAGATCTGCAACCCTGTAGAGTTTTAAGCTACACCCTGTGGGGCCTGTTTTGCAAATACAAATTGCAGTCAATGAAATAAATCATAATTATAAGCAATGCTGTAATTAGATATCTTGATCCTGGGTCCTATTTTTAGTAATAGAAAACAAAGCATTTCTGTTAAGAAACATTCAAAACCAATCAATGAATTCCAAGTACAAATATTTGTTGCTATTTCTAAGGATTACTTATCAAAACATCATAGGATGCTCATCTCTTTTGTTGTCCCAGAGCAGGATGCTAGACTCAATGCAAGTTCTTCACTGCTCCATGGTGAAGTATATATCATGCCTGTTAGGCTCAGAATAAAGTTTTGTTAGCATTCTGAGCACCTGTGTTACGTGGTAGATTGACTTCACAAGCTGTCCATCATTAAGGTCTCTGGAATAAATTTTAGAATGTTGCTAGACTTTGCTTTATGTCTTTAACTTATAATGTGTTATTTTGCTGGAAGTGTAATTAGTTCACATTTTTTTCAAGTTGATATTTTTAGGCTAAATTTCTAATCTCCATATAAATACTAAGACTCAATATAAATTTTGTTACTTCTTTGTAGTAATGTTACTACATTCTCTCTCTTGCTTTATATATCATCACTAAAGACCATTCATGTGAGAATTGCTCCAGCTTCCACAGCAAAAATTAAGATATTAATCAAGATGGATAATAAAATCTATTCCTGTGGAAAGCCACTAGACACATCCAGTCAACAAAATGCTATTTATCCTAACGATTAGCTTAGCTGTTTTCTGAACAACGTAAAGCAATTTGTTGACGTTTCCTGCACAGAGTCTTGCCCTCCATAAAACAACAAGCATCTGTTGTCAGGAAAGAAAAAGGAAAAAACCATTTGTGAGAGTACCACAATTAGCTATTTAGAGTTACTATGGGAACAAAGCAGAATCAAAACAGCATCAGAGCTTGTGTGATGATACTTTCATTCGTTTGACAGTGTATTGAACCATAGGCCTGCTTTTAACAGCATTTTCTTTCAAATATTAATATAATTTAGTGTGATGGATTTCACATTCAGGAGTACTCTATTTGATGATACTAAGCAGAGAGATAGGAAGGTTTCAATTCTGCTAACCTATAAACATGAGCAATGTGCAATGTAGAAAGTTTTACATGCCTAAAAGAACAAATCCCAAAGTAGGTTGTAGAACAGAAAATGTTGCTGCTTTTTGCCAGATGTTCTTTGCTACAAAAAAAAAAAATCTTGATTTTTCAATTCATGAAGATGATCTCACTATCATTAAAAAAATTATCTATGTAGATGTTTTTGGGCTGCATGGATTAACTATGTCACTGATAAGAAGTTAGAAGCTTCTCAAGCTGTGCTGAATCTGAAGAATATTTTTATGAATGGAAGAACTTAATCAAAATGCTTTATCCATTTTAGCTTCTTTTTGCTAATAATACAAACATCATAAAGACAATGATATATGGGGGAAAGATTCCAGACAATACTTTTGTTCCAGAATACATTTTTTCTTGATAATGAATATTAATCTGATCATTGCCAAGTCTTATTGCAGATCGTCATGAAATTAACTTCTTGGCTGTGCAACAAATCAACTGAGAAAATTAACTCCTTAACTGTGTAAGAAATTCATATCAACACCAAGATAAAAAATAGCTTCTTCATGCCTACTTATCTATCCACCTCTAAACTAAAAAAAAGTCAATTTTAGCTTTTCACATGGTTTTCAAACAAAAGACAACATACAAAATATACATACACATACAAATAAAAATTGCATATATAATAAAAAATTTGCTTTATAGTTCAGTTTTCAGATAATTATTCTTTCTCGGTTTATATTCTGTGCTTGTACTATATTTTATATGGTATATTATATTCATTATATTATATAATATTGTATAATATTATTTATATATATAACTTCTGTGCTGTAATAATGTGTGTGGAGGTAACCAAAGAAAAGTATCCAATAGCTCCATCCACTCTCAATACCACTATTTGACTCTGATCCCTCTGGTTTCTGTTGGTTATTTGACAGGAAGTTATTTAATGATATATTTTTGAACAATAGTACTTCTAAAACTGTGAAGGATACTAGTGAGATTTGTACACAAGAGCCTTTCATGAACACTGTAAGAAATTGTTACCTAGTAAGGAAATTAAGGATTATTGGGTTTTGATTTTTTTTGCATGCAGTAATCTCGCTGTCAGAATTTTAGCACTATCATTGCCACATCATGCAGAATCTTTATTCATGAAGAAGTTACAGTGCATAATTTCTGGTTTGATTCTTGAAAGATTTTCGAACATCACTTCTACTGAAATAAGACCATAAACAATACCTAAATCTTTTTGTCGAATGGAAATATTTTGTGATACAAAGTTTTCACCAATTCTTTAGGAAGGAATTTTGTCATCTAATAATGTCACAAAAAAAATTTTTAATATTCTGGAACAACTATGATCTTCATTTCATCCAACTATGTAAAATGCAGGCATGAACATGATAAGAGCTTAATTTTTGGTTTAACTTTTTTCCTCAACTGAACGTTGTCTGAACAATGCATGGATATTTTATTTAAATATAACAAAAGATTGTGGGTTCATTTCCACAATAATCAATGGTATGTTTTTTTTAATTCAAACCCCTCATATAGCTCTTGGAAAATGTAACCCACAAACAACAAGAAGACGGGAACTATTCCAAAAAATTAACATCAATCATAAGCAGCCGCTACCTATTGTAAATGTTAGCTCAAGCTCTGGAATATGGCATTAACTTGAAAGGGAACTTGAAGTTACGTATAAAAAGAACCTCTTAACATCAGCATAGAAAAGGTTTTCTTAAATGTGGGAGGAGGGCTCAAAATGTCATACTTTCTGACACCTTAAATACATTTGCTTTTTTTGCACTCAACAATTTAAGTAAAAAATAGTATAATTAATTTATAGGTTAGATTATGCATTATAAAAATTTCTAAAATTTTACGTTGTGCCTTTGTTCATATTTTTCTAAGCTCAAGATAGACAAGGGATGCGTCATGGGTTTTTATTCTGGGAGAGGGGCAGGTGTGCTAAATATGAAACTTGGAGAGATACCGATGTGTAAGGTAACCTAGAACATGCAGTGTTAATGTTACATACATGAGTTACCAATTGTTAAGTAATCCAGTGTTGTTCCTCACACAGTGTTACTGCCTGTCACTAATACGGTCCATGCAATTAGTGCATCTCCTCCTTGGGCCTGAACAAGATTAGCCAGTTCATGGAAGACACGAGAATGCCATTTTATATTTCTTTGTGTTTCAGGTTATTTACATTCCATCCACTTTGTGTACCAGGCTTTTGCAAAACACAAAAAACAGGATTAATGCTGAGGGAAAAAAAAAAAAGGTACATGCATTAGCTTTTTGTGTTATGGTACAGGTGAAAGTATGGTTTCACATACAGGATTGATGCACCTAGTCATATCAAATCACTAAAGATGAACCAAGCAGTAGATTAAAGGGAGAGGTATTTAGTGACGTCTATGAAATATTAAAAAAATGGTGAGAGGACAATTTAAATGTATGAAAGTAATTGCAGTATTTACACAGTCCTTAGATGCAACTAATTCTAAATATATGAATTATTTTGGAAATTATATAAATTTAAGCGTATTCAAATATAAAAAAGACATTACCATCAACTTACTGCAATTCATGGTTTCAGGCAGCTACAGGAGTGTCCCTGACATTCAGCACAGATTCAGAAGTACCACGTGTATTTACTATTACTGTTGTTACCACTCATGGGCATTACCATGGCAGTAACCCCAGGAATCTGTATCATGAAGAAGGACAGCCAGCAACAGTTTACTGTCTCACATATATGCTATTAATCAGCCTGCTTTCCTGAGCCTCATTCTGGCATCTTAAGTAGCTTCTGATTTTTCTCGGTTTTATCTTTCCTCCCTTTCTTGGAAGAGGAGGAAGTTTATCTCCCCACCACAGGCTGCTGCTTCCATGCTGCTTCACTGGCCCTTCCACAAAATATCACAGTAATAAAACACTCTAAAGGAAAGACCAAGCTACGGATGAAACCGATGCCCACATGCACAGTGGCCACGAGTTGTAATTGTAATGGTAGCTTTATGGCAAGGAGGAACAGAAGCTCTTGGTTACTGGAGTCCTACTTGATTTCACATCCAGAAAGATTCTGGCTACAACCTATTCTGCATTTCAACTAATCACCAGTTCAAAGATCCATTTCTGTCATGTAAAAAGAATTACAGTGATGGCAGCACCTGACTTTTCTAATTACAAGGGACTTGTAGGTACTAAGATTGTAATCAAAGTTTTAAAAATATTTTGACAGCATATACAGTACGCACATTACTGTGGTGTGGTATAACATTTTTATTGTTACAACTTTGGAAAGCGCCCTGTCTCCCTGTCTCTCTTCCATTAAAGAAGGGACTCTTCATGATGATAAAAGTATCATAACTCAGATTTTTCTTTACCACAGCTCTTGATTCTATTTCCTCAACTGGGCTTGTGAGAAGTTCTGTATTTAAATCGGCTTTTCTGTTAAGAAGGAAATTACTTTATGGATGACATCCTGGTTCAATTTACATCAATAGCAATATCTCTCTCCCTTCATTGGAGTCAGAATTTCATAATACAAGCTCAAATTAATTTTAAAATTATTACTGTAACAAATGCAGCTTCCAGAGGCAGAATTTGTCTTGTTTCCAAATGCTTTTAATAACATAATGATGCACAATTTTTCACACTTTCATATAAGTAAAGTGTATCCTTGTCCAGAGGAAAAAAATGGATGACAGAGAAAAATATCTGTTTCCCATGGTGATATCAAAAAAAAGGGGAAAAACAAGAATTTGAAGAATAAATTTAGTATAATTGTGTACCACAAACACACTAATCAATCTTATAGTTTTTTGTAATGTTATTTCAGAAGAATACTATGGTTTTATGTATGATATATTTCTGTATGTCCTGCTTTTCCATATTTTAATACATTGGCTTCTTTTTTCAGTATGATTAGAACTCCTGAATTTTCTCCATTTAGAAGTATCATAAAATCCCTGTGATGAACTTAGATAAGTTTCCAAAGAACAAAGTTTCTTGATTCTCTACTTAAGTCATTTTTGGACTGAAAATATACTTATAAAAGTTATTGTGCTACTAATTGTTGACATCAGTCAAATCCATGCTTGAAAAATATTTCTATCATGTCAGTGATGAACTTGCTTTGGAAGTGTTATTAATAGCTTAACAAAAACATCAATATCAGTTGTTGTTTTTTTTTTCAAACTGGAACTGACATGCATGCACATAAATGATTTTGATGGCCTGAAATTCAATAAAAATAGCTGTATTTCTTAGCCACTCTTTCAGATCTTTTTCACATTTGGTTCTCATTTTTATGCCATCTTTCTCCTCTAATTTCTGACAACATCATATTTGATGAAATTGAGTGAGTCACTAAGAAAGAATGTGTTGCAGACTTCTGTTTATAACCCAACATCTGACTGATTTATAATATTGGAACATCTTGTCAGCTATGCAAGGAAGTATAATGTGTTTGTTAGTGTGATTCTTAATTTAGAATGTTTCCCATTTTGTTGATAAAAATGATTATTTTTCCAAATACTCTATCATCAGGGAAAGGAAAGAGAAATGTTCCTCATCCTATTACAACTAAAGAAAGCTTTCTGCTGCCAACAAATGTACATGTGTTTGCTTCTAAAGGCACGGTCCTTATGAAAGAATTACAATAAATACATTTTGGTTAGTTTAAACAACAGATGGCTGACATCTTTTACACTTTCTTTTTTCCAGTGGTATTTTACCACCATCTGAAAAGCTTGAATTGTAGCACTTCTTATGTTTTTGTTGATTTTGCAATAGGAACCAATCTGGGAAGGAGTAATGACATCTCTGTGAAGGGTAAATGTTTTGCAGCAGTTTTCTGAACGTAAAGTCTGAGACAGTGCAAAACAGTAGGTCATCTGAAGGGTTTAACTTTGGCTATGAAGTTCAGCTGGTGAGAGATTGGAGCGAAGAAAAACTACATTGGCAAGAAATTTCTAGAAATGGCAGTGTGCCTCCTTTCTCCCTATTGAAAAATGTAAGAAATTGTTGTAAACATCCAGTTCTTATTGCCGCACCGAGACCTTTGATTTTTGAAATAATTGACATTGTCAAAGGTCCTTTTTTCCTCTCTAAGCAATTTAGAAAGTGGAAGATGTGATGGAAAGTGGAATAGGGACGGAAAAACTGAAAGTTTCTAGATGAAACAGAAACATTTGGTCTGAACTCAGAGACTCCTTAGGCGTGGATTCCCCAGTGAAAGCATTCAGAGCAGTCAGTAGAAGTAAAAATCTAAAACTTTTTCCTTGTAAACAAATGATAGCATGACCAATCTTCCCATGAAAGGACGAAAGTTATGCTACACATGGCTACTTTAATCTCATGCTTCAAGTCAGGCAGTGTTGTTCTCAAGTGTAGCTCCTCAGCAAGCACAGCTCATGTGTCACCGCAAAACATGGGCAGCAGAGACATGCTGGGCCAGGCTGTCTGTGCAGGCAGGGGGAGGCACCCCACCGCCTCCATGCCCTCTCACCCCTTACCTTCTCCTTCCTCTCCACCACACCCAAAATACCTTTCACACTTCTGTAGGCTTTAATCTGTCGTTGGTTATTGAAATGGATCCTGGGGACACTTGCACAGAACATATCATTGGCAAAAGCAAATAAGTTGCTTTAAATCAGACTTAGTAAAATATTTTTGGCAAGTGAAATTTCATCAAAATGTTGTTTTTTACAAAGCTGAAAAGCTGCCCAGAAATGTGTCAAGTTTAGACAAATATGTACTTTTTTAATAAGAAGCTTGTAAAGAGACACAGAGAGAGACAGACAATTCAAGGTACAGGCATAAATGTACCCACGTTCTCATCCAAAATGCTCAGCTGGCATAATTCTGTTCTTTGAAAATGTTCAGGGGGGTTGTTTACTTTCCAATAAGCAATTTCAAAAGAAAGAATAAAAGAAAACAACAAAAAAAACCCAACAGCTTAAAATTTGACACAAAATAGAATTGAGACTGCTCAGTTTTGGACAACTTGAGCTTAAGGTGAGAAAACAGAAAAGAAAAAATAAGACTTTTTTTTGGCAGCTTTCAAAAAATCCTCTAATAGATTACCTGTAGCAGTATTAAATAGAACTTTATAGGCTTAATTATTGCAGCCTTTAAAACTGCAGTTTGAGAGAAATCTTAATTCTGTTACTGTCTTGCACTAAGCAATGCAGGGAACAATATCCAACTATTACCTCCTTGTAAGTGAAAATTAATTGAAGATCGTGCTAATTTGAAAAATAATGTAAAGGGGTAGGATGAAATATTATTGCTTTTGAACACAGTGACATATAACTGCTTTCTTCTCTGTTATTTTTCCTGTTTCTTGAGCAGTATTCCTTATCAAAAGCATATCATGTTATCTGAGCTAAAGAACAAGCTGGAGAAGAGCTACATACATATCATACTCTGTATAAGTTGTCATCTTTGGGGGGAAGAAAACAAAAAGATCGAAGCACTGCAAAGTGCTTCAGTATACAAAATATCCGTATTGATTCAGTGTAAAGATGTGCTAGGAACTATGGTGAGTGATCTGAATTTACAACTCAGTCAGCAAAAGAAGTATCTTGGAGCTGAACCTTTCCACTGATCATTTTTCCACCACTCAGATATATAGTGACATTTTAAAATGAAAACTAATTGGCTTTAAGGATGTTGGATAAAGGAGAGCAATATAGCGCACTAATCTGTGAGCTGTACAACATTTTGCAGAAGCTTTTGGGAAAAGCAGTCAGCCATATTGATTTGGAAGGCAAAGAAAGAAACTTCCCAATATGAGAAAAGGATAAAGAACTTGTACATGGCTCTTAGAGACAAGGTAGAAGCTGGGCTGCCCTAGTACGTATGCATAGTCATGTATATATACTGTTTTTTCCAGTGAGAATTCAAGTAGCCCCTAATGTTTAGTTAAAAAAAGAGATAAATACTCCTTCAGCATTTGGTTTTGGTTTGTGCTCTCTTGTGTAAAGCTGGCTTGCCTCCCTTCTTGACAGAAATTAAGAGAAGCCCTCTAGAGGCACATCCTGAGTGAGACTTGGTGGAGTGGGAACTAAGACAGCTACAAGGATATGACAAAAAAAGTCTGTCTTCATATCAATGAGCTCTACCAATGTGAACGGGTCATCACAGTGATGGAGAAATGAAAACAGAGTGGACACAGCCTCTCACTCTTTCCATTGCTTACTGAACATATGTCACTTTGGGAGGTCCTACCTGGAACCCCAGAGCACTCCCCTTCTCCCGTTTTTCTTTAGCAGATGTATACTACTCCAGATGCAGACTCACAGATACCCAATGGAGGGGAAGGATCACTTTCACGAACATGCTGGCTCCACCACTGCCAACATAGCCCAGAGTGCTGAGGCTGACTTTGCTGCAGGGCTCACTGCTGGCTCACATTGAACTTGATGAACATCTGGGCTCCCTGGAAGTTTCCTGCAGAGTGGTTTCCAAGCAGTCAGCCTCCACCTTGCGCTACTCCATGCCGTTATTCCATTCCAGCGGCAAGGTTTTGCATTTCACTTTGTTGAACTTCCCGAGTTTTTCTCCTGCTCATTTCCCTACCCCACTGAGTGCCACCTCCCAGCCCCGCCCTCCAGCAGATCAACTGCTCCCCAAAAGAGAGATGGAGTTAACAAGTCTTCAAGCCTGATAGGGATGTGTTTTCCAAGACCAAGGCCTGAGTTGATGGCTATGTGCTTGTGTTGTGGTAAACACTGAAGATAAAAGTTGTCTCTTTGTTGGCTGTTAAACTTAAAACTAATTCTGCCTTTCCAAATCAAACCATAAAAGGATTCACCCTTTGCCCACACAGAGCAATTTTCAGTGCAACATCTTCAGCTTTTCCTTCTCACCTTGAGAAGGGTCCACAGGTCACAATGAAGGGAGGATATGAGAAAAAGCAGGAGGCAGCATTATACCAGCCCCTTTCTGAAGATAGCATTTAATTTACATTTTATAAAGAGCTAAATTGAAGATATCAATATGTTATGCGTGTAGCCTCATTAATACACGGAGCACAGAGTGGATTTTGCAAAACTGTTAGATGAAAGACCAGCTGCTGGTACCTCTCCCACAATATCTTTCTACCCGACTCTGGGAAATGCATTTTGTCATGCAAAACATAGCCTTACAGGTACAGCACTGAGGTGTACTTGCCTTCACAGCCATAGACCCAAACTTTATCCCTGGGGTCAGTGAGCAGCAAACAATGGTTTGAATTCATTCTAACTGCTACCTGTGCATGAAACTGTGTAGTACGTGAGAGAATGGGCATATACAAAGTATTTACATTTCTTCCTGTTTAAACTCAGAAATGTCTCTATTGCTGTCTTGTAAAAAAACACAGGATTAGAAATTCATAATGCAATGATCTCCACAGCTAGAATAAATGAATCATAAAGACGTACTTGTTCTTTAGCCTTTTTTTCAAACCAAGGTAGTATTCTTATAAATGTTTGTTTTAAAGTGTGGGAAATAATGGGGAACTTTTTTAATTAAGTAGCTGGAGTTATTAAATGGAATATACAAATTAAAAAGAAAAAACAAGAAACAATACGAAGTCTTGATGAATACAATGCAAAAGAATATTTTAATTTAGGACTTTAAAAATGAACTAAATTAATATACAGAAGTTATTAAAATTATTAATAATGACATGCTACTACTATTGTAATTACTTTACTACTCGTAGGGGGCATTATGCAAAGTTCTTTAACATGAACAACATAATCTGCATGCGTGCTTACTGCTAATTAGTTTGATGCTTTGTACTAGCAGAATGATCACACACTAGGAGTGTATATTTAGAGTATTTGTAAAAAGGAATTTATTAAAGTATAGTCTTCTACGTTTGTTTATCATAGAAGACTTGGTAACTTTGCTGAACACTGAATGCTGTCATTGCCCTTTCCCAACTATGATGAAGGAGGGCAATGCATTCTCCATAGCGACTGATGCAAAGTGGTGACAAGAGCCATTTATGTAGTTAGGAGAAAATAACCCATAGCACCTTGTGAAAATGACATTAAGCAAACAAATATTAAAAACAATGACAGCTACAGGCTGTTGAAATTCATATCAATAATATCCTTGTTTACCCTAGCAACTAAGAAAAAAAAAAACCACAGTAAATTGAATTACACAAAAGGTCCTTTTAAACCTTTGGTTCTAGGGAAGGATGCCATCACCAGGAGGGTGAAGTTGGGTGAATATTCAAGAGAATCCTCCAGATGTAGACTACATCCAGAGAATGACTTGAAAATGTTAAGAAGATATGCAAAACATCATGCTGCCATTAAAGAGTTTTCAATATACTTTCAGCTTGGTAGAAAGCAGGTTAACATTAAATTAAATTTACATGCTTACTATTACTTTGAATAGGAATTTATTGTTGTTGCATTGAATATTTTAACAACTTTCATGCAGTAAACACTGCAAAAAAACAATTATAGCAAACTCATTCATTTAATTAGTCGTTATAAATTATGCAAGTGACACTGCTCAGCTGCCTAGCAGTAAGTAAACTGCCATTTCTGTATTCACATGTAAATAACTGTGGGTGACAATTAAGAAAATGCTAATAAAGGAATATATAATTACTGCTATTAACATTACACAATAAAACAATTGAGGACTGAGTTATACCTGTTAAAACAGAAAGCTCCTTTGAAGACAAAAACCAAAAAATTATTTTCATATGCTTGTTTTAATCCAGTTGATTATTATATGTTTAATGAAAGCACAGTACAAAACAGTATGGAAGACAAAGCAATAAGGAACAAAGAAAAATATTTCATTTTTCTGATGATTGCATGGAATGAAGTCTAACTTGCTGTAATAGGGATTTTAATTAGTCTGTGTTTAATACAAGATGAGGATGAGAGGCAAATGCTTTTTATATTTAAGTTTTGCTTTTCTGTTGACATATTGGTTCAGTAACTTTAGATTACTTGCAAATAGATATGGACCGAACTTCTTGTAACCATGAAATATTTGTTAATTCATTTTGCAGTGAAAAACGCTTAGATTAAAAAGTGTATGTATTAATAAAGTAAAAATATTAAAACATATTTTAGAGATAGTTTAATTTGTTTTGTTGTTTTGCAGTTTCTTCAAATCTTATTTTAAGAAATGTGAACAGGATTTTTTAAAATGGACTAATTTTCATGCAACTATCTTGTTTAATGCTTCATTTGATCCAAAAATAGTAGTTTTTGATTGTCAGCAAACTGAAGGATTTTGTACATCCCTATTGATATGTTAACAACCCCAAGCTTTTACTGATGTTTAGGAAAAGACATGGGATTGCCTGCATTGGTGTTACATCAGTGAGATTTATTAAAAAGAATCATCACATGTGTCGGTGAGATATTGACAAATGTTGTGAAATGTTAAATAATTATTTTCCTCACGCATTGACTGGGAAAAAAATATCAGTAATAGTGTCAACGAGGTTTGGGGCTTTTTTAATTGTAATGTAAGTTGTTTAATTTCCATTGATCACATAATTCACATGGTAATTAACTCTAAATCATGGGATGAATTAACCCTATGTGCTCAGAAGAGTAAAAAAAATATATATATTGGTAGCATGTCCTATCTACAGTGGCATTTTCTGGTTCTTTCTGTAGTGTGTCCATATGAGAGACATATGCTACCTACTAATTTTCATCTCCCCTCCCTCATCCCAAAAATCAAAATAGGATGAAGCCACAGTTCTTT
This sequence comes from Nyctibius grandis, assembly GCF_013368605.1. Lineage (NCBI taxonomy): Eukaryota > Metazoa > Chordata > Aves > Nyctibiiformes > Nyctibiidae > Nyctibius > Nyctibius grandis. Next base: position 32,241,931 of record NC_090659.1, read on the forward strand.
CCAAAGCACTCTAAGCCCATCTGCATCTGGGAGGTCCTAATTGCTTCTCACCATACCAACAATGTCATCATCACTCACATGTTATTTATACTGCAACACTTCTGCCAGTAACTTCTGCCAAATTTTCTCCATCACATCAAGTCACAAAAATACACTGAGATATTTCTCTTGATGTGTAGCAAGGATTGACTCAGCTGTTGTACATGAAGCACTGTGCACCACTAACGTATTTCACTCATCTCTTAGCATATAGTATGCTGAACTAGTCTTGTTGGTATGTGTCCACTCTCAGTTATTGGTCATAAAGCTATGCCCAGTTACCTTATTAAACCTGATCTGTAACTATTCCTGAATACTTAATGTGTTCTGTCTGGAATATTTTTAGAAATACAGTAATTCGGTCATTTTCAAATTGCCCTATGCTTATTTAGTTGTCCTTAAATCTGACATCAAATTGCCATTACTGATAGAAGTATAGAGGAAGAAAATATGTGCATAGCAGTTCCAAATGGAAGCACTTCAAGTAGAAAGATATGAAAGCTTCTGGGAGCACTTGCAGCAGTGACTGATGTGGTTATAGATTGATCTTCTTTGTGCAAGCCAAGCCTGCTGTCAGCAATAGCTTGTCTCTTTTTTTGGCTGATTTCAAAAGCATCACACAGAAAATTAGGTAAAATGAAAAGTGATACTTCTGCTTTCTAAATCCCACACCACGCATGATACAGAACTTTGCATAGCCCTGCAAATGAATTCAAAGCAATGAACTTGCAGGTAAAATTCAAGAGTGCGCAATGACATCTAGCTGGGGAGCAATGTTAGAATTTGCAGTATCTGTAGCGACAAAACATGGTTGCCTGTGGCCCCTGGAAATGGGGGAGGGAGTAGTTCAGGTAGGACTACAGTAGTCCCTGGAGAAGTGAATGATGACCCAGTAAAAAGAAATACAGGAAAGACAGTCTAATATCTGCTTTTGAGGACAGAGTAGCAATGACAGTGTCCTGGTGGATCATTAAGCTCCCAATCCAAATATCAACGGTAGTGGCAGAAGACTTTTATTAGCCTTATCTTAATATTAGCCTTATCTTACTATTTGACATATAAAAGCCAATTTGTTGGAAGACTTTGTCTGAACATTATTTCTCTTAGCTGTTCTTTAAGATTCCTTGATTTTGGTAGAATTCAAAAGCTTTGGGAGTGGGCATGAATAACAAAGTAAATACATAATTTGGTGGGTAATGCTTCTTCTCTCTTTGCTAACAAATGGTACAAACAGTAACACCACAACATATATTGCAGCAGTATACTATCAAACTTCATTGTGGATTCAAATGAAATGGAAAAGAAAATCAGAATAAATTCTACTTGTAAACTTTCTGTAAAAAACAGATGAGATGTCATCCTAAGAGTACTATTTCCATGTTCTTTCTTTTTTACAGAGATGGAAAGGGATCATTAGGAATATATATAACCCAGGAAGCAAGGGACTGTTAGACACCTTTGCAAATAGTGTGTAACAAATCAGTGAATAAAATCCATGAAGACTCCACTGTTCAAAATATTTTTTTTTAAATCCTTGCTCCTGCTGTGACAGATGTAACTGGGTGGTCTAGCTTAAAAAATATCCCCCCAAAATTAAAAAGGTTCTTCTCAGCAGCAGAGCCCTCTCATTATTTCAGAACTCAGGCTTGAGGCTTGAAGGAACAGCAGTAGGGTTATTATCCTCTGTAAGATTCAGTCTCCTGTGACAATTTTTTGAAAAACTTTAACAGGATAACAAGGTATGCAGGGCTGACACAGGAGGATGATAATGCACTTGAAATTGCCTTTTGAGTAATTATGTGATCCCAATTAAATTATTCTAGTTTAGAATGTCTTAAAAGGCAGGTCAAAATTTGGTATTCATTGTCCATCTTTCTCTAGGAGTTGGAAGTCCTGCTCAGTACACTATATATTTGCCATGAAAGTAATGATTAGAGCCCCATTGTCAGGCTTCATTACTGAGCTTCCTTTGCAGCACTCACAGCTTAGGTTGCTCCCAGTTTTTTCTGCATTTGAATGCATGAGGTTCTGGTAATAAATGTCATTTAGAATATATATAAAGGTACTGTCACCCCACAGATAACTTCAATCCTAATTAAACATTTGCAGTATTTCTAGGAAAAAAAAAGGTTACTATTTATGCTTGTTCTTTTAATAACTTATGAGTCTGGAGTCTATACAGCCAAATACATCTTCTGATCATAATCAGAATGTGGATGCACTTTGAGAAAAGATATCCTTTCGTTAAAAAGGAATTGCTTTGCCAATTTTGTCTCAGAAGAGTTTTTGCGCTAGTATTCCAAAAGTAATATTTCAAAGAAGCACATTTCATCATGCAGGCAGTTTTGATTACTTTTCTGCACAAAGTACATAGTTTATTTGTCCTAAAGGACTGCAACTGACAATAAAGAGACTGTTTCATTTACTTTAAAGAAAAGGATTAGCATTCAAAGTATCACGGGATCTTGGATGCTCTCTCTTTTTAGTGAGACAGCAAACGACCTGTGTTTGAATATATGCTTAACTGCTATGTAATTATTCTGATCAGTGAAAAATAACTAATTTCAGGTCTACAAGAAATGTAGGCCAGAAATGGTCAGTTAATTTGTTTTTGTAATTAACTGTACTCTCCTGTGGCTCTCTTCTTGCTTCTACAGCCCAAAAATATCCTTGTATTTAGCATCAGTTATATAGTTCGTCATTCAAGTAGAAGAAATCGGTTTGTCTAACAAACAGCAGTGCATTTTCAGCTCATATGTCAGACAATGAGATGGCACCCAGCTATTCAATAACATTGGATGTAACTCCCACTAGGCATGCAGCGTCAAATTGGTCAAGGCCCACAATTATTACTTCACTTAAATGATGTCTTTCTATAATTAGAATTCAAAAATATCAAAAGCTTTCAATAGCCTGCCTGTGTACATGATGGCGAACAATGTTTACCTTTTAGAAAATCTTCAAACCATAACCCAAGCTAACAAGACAAATGTGAAATGGTTACTGACAAATACCTATGAGAAGCAACCAAAAATTATTTATTAAAATTTGCATTAAATAATAACTTCGTGAGCTTTGATATTTATTCTTTCTCAAATACAAAGTGTTGCAAAATTATTTGTTTCACTGTAGGAGATACTGGGAAACAATACCTGCCTTATTAGCCGAGATGGCTAATGCCGCCTTCTGGAAAAAAGGGGTGCTGACCCATTTTGTGAATAACGTTATAAAAACTGACTATTTAAAAATACTAGCTTCTCATAAAATAGATGTCAGCAATTTCTTTTGTGTGTATATATGTATATATAACCTTACATTACAAACTTAATTTGGCAATGCACTATACTGTTTAAGCAATAACTATCTACAATGGTTCACACTCCTTAAAAAGCTTTCATAATCCCAAGTATCCCGTTAGACCAAACAAACAACGACAACAGTGTTTAACCAAAAGCTTTTCTGAGTATACATATTTGGGCTGCACAATTGTAAGATCATGTCAAACTCAGAGACAATGAGGGGACAGGGTTCCAGGGGCTCAGGATATGGCTTGCTACAAACCTTGGTAATGAATTGCCACCATTAATTTTATAACTCACTGTGAGTTGAAATCCAGAGGTGAAGCCAAGGGCATCTTCTAACTTCAAAGATGTTAACAGTCAGAAAGCCAAGTTTGGTAAGCTATTGTTGATTCCTTAAATAAATTTTCAATTCTATTAAAAATAAATAAAATCCATCTTTTTAGGAGCATGTCCAGTGTGTGCAGCTGGAATTTTGTGATGGAAAGAGTATGGTGTAACATTTGAGCTGATGCAAGACTGGCCTTTCCCCAAGAGAAAATTATAGATTTTTCTACCAATCACAATGTAACACACAGTTTGGCAGGCTTAAAGTGCTTAGCAATATTCTTGGCAAAGGCTGATATATAATCATCTGTCAATCACACTACTGCTGTGTGTGGGGAAAAAGAATTCATTTCAACTACATTAAAATCTGAGCTCCTTAATCCAGGCTTTGATATCTTTGTTCTAGAGGAAAACATTTTTCTATGCAACATAAGACAGAGATTTCAAGCTTTTTAGATTATTCCCATCATGTATTACCTGGAGTAAAAATGAAAAGTGAGGGTAATACTTTGCCATTCAAGTTACAATAAAGCAAACTACTAGAAGCATAATTTGAATTTTCTTTCAACAGAAAAGTGCATCAGTTTTAGTCCTTGCATGGCCCAAAGAAGGAAATCCGAGATCATTCAAAGCTTAAGGAAAGAAAAGCGTTTGTTCACAGTACCACTTCATAGGCAACAGAAAGATGTATATTGCAACAGCAAAACACATTTGTGCCAGAAACTGAGCTTTGGTCCTCTTAGAATTAAATAATGATTCCCTAATGTATTTTATGTCCCTTGGTAGCTGTGGAAAGCTTTGTGTTTTTCTGATTTTGTGCCTACATATGTGAGCATTCCTCTGTACTCATCTCTAATAAACTAAACTTGTCTCTACTTTATGCTTGAGCTTCATGCAGTTGAAGAGCTTGTGATTCAGCCATGGTGGTTGCTTGTTAAACTTCTGATCCAGCTTTCTGCATTGAAAAATATTGATGTGTTCTCAATATAATGTCATTAAGGAATTCTGAACTCTCGTGAGCCTCCCTTTTTTCAAGATTTAGGTTTGCCTTTTACAATCTCACATACCAACCCTTGGAGTTTTAAATTTTCTTTCTTTGTTGTCTCTGTTGAGATGTCCTTTCTCCTTTGTTCCTCGAGAATCATGAGGCCTCTTGAGTCCATGGTCAGAGTCAGCTAATTCATTTCAGTGATCAGAGTCAAACTGAAAAGGTCTTCCTGTCCCTCCCCTCTGCAATAAAACCCCAAAAACTTCAAGCACTGTCAGACACTTTGTGCTTTGCTGCATTCTTAATCTAGTGTCTGATTGAGTATGTCAAGTCCTCTCTAACTGCCAAAATATGTATTTCTTTAGTTTCTGGGAAACATAATCTTCATTTGTAAGATTTCTCCCTCCATATGATTCTTCATTTTAGCATAAGCACACATCTTTCTTCTGTTGCACTAACGAAATTAGAATTTATTGTTACTTCATGTTTTTTTTTTTTTGGCACACACACAAAAATAAATCAACAGGTAATTAGGATATCAAAAGATTTTAAGTGCATTTTAAATGGAAACCTCAAATCTTTACCTTCGCTGGAAAGAAAAAACTTGCTCACTCAGTATACTGAAATAGTATGTTTAATAGTCTATTTCATTTTAATCTTGCAGAATATTAATAGTCTTTGCATAAATACTACTTTAAATCCTAGAATTTTATTTACTTGAACACTATTCCATATAGTGCTGAGTTCCACAGACTATTTGCATGTTGTATAAAGTAGAACCTCTCATTTTAAATGCATTGCATTTTAATTTTGAATGGCCTCTTCTTCTTCTGTGACTGAAAAGGGTTAACAGAATTTAGTCTATATCATTCATGATTCTATATATTGCATTATGTAAAGTTTTGCTTTTCTTCCCATGGTAAATAGGATTAGCCTACATAATCTCATAAAATAAAAGCTTCTGCTGTTCCTTTCTCCAGATGTATTTTTGCAGTATTTTCCTGAACTTTTCAATTCTATTGATTTGTGAGACTAACTAATATCAAACAAATTTTGTAATCAATATATTTTAGAAGAGGCCATCCTACTAGTTGCACGAGTGCTGTTTCTGACTTCCTGAGTGCTGTTCAAGGTGGGTTATTTTGGAAAATTGTGCTAGTAAAATTTTAAACTAGAACTTTATTTTAAAAAAGTAATTTTTTGTGACAGTTATTGAACTGACAGACTTGTAAGTCTAAATCCCATTGCAAATCACTGAGACTAAGTATTATTGAAACTGCTGCCTCAGATATTCCTCTCCTTGCAAGGTGAATATAATCTAGCATCTTTTGTCATGGACTAATGAACTTAATTTCACCACTAGCATGTTATTTTCAACTGCCTTCTTACTATTAGCTCATCTCTTTTGATAGGAAAGAAAATTTAGGATTTTTAGAAAAACAGGAGATAGGGAGCGGGACTTCAGATCAGGAGACTGAGGTCCGAATCACAGATGTGACTTGAAGAAGGAAAACATATTTCAAACTCCTTTTCTTTTATTTGCCTCTTTCTCTAAACAGCTTAAAAGGTCCCTGCTTGCCCTTTGGGTCTATTCTTTCCAAGATGGGGTACGGTTGGTCTCTTCACCTGAACCTTATTTCTCCCTCCCTAACTGTGAAGCAGGATCTGTCCCTTCCTTTTCCATAGGCTTTGTTTTCTGTCCTTATTGAAGACAGGGACTCTCAACTCTCACCTGCATGCTCAGCTCTCTCCGTGCCATGCCATACAGGACTACTTACCACTAAGGACCTGCAGGAGACCTATGCGTATCCAAACAGACACACATATGTGCTGTTTCCAGACTCTGTGGTGTATCATGGTGTTTATCATAGAATCATAGAATGGTTTGGGTTGGAAGGGACCTTAAAGATCATCTAGTTCCAACCCTCCTGCCATGGGCAGGGACACCTTTCCTCTAGACCAGGTTGCTCAAAGCCTCATCCAACCTGGCCTTAAACACTGCCAGGGAGGGGGCAGCCACAACTTCTCTGGGCAACCTGTTCCAATGTCTCACCACTCTCACAGTAAAGAATTTCTTCCTAATAACTAATCTAAATCTACCTTCTTTCAGTTTAAAACCATTCCCCCTCATCCTGTTACTGCTTGCCCTTGTAAAAAGTCTCTCTCTGGCTTTCCTGTAGGCCCCGTTCAGGTACTGGAAGGCTGCTATGAGGTCTCCCCGGAGCCTTCTCTTCTCCAGGCTGAAGAGCGTCTACTCTCTCAGCCTGTCTTCATAGGAGAGGTGCTCCAGCCCTCTGATCATCTTCGTGGCCCTCCTCTGGACTCGTTCCAACAGCTCCATGTCCTTCTTATGTTGGGGACCCCAGAGCTGAACGCAGTATTCCAGGTGGGGTCTCACGAGAGCGCAGTAAAGGGGCAGAATCACGTCCCTCGACCTGCTGGCCACGCTTCTTTTGATGTAGGCCAGGATACAGTTGGCATTCTGGTCTGCAAGCACTCACTGCCGGCTCATGTTGAGCTTCTCGTCAACCATCACCCCCAAGTCCTTCTCCTCAGGGCTGCTCTCAATCCATTCTCCACCCAGCCTGTATTTGTGCTTGGGATTGCCCTGACCCACATGCAGGACCTTGCACTTGGCCTTGTTGGAACTTCATGCAGTTCGCACAGGCCCAGCTCTCAAGCCTGTCAATGTCCCTCTGGATGGCATCCCTTCCCTCCAGCGTGTCGACCACACCACACAGCTTGGTGTGATCGTCAAACTTGCTGAGGGCGCACTCAATCCCACTGTCCATGTCACCAAGAAAGATGTTAAACAGGCCCAGTCCCAATACCGACCCCAGAGGAATGCCATTCATCACTGGTGTCCACTTGGACATTGAGCCGTTGACTGTAACTCTTTGAGTGCGACCATCCAGCCAATTCTTTATCCACTGAGTGGTCCATCCATCAGTCACAGAATGTTAGGGATTGGAAGGGACCTTGAAAGATCATCTAGTCCAATCCCCCTGCAGAGCAGGATTACCTAGATCATATCACACAGGAACGCATCCAGGCGGGTTTTGAATGTTTCCAGAGAAGGAGACTCCACAACCTCTCTGGGCAGCCTGTTCCAGTGTTCAGTTACCCTCACTGTAAAGAAGTTTTTCCTCATAACTATGTGGAACCTCCTGTGTTCCAGCTTGCACCCATTGCCCCTTTTCCTATCAATGGATGTCACTGAGAAGAGCCTGGCTCCATCCTCATGACACTTGCCCTTTACATATTTATAAACATTAATGAGGTCACCCCTCAGTCTCCTCCAAGCTAAACACCCAGCTCCCTCAGCCTCTCCTCATAAGGGAGATGTTCCACTCCCTTAATCATCTTTGTGGCTCTGCGCTGGACTCTCTCTAGCAGTTTCCTGTCCTTCTTGAACTGAGGGGCCCAGAACTGGACACAATATTCCAGATGTGGCCTTACCAGGGCAGAGTAGAGGGGGAGGAGAACCTCTCGTGACCTGCTAACCACACCCCTTCTAATACACCCCAGGATGCCATTGGCCTTCTTGGCCACAAGGGCACATTGCTGGCTCATGGTCATCCTGCTGTCCACTAGGACCCCCAGGTCCCTTTCCCCTACGCTGCTCTCCAACAGGTCTGTCCCCAACGTGTACTCATACATGGGGTTGTTCTTGCCCAGATGCAGGACTCTACACTTGCCCTTGTTATATTTCATTAAGTTTCTCCCCGCCCAACTCTCCAGCCTGTCTAGGTCTCTCTGCATGGCAGCACAGCCTTCTGGTGTGTCAGCCACTCCTCCCAGTTTGGTGTCATCAGCGAACTTGCTGACAGTGCACTCTATTCCCTCATCCAACTCATTAATGAATATATTGAATAGTACTGGTCCCAGTACCGATCCTTGAGGGACTCCACTAGATACAGGCCTCCAACTGGACTCAGTCCCATTGACCACCACTCTCTGGCTTCTTTCCTTCAGCCAGTTCACAATCCACCTCACTATCTGATCATCCAGACCACACTTCCTCAGTTTAGCTGCGAGGATGCTGTGGGAGACTGTGTCAAATGCTTTACTGAAATTGAGATAGACCACATCCACTGCTTTACCATCATCTATCCACCGGGTTATGTCCTCATAAAAGGCTATCAAGTTGGTTAAGCATGACATCCCCTTGGTGAAGCCAGGTTGACTGCCCCTAATGATCCCCCTATCCTTGATATGCCTAGAGATAGCACCAAGGACAAGTTGTTCCATTACCTTTCCAGGGATGGAGGTGAGGCTGACTGGTCTATAGTTACCCGGGTCCTCCTTCTTGCCCTTTTTGAAGACTGGAGTGACATTTGCTTTCCTCCAGTCCTCAGGCACCTTTCCCGTTGCCCACGACTTAGCAAAGATGATGGACAGTGGCCTAGCAATGACTTCTGACAGCTCACTCAGCACCCGTGGGTGCATCCCATCAGGGCCCATGGATTTATGGATGTCCAGATTGCTTAATTGGTCCCTGACCCAGCCCTCATCAACCAAGACAGACTCCTCCTCTATCCTGACTTCCTCTGGGGCCTCAGGGGTCCGGGGCTCCTCAGGACAGCCTCCAGCAGTATAGACAGAGGCAAAGAAGGCATTCAGTAACTCTGCCTTCTTTTTATCCTCTGTCTCCAGGGCACCCACCTCATTCATCAGTGGGCCTACATTGCCTCTAGTGTTGGCTTTACCTGCAATGTATTTGAAGAAGCCCTTTCTGTTGTCCTTGACCTCTCTGGCAAGGTTTAATTCCAAGGAGGCCTTAGCTTTCCTAGTTGCCTCCCTACATCCTCTGACAACAGACTTATATTCCTCCCAAGTGGCCAGCCCCTCCTTCCATGATCTGTACACTCTCCTCTTCCACTTGAGTTTGCTCAGCAGTTGCCTGTTTAACCATGCAGGTCTCCTGCTACCCTTTCTTGACTTCCTACCTGTTGGGATGCTCTGATCTTGAGCTTGGAAGAAGCACATGTCCATGTCAAGCCCATGTCTCTCCAATTTAAAGACAAGGATGTCATGCGGGACAGTGTCAAATGCTTTGCACAAGTCCAGGTAAATGACATCTGTTGCTCTTCCCCTATCCACCAGTGCTGTAACCTCGTCGTAGAAGGCCACCAAATTTGTCAGACATGATTTCCCCTTAGTGAAGCCATGTTGGCTGTCACCAATCACCTCCTTGATTTCCGTGTGCCTCAGGATAGTTTCCAAGAGGATCTGCTCCATGATTTTGCCAGGCACAGAGGTGAGACTGACTGGCCTGTAGTTCCCCAGATCTTCCTTTTTCCCCTTCTTGAAGATGGGGGTTATGTTTCCCCTTTTCCAGTTGGCAGAACCTTCCCCAGACTGCCACTACTTCTCAAAAATGATGGATAGTGGCTTTGCAACTTCATCTACCAGTTCCCTCAGGACCCGTGGATGCACCTCATCAGGTCCCAATGGTTCGACTTGATGATCTTAAGGGTCTTTTCCAACCTAAATGATCCTATGATTCTGTCTCAACACAAAGGATGCACCAATGAGGCTGGCACTTGCTTAAGGATCATTGCATGTTGTTCTACTTTTACGTTGGCCATTAAGCTTTTGGTAGACCTTGCATAACTCCAGGAAGTTGTCTGATTCTTACTCTTCACATGTTACTGTAATTTATTTTAGTTGTGTGTAGCTGCACTGGTCTCTTTTTTTTTTTCCCAAAAAAAGTTAAGCTTGAGGATGGAAGTCCCTGATGTGCAAGTTAATTAAGTTTAGGAGAATATACTGGGGAATTAGTACCATATGTTTGCTCTTCTCTAGGCATTTATTACCCTCTGTCTTGAAATGAGAGTAAGGGACTAAAAAGATCTTTGGTTTGGTTCAGTCCGCTGCTGACTTCCTTTTGTTTATGTAGTTCAATTCCTTCTTGAAGCTTGCTTCAAATGTTCATGTTAGCTACCTCCCACGAATAAGTTAACTGTATAACAATAGACAACAGGCAACATTCAAGTAGCAATAAAAGGAATAGAAATAACAAATTAAGCAGTCCCTCCCTTCACACACATGAGCCTAAACACACACACCCTGCACTGAAAATCTTGGTTTCCCCTTGCAAGTAAGCCCCCCATGAACTCTCCAGGACAATTTCCTGGATGAGTGTCTGTATATACTTTCCTTAGGCACTTTGTTAAAATATAATAAACACAACCATTATTTGGATTTAAGTAACTCACAAAAGCTGTTTATTGTTTAATATTCTGTCACCACTAATTTTATCCTTCAATTAATTTTCTGCTATATGGTTATATGAGAAAAATATTTGTATGAAGTCATCTTTTTAAAATTCATTTCATTTTCCTAGCTGAAACAGACCAACTGCATGAACATGCTGAGAAAATGAAAGGAAAACTTCACATATCTAATTTTATAAATCAGAATTATTCATGTGATTAAGCTTTGTTGAGTTTAAATAACAAGTTGATTTGATATGCCCCAATCAATTTGCACAACTGTTATCTCAGGAAAGTAACTGAGATACAGACTGCCCGACTGTATATGGAATTAAGCATAGGAAGCCTTGCCGGAGTGGTGGAGGGAAGGACGGAGGGAGAGAGCCCTCCAATCTTTCTCATTGCACAGGATTTTATTTTTCCAAGGTGGGTGGTTGCCAGGAAACAGTAAATACAACTGAAGAAATGGATTCATTTGACATGAATCCCGTGAGCAGGGTGAGGGAGCAGAATACCATGCAATGACTAAGCTGAGGATCAGTTCGAAAAATCCACATTTGTTCAGGTGATTACTGAGTGAGCTACACACAATAATTTATTTTCACATCCTTTACTACCCTGTGCCCATCCCCTGCAAAAAAGGAAGGTGGGTGTAGCGTTGGCAGTCCCATGGGCTTTGGGGGCATTTTTGCTGGGGTGATGTCTGGCACACAAGAAGCTCCTCTATTCCTCTCACCTGCCGGCGGGGACCCTGGGGGAGAGGAGCTGCCTGGCAGTGCCGGTCGGGCACCAGGGTGCTCCCCACAGCCCCAGCTCCACTCTCACCTCTCTGACTACTCTCCTTCCTGTCCTGCTCTTGCCTCATCCCTCATCTCTTCCTCCTTCCCTCCCGGTTAAAACCATGGAATTAACATCACATTTGCTTCCAGCTCTGCTTACAGAACATTCATCTCCCATGCATGTATTTCAGCCAGACTGAAATCTGCTGGATGCAAAGCCCATATCCTTCTTGGTATTTGTGGGGTTTTTTTTGGTTTTGTGTTTGTTTTTTTTGTTGTCTGGTACAATCAGGTGCTGTTCTTGTTTGTTTCCATACATCATCATTGCAATAACTGTAAATAATAACAGTATGTGCAAATTATCCATGATTAACTGTTTCTGGGGTGAGATCAGTTCTCTGGGATACACCCCTCCCATAAGAAGTCTGTAATATTAAATCACTGAAATGATTCAGAAATGCTAAAGCAGGAAGACTTCAATAAGGGAAGCTGAAACCTGCAACTTCCTACTAACTGCTCTGACATTTTTATGTAAAGATATTTTTCAAAATACATTTTAATTGACAAATTTTGTTACAAAACTTGCAGGTGTCGTACCCTGGTAATTAAATGTACAATTAGTCTGGAAGTGTGCTGGAGAACAGAACTAGTGCAATGAATTTCACTGTAAAAAAAGGTATCTGTGGAAAGACATATAATTTAAGACCACATTCAAAAATATCCCACTTTCTTTTTTATCTATTCATTTTTGAAGATGAAAACTGGTGAGAAATTCTTGTATCATGGCTCATATTTCTGATTTGCCTTTGTTGTAATGTTGTAGACACATAATATTCCAGAAAAGATGTTTTGAGTTGGGTAAAAGGATATGTCTGTCTAAGCAGCTAAAGTTACAACTACTGTTGCTCCCAGAGGTACCATATTTTATTCAAAGACTCAAAAGTTTATTTAGAATCTTTGATCTAATTAGGGATAATATCCTTTAACTATTCAACATATACCTGTAACTTATAGAGATTCAAGGGCAGTAGGACCTTCTTGACCTTGAGTTATTTAATCTCAGAAATATCAGGTTTAAGGACTAGTAAAAGAGAAGATTTTTCTCCAGTTAAAAAGAAAAGCTATATTACACCTATAAGAAGTGAAGCTTTTCAGAGAAATTGGAAATCCAAAAGTGTAAATATATTTTGCACTGTATAAACAACATCTACATCAGTTCTAACATTAATGCATGCCCTCTTTTATTGCACACATTTTGCAGAGTTTAAGATTTGGAAAGAAAGGTCAAAGCATAAAACCTAGTCAGTACTTATACAACCCAGGCCCATGAGAAAAGGGAGAAAAAAATGTAACTTCTCATGAAGTCAAGATAAGAACTGTCTGGATGTCTTTGGTGGCTTACGGAGCTGAAAAAGTCACCATTTCCTGGAAATGGTACCTGCCTTACTGCCATGGGAGTATGTGCTATGGAAATCTGGCATATGTTTGCCCTGAGTTATGTGGATGACCACAAAAACAGAGAGATGTCATAGATGTCAAGAAAGACACTTACCTCAAGTGATTTTCTTCATGTCAGTGCATATGCTGGCAGGATTGCAATGACCAGAAATCAAAATTTCCTGAATTGTAACCTGTATTACTTTTCTCAAATCACATTGCCATAAATATTTACAATCTTTACAGTAAGATTTGCCATAGGAAACTACTATCAAGGTAGATCACACTTCAAGCCTAACAATTTTGACAGTATCCTTTCGGTATGTTTCTCTTTTCAAAGGATCAGTGTGAGCGACTGCCACTTCTTATCATGTAAGAACATTTGCTGATTTTACTACAACCATCTTCTTCATTGCATTACTTACTAAAAATGTGGTGACAAGGTAGAGTTGTCAGGAAATCATGTCCTCTACAAATATCTGACTTTAGCAAAGTACTAATTCATACTATATCCATACTCTATTTGTAATATATAAATATATATGTTCCAATGCATACTAAATAGACAAAACTATTATTTATACAATACAAACAACCATGGAAAATTTGATAAAGTTTCATGATGTACATACATAGTTGCCCAAAATAAATCTTTATAGTGTTTTGTTATTGTTATTTTTGTTATTGTTTTTGTTGCTTTTTTTGTTGTTGTGGTTTAACCTCAGACAGCGACTAAGCACCACGCACGCTCCCTCCAAAACATAGCCTCATACTAGCTACTATGAAGAAAATTAACTATCCCAGCCAAAACCAGCACAGTTGTTCTTATTGTTATGAAATACTACTTTGAATTAAATAAAACCACTCAGTAAATTGCCTCTTAAGTGTATGCACAAGTGTGCATATACATAAATCCCTGGAATGATGAAGACAAGAACCTAAAAATGATACTTACACTGTTTCGTACCTTCAGTGTTCTCCTTTGTTTATCATTGTACTCATCATGCTTTTCAGAATACTACCCATATTTTATTTCATTTTTTATTTCATTTTTAGTCTTTAAATATGAAAGTACTTTAAAAAAGAGGTCAGTGTTATTATTGCCATTTTGTTGACAGGAAAAATGAGGCAAAGGAAGATGAACTGATCTATTAATGGTCATACAATGTCAAGCATGGCCCTTGTCATACCAGAGGTTCACCTTTCAGTCTTCTACACACAACAAGCTTTTACCCTCCTCTCTGGCTCTGTCCTTAAGGAGTTCAGCATCTTTTCTGGACTGTCCAGTAGAGTGATTTCTTAAAAAAACAAGAATCATGCAGAAAATCCTGGTCTAAGCAAGTTCCATGGGAGTTTTACTGATTACTCTTTTTTTTTTTTTTTAATCTGTTTATAATGTACAAATGCCTTCTAAAAACAATGTTTAATAGTTATTTAGAACAGGAAAGGTGTTTCCTTCCAGAGAAGATAATTAATCCACATTTGTATGTGTTTCCTTGTTTAGTCAGGAGGCTCTATGATGGCCTTATAGTTAGGCATTAGGCAGTTAGAATTACATTCATTCCCTGCTTCCTGATATTGCTGTTTTCCTAGCATATGTCACGAGAACAAGGCTGTGCATTCTTTCACTCATTTTCTCATCCCTGCAACACAGGAAATGCAGTGTCACAGCTGTGCAAAATAATTTCATCAGTCTGCCTATAGTGGAAAAGCCTGGATAGATTTGACTTCAATAATCTGGACATGTGGGAGTGCTGAAGTGAAGCAGATGTGGGATAGTAGAAATGTGTTGGAGGGAATGTGAACGGAGTGAAGCATTTACTCTTGTACTTTCTTCTAGCTGCTAATCACAAGGATACAGACGTCAATAGCATTCTTAGTCTGTTCAAGCCAGAAATCTATTACCTGCTGCCCTGTCAGATCCACTTAGAGCCAGGAATATCTGTTCCTGTAGTTATTGCCATTTGTAATGAAAATCAGAGCTATATCTATATGAATAGCAAGATTCCATAGAATACTTGATGGTGGTAGTTTCATTCACTACTGGTATAACCTAAGGCTTATTTTGTAAAATAAAAATAAAAATATTAGTACTTGCAATGGTGTTATTAAAAAATATGTATTATTTCAAAATACACTTTGAGAAAAAAGATACTTCTGCTTGAGAAGAAACTGAACACAGCCACATGCTAACTTCATAAAGGAATCAGGATTTTTTTCCAACTCCCCTTTACAAATTTCTGAGTTTCTTTTTGTATTTTGGAAAAAGTGTGTCAAATCAGGAGTGCTTCTAGGTCAGGACTGACAAGCCTGTTACAGTTCACTGTGCGTAATTATCTAATATAAAGAAGAGGAAGCTCAGTCTATGTACATTTCATGTTCCTGTACAGTTTCTATAGTTAAACTATGTCACTTGCTCTTACTTCAACGATTTTTAAAGAAAAGCCAGATAATGTCATCCTCCATTGAAATTTGGTACAAACATCAAATGTTTCTGACAGCACATGCTGACCTTGCATTTTACTTTTACTTTTTGTAGTGTAGTATAAAATCAATGGCTGTAGCATGGTTCCAAAGCAATTTAAACTACAGCCTGATTTTAATTAATCAGGGGAAAAAAAAACAAACAAAACTCTATCAATAATTTTTTGGCTGAAATGAGCAATTTCTATCTCAGTAATAAGGAGTAGGAACTTAAAATTAATTCAATTATTTTAAATATTTATGGGAAATTAAGAAGTAAAATTTGCTTCCTTTAAATGAACACGACAAAAAAATTACAGAAGAAAATAACAGGTCTCTGGACTAAATATAAATAACCAGGTAAATATATTTGCATATATTTCAAAATATCTGTAAAAGCAGCAGTAAATACGTAATCTTAGCTTTCCAGAAACATATCTAGTAAGGAAACTGGGATCCATTTATGACTTTCTTATTTATAATGGGCTTAAACTGCTTATGATATTGCAGTGTAGTATGCAGTGAAAGCAGAGAAAGTATGAGCCAGAAAGACTACTCGAAAAAATATGTTTTTCTTCTGAACTCTAGTGAGAATTTATTCTGGAAAGGAGATTGCAGGCTGCCCTTCTGCAGTGCCATACTAACAGCTTGACATGATATAAGTGATATAAGTCCAATTCACAGTCTCACTGGCATAAATGTTTGTGTCTCGCTCATTGAAACTGGTATTGGAAAAACTCAAAAATATATAAATCTGGGAAGTGATATTGGTATTATTGTTATTGATACATTATGAAATAAGGAATAAAATTACTTCTTTTTTTTTTTTGTATCAGTTGAATTTAAAGTATTGACTTGTGTGGTGGGTTGATCCCAGCCAGCAACTAATCACTCACACGACTGCTCACTCACTCCTTCCCCATGGTGGGATGAGGGAGAGAATAGGAAGACAAAACCAAGAAAAGTTGTGAGTCAAGATAAAGATAGTTTATCGAGTCAAGGAAAGAGAAAAACCTGTAAGCAACACAAACTGCAAAAGCTGAAAGCAGCCACTAACAATCCCTGGAATTGAATGCACAGGAAGAAAGGGAGTGAGCAACAGTGAAGGAGTAAATAAGCCAACACCAGACCAGCAATAGAAAGTAACAGCCTGCCGAGGAACAGCTAAACAGATATAACAGCTATAAATTCAGTCTAGCACATTTTGATCATCTCTGTCATTATCATGAACCCCTTGAGTCCCACTTAGGATGCCAAAAAGAACTGTGGTGGGTTGACCCTAACCAGCAACCAAGCACCCCCACAACTGCTCACTCACTCCCCTCTTGAATAAAAAATCTAAGAAAAGTTGTGGGTCAAGACAAAACAGTTTAACAAGTGAAGGAAAGAGAAAAAAAACCATAATTAATGCAAAGAAAATCACTCACCACCTCTCATAAGCAGACTGATGCTCAACCAGTTCCAAGAAAGGCCACCTTGGAAGCCAAAACGAAAATCCCTTCCTTTTCCTCTACCTCAATTTTTGTTGCTGAGCATGGCATTATATGGCATTGAATATCCCTTCGACCAGTCTGGATCAGCTGTTCAGGCTGTGTCCCTTCTCAACTTCTTATCCACCCCTAGCCTGCCTACTCGCTTAGGGGGAAGGGGACAGTGTGGGAACAAGAGAAAGCCTTGATGCTGTGTAAGCACAGTTCAGTGAGAGCCAAAACATTTATAACCAATACTGTTTTAGTCACAAATCCAAAACAGCACCATATGGGTTGCCATGAAGAAAGTTAACTCCATCCCAGCCACAGCAAGTACAACTTGCTACAGATGATACTTAATCACTTCTACTGCAAAATTAGCAAAAATATTAGCAACTAACAAAAGGGGATTGTTTCATATGTCCATCAACGCAACAGGGTTTGTAAGGAAAGAGGGCCAAAACAAGACCTTCCTAGTCCCTGAATAAGTCCCAGGAGGTTCTTGGACAAGCCCTGAAGGCCCCACCACCTGAAAAGGAGTAGGTTCTTTGAAGGAAGTACTTCCCCACATGGCAGGTGCTTGGATGACTACAGCGTTATTTGACCAGATCTCACTCACACCCTGCTACATAAGTATCCGAGTTGAAACACAGGCTGGATTCTGGGCTTTCTTGAATTTGAGAGAATTACACCAGTGCGTTTAAATGGGAAATGCAGTGCTAATGTCACCTGACTTTAAGTGCCATCTTAAAGCTAGCCTATCAAGGACCCCTCTGTAGTCACTGAAGGGTATAATGTATTTCCTGAGGGAATTCAGCCAACTACTTTACCGAGGTGCCTTAGGATGGGATGAATCATCCACTTTAGGTATTTATTGCTCTCCAGGTATTGATGTAGTTGTCGAAGTGCCAAAACGCAGTATCAGAAAAAGAAACTGTGAATATCACTGATTGAAGCACTATCTTGAAAGAAAGCAACAGCTCCAAAATATAACATTTAGCAAATCTGCCCAATGTAGTCACAGTTCATTACTGATTAGGGTTTATTTGCCGTTACTGACTGACTTCAATGCTTTTTCTCCAAAGGGGAAATAAAACCCAAACAACAACAATAACAACAATGAACAAACCCCATTATTAAGAAAGATATATAAATGCAAAACCAGAAGATAGTTGGACTTTTCCAATCATAAAGTAAATTTTGGCCATCGTTTTCTGTCACTTTAAAATGGTTTTGCAACACGAGCAAAATGTAGACCAGTCCTTCATATAAAGTTAATTTACTTCAAGCAAGCTGAATCAAGAAATTGTACAAAATGAACTGTTATCAAAACCAGGTGAAAAATAATTATTTTAGGCTTATTACCCAAGATACAACTTTTCTAAATATTGAGTTAACGTTTCTAAAAATGAGCTAACTCATTTTGCTTAGGTTGCATAAAGAAATAGATGACAAAAAAGTACTTCGATAGTTCTTATCAGATTCCTTTACTCCAAACTCTCCAGTGCATTTATTGCCACTAATTAGTATGCTGCAATACTGTCAGAATAGTAATTAACTTACACAAAATACAAGCAAGTCTGGTAAATTAAATCACTGGCTATGACAATCATATATGCTATAATCATTAAAGGTGAGCTGGCAAACAAAATTATGAAAGTTTCATTCACTTTAGTAACGCATACTCACATGAGCCTGGTGAAGAGAGGCATACAAGCACATAACTGAGACAGACTGTTCTTTCCTCAGGCTTAGAAGATTTTTTGTTTTCACCACATTCAATCCTTGTTCTATTTGGAATTGTATTAAAGATCACAGCAGTATCACATGGTTGTAAAAATAACTTGAATTATTCTAAAGGATCTAGCATATGGCTGGGATTCAAAGAGGATGGGGAACAACTATTAAAAGTTTATTAATATTACCTCAGTGACCACTCCTTAAAACCAGGGACAACTTTAACCTGGATCCAGTCTCCTTTCTTAATTTGAGATAGTACGGAAATGCTCACAGGAATATACAGTGAGAGGATTCTGGCCCTTGCACCAAGGCTAAACGGAAGCATAAACTTTTGCAGTCAGCCTTTACAACAGGGGAGAGCACCTATCTGTAAGCTGTGAGGCAGGAACCATGCTGACTGCCCTTCTAGCCTGCCTTGCTCTTCCTTTTAGTCTATATCTTGCTAACCTGAACTGAGGGTGCCAATAGAAATGACAAGTATGGGCAAGGTTTCTTCTACTAGTTCTGGTTTTTATATCAACAATATTAAAATACTTCTTGATAATTAAACTGGATTGTTTTTTCTGGTAATTTCTTGGTTTTGAAGAAAATTAATAATTCTTCTCCACAATTATAGCTAATAAAATAGCATTTAAGAGGGGATAACAACATTTTTACAAATTAGAGCTGAAAATTTTTCAGATGATAGTGACAATGCAGAGACGCCTTACTGCTTGTAAAACATAAAAATAAATCACAACATAGAGCTAAGATTTTTTTCTTAAGTGAGAAGTTGTTCATAGTATCATGTTTTCAATTATAATGTCATCAGTTTTATTTTTATTTTCATTTTTGGCATATTTTTTGGGGGAAAAATATTCAGTAAAAGGTACAATGAAGAAATGAACAAGCTATGGCTTCATTAATATGTGCTGCTGTAAATACCTAACTCTGGAAAAATAGTCTGTAGTCACTAAAGTAAGAGACAATTAGGAAAAAAGACAAAATATAATCTATATGGTTTCTGTAATATTTTCCACAGTTGTTCCAGAAGCGTTACACGGTCTGCAAGAACCTGCAAAAGCTGCAAAGTGTAAATGGTCTAGTAAATCCCAAACCTGTCATTTCACAGACTATCAATTGTCAAATGTGTGGGTTGAAATATAAGCTTTATAAGGCAATAATTCCACTGCAGGGTTTTTTTTGAAATGTGACATTATCACCTGTCTCCTTTTTTTGCTTTGGGTAACTTGTGTAAAAGCTCAAAGCCTTTTCCATGATGCAGCCTTTATGAAAACAATTTTCCATAAAGTGGTTAGTATTATATCTAAAATTAATGGTTCTTTTCTATGCAAATACACAAGTGACGTTTTTATAATGAGTGCAGAAGATAATAAAATACTTAAAAATGATGTGACTTAGAAACTACTCAAGGCTTATCAGACTCCGGAGAAGCTGGTCAGCCATGACTAAAATGAAAAATCAGTCCTCTCCATCTTGAAATTTATGGCCCACTGCTTCTGTTGTCTTTGAATATACCATCCTCAAGAGTCAACATATTTCCATGCAATGTTGGCACTTGTCTACGACTAAGCTATACTGCAACTCCTAAAACAGGAATCCATCCCATGTGAGTTCCAATCTTTCCTATGTTCTTCATTTTTTGCTCCCTGGAAAACTGGAACAGAATTTAGCATTTTAATGGCTGTTTGATAGTTATATATGACAAAATAGATAAGATTTGCCAATAAAATTTACTTTTTTTTCAAGAGCAGGCTTCTGAAAGATGTTATGGATGTTCTTCTTTTTCACCAAGTTTGTATATAAAAAAGTCTATGGCTAAAATAAGATCATCTTTAAATTGCTAGGCTCTCTCCTGAACTCTTGATGAGATTTAATGGACAAGGTTGGATTTAGAATCCTAAAAAGAACAGCAATTAGTATTTCAGTGACTATTCATTGTCTTCCAATGAAAGATATAGCTCAGCCACAGTCAGTCTAGATAAAATATGAAGTTGATGGCACATGAACTATCAAATTTATTACTAGTCAGTCAAAATGAAATCAATGATTCTATTGGAAATTAACAAACCACTACCAGTTCATCCAGGAGTGGTATTCTCTGCATAGAATTTCTAAATCATCCTATAGAGAGTATACATATCTATAAAAGGGATGTGATTTTTAAATGAATGCTACAGGATCATAAAAAATTTTTACTTTTGAAAATCTCTTAGATGTCCGTTGGGCTTCTACATGGAATAACAGCTCTTTCCTGGACAGAATGTGCCTTTGGATCCAATTGTTTCAGTATAATTAACAAAAATCACCTTGTTTAACACCCTATTAGCATTTAGGAAATCAGAATATATTTGGTACTGCTCTCCAAACAAGACACATGACAGGACCTTCTGGCTCGTGCAGAGCCCTGCACTATGTTCTCTTCGTCTCTCTCATTAAAGCAAAACAAGACAAAGGAAACTAATTGATGCAGGCATTATGGCATCATTGCACTGGTTTTATACATTTCCTAGGTATTAAAAGAGAAAACTAGTGGATCATTAAGATACTGCTTTTCATAGGACTAGAAAGAGTTTGATAAACTATTGTTTTTATCTAGAAAAGCTTCTTTATTTCAGTAAGAGCATTAGATATCTTCCAAAATGAAGTTGTTATTCCTATTTTATAACTCAAAAAACCCCAGAAAACTGCAGCAACAAGTTTCTTGGCAAGATTTATCTGCAATTCATATATAATATAAACACTACAGACAGTAATTTTCCAAAACTCAACATTTCATTAGTATCTTATATCCACCTCTTAGCTTATTGTTCCAGACTCTCATGGCTTTTGCAGTTCCTGTCACACCAGGTTTTCAAGACTGAGGAGCTGAAGGATTTCTTGGAATATGATCCTACATGTTCTTCCCTTACAAACAGGATTTCCAAGCCTCAACACATTTCTGAACATATCAAAATGTTGGGAACTTTGTAAAGGAAAGGGAATCAGAGCTGTAAGCAGGTAATAGTGGCATCATTCTGGCTGACAGGATAGGGAAGCACTTATGAGCTAAGAAAAGTAAAATAGCACATTCTGAATCTAAATTCAGGATTCCACAGCAGGGAATGAGTGGTGGAGTCCTGCACCTGCAAAACATCAGTGGCATGCGCACCTGCAAGTGCTGTAGGTAAGTTCTGCAGCCCTGAAACCCAGAGAAAGAAGAAAGGGCCTGATGACTGGAGAAGTCTCCAGAAGAAAGACATGCGCTTACATGTCAGGGAGATCCAGATAGTCACCAGTTTTGACTATTATCCACTTACCAAGTTAGAAGAAAACATTGGCTCAAAAAACCCCAGAGGAGTTCTGTTCAGGAAACAAAGGCCAGGGTTAATGTTATTTAACATTAGCTGGTCACACTACAGACATTTACATTTGAGCTAATTTTCTCTCTACAGTGAATCAAAATGATCACATTTAAGCTATCAGTCATCCGACTTCTATTAGTCACCTATATTAGGATGAAACACATATTTTTTTCTGTTCAACATACATAGCTCACACAAATCAAAACTGCTTTGCAGCAGTCCATACTTCACCAAATTAATGATATCCTTTATTTCTAAGGTTATTTTCTATTTTGTGCAGTTACAGGAACTAGACAGATGCAAAGTTCAGAATCTGCCATAAACAAAGTAATTTCCTAATAGAAGGTGATCAAAGAAGAACATTTGTAGAGATGCTCTGGCATGTCTGAAACTCAACAGCAATGTAAAGAGTGAGAGAATATAGTAATTTTTTCATATCAAACATGTTGAAATTCTTGTTCAGATTCAAGCTATTACTTTACAAATTTTGTAGTTCCTAGAGTCATTTTGCAAATCAGAATTTGTCACTAGTATTTATATGCTTTTATATGTTTACTTTTCTTTACACTTTTAATTATATATTTATTTTAATATGTACTTATAAAAATAGGTTTTATCACATGATTTTCTGGGTTTCACATACATCTCAGCGGTAGTTCCTCCTTTGTCAAATAAACTGATTGATATAAAATCTCAGTATTCACCAGCAATTAAGGATGTTCATGCAGTTTGTGATAAATATTATATATCTTAGACACCTGAAACAGTCATAGATTAGGATACAAAAATGTATTAAGAAGATAACTTAGAAAAATAAAGATATGGAATGTTTTGGCTAGTTGAGGAATCTCTGTGAAAGGACGTTTCAGCTGTTAAAAATCAGACTCCATTTTGAAAGCTGATCAGAAGGGTGTTAACGTCTTTGTTCTACAAAGTACGTATCAGTGGAACACGTATATTAATCCTTCTTTACTTCATGTGGGTCCTAGGAGTCTTTAATGCTTAGAAAACATTAAGCTTCCTGGGTAAGTAGTAAGACAGCATTGTAAAGCATTTTTCCTAACCAGAATAATGTGAGAAATGAGCTACTCTTTAGAATATTTTAACAGTTTTAGTGAACTGCAACAGGAGGTGAAGAGACACTCCATTGTCCAACCTGTACATCTCAGGGGTAGACATCAGCATGATTTATTACAAGAGCTTGAACTGAGCCTGCAGCAAAGGAGCGGCAGTTTCTGATCACTAGCAAGGGCTGGGCTGGGATGGGCTGACTAACAACTTTGCTGAAGCCAATCACTCTTACACAAAGCATCTGTCAGGACTCTGCTACCAGACATTTACAGATCACGGATTATGACAAGTACAAAATGTTCTGTGCTTCCACTTCTTTTTTTTGCCTGGTTGAAGCTAGCAGTAAGATGATTTGTATTCAGTACTCTTGTTTTTCACCATGTTACACCTTATTTTGCTTCTAAATACAGTTCAAAATTTCTCACCACGGCATAGCCAAGTTAATTCAAGTTCTTCCCTGATTTTGCTTATGTAAAGCTACTATAGGAGGGACCACTGGAAACAGACACACTGCACTTGTTTAATGGTGCATGTACAAAAGTTTTTTTCTCTGCCATCTCTGCCCCATAAACTGATTTCAGCATATCTCCTGAAGCCAAACTCTGCCACGGGGCTGACTTCATAGGTCGCGGTTAGGGGAAAAACATGCTTTTGGTACCAGTTACTCAGCTTCTCACTAAAAAATATTATCATTTTGACATCCACATTTGCCAAATCCTCTGTGTTCCTCCATGCTTTTATCTTTTTCCTTTAGCAACTTCTGGATGTGACAAAATATAATTATACATAATGAGATACAAAGTACAGCACTATTACTTTATGAAGGTTGTCAAAATTGCATTTAGAAAACCACAAGGGCTGTCTATATGAATGCACTTCCATTGCTGCCCCTGTGAATTTGGCACTAAATTTTGCTAGTGATGCTTTAAGGGAAAATCAGGAGATTAGGTATCAAAATATAAGAACTTGTATGACCCCCAAATGTTTTTAAATGAAAGATGGTGGGCAGGTCACAGATTTTCATGCCTAAAGTTAAAAAAACATGTCATAATTAATCCATTTAAACTGTGCTATACTTACAGTATTTTACCCATAGGCTTTTTTCTGTTTATTTAATGAGAAACAGTAGGAAGAGAATTGGTAAGGTACTTCCATTATTATTTAAAATGCAGTACATATTTTATAACACAATGTACCATGTATTTGGTATGCTAAATGAGAGATAAATGCCTACAATAATATAGAATGAATCATGCTGGATATCATATTCTTGATGCAAGAAAACAGAATGTTTTAACAATTTTAAAGCAACAGAAACAGATTACATTTTCTAAAAGCATATCTTTACCCCAGAATGAGTATGAAAAGGACACTTAATTTCTACTATTCTGATACTCAGAGGTAAAAAAGACACAGAAAACTAGGTACAAAAGACTTTTATATCATTGATGGATTCATCAATAGGTGTAAACAAGTCTGAACCTGGCTGAATTAGACAATACAGACCACAATTCATTCAGTGTGGGTGACAGCACCTTTACTTATTCAGACTTTGTAAAGGACGGGAAAAAGAGACAATTGTCAGTACTTATGCAACACTTTGTCAAACATGAATTGTGCTCCCTACCAAGAAGCGTCTTTTCAGTTTAACCTCAAAGTGTCAAAATCTTTCTGTTTCCCAAGTTTCCTGACCATGCCTTTTCCCAGTGAAGCTTGTTCGTAGCAGAAGAAAGGAAGGAAGAGTTTTAGTCTGCAGCAGAATGTGTCTAAGAGTAAATATTCTAACACTGATTTCAAAAGCTTAGTTATTGGCTTCCTTACATTGATTTTATAGTCCCATATTATGTTCAGCAGTGATCTTTGGGCCATTGAGCGTAAGAACACTGAAACTGAAAATATATATAGTTGCCAAAAAGTAAGCTTATGGATGGAATACAGTATTTCTTGGCCAACAACTGACAAAGAAGAGATGAAGGTTTCGGTGGTTTTGTGCTCTAATTGGCAAAAGCACAAAGTGTGCACTCCAATTTCAAGAACTGCATCCTGATTTCAGCTAAGACATCACATGAGTTCGAAACAATTACCTAATTAGCCTTTTTCCAGTGTAGCCAACAGATGAAGTATTCATCCCAAACTTGGACACAGGGGAAGGCTCACAGCCAATAATACTGTTTAAAGTTTTTGTTTTGGTTTGGTTTTGTCCTTAGTAATGAGACTAGCTTTCCTTCTGCTCAATCTTTAGTACACTGGTTACATTGCAGTTAATCTTCTGCACTGACAAATTGAAAGAGTAAGAACTACAAGAACTATGTTCTCAGGGGTGGTCCCAGAAGTCATTCTGCATAAAATCTTAATTAGAAATAAATAAAAGTAGTGTACATTTCAACAGCTGAAACAGCTTTTCTAAGTAATTTGGCTTTATTTCCTGGTGAAAAAGGAACATGTTGAAAGAATTTGCCTTTGTTCATCTCTCATGTACAAGCTTTGGAATGAACGTAGCAGAAAGAGAGGTAATTTTAGAAAGGAGGTTTGGATTTTTCTACTGTAAACCTAATGCCAATAGGGACACAGCAAAACCTAACCAGAATATCAATAATCGGTTTTGTACAATGGAGCCATATTTTTTCGCTCTACAATAGAAAACAGGCTGCAGCTGAAAAACACTGCAGTTGCACAGATTTATACCAGCTGGGAATATCTACCAGCTTTTATTAGGCTGGCAACATTAAAGCTTTCAGTATTTCCCTTTTAGGCTTGACCATGGGTCTTCTTACAAAGAAAAATCTTTCCTAAATCTGCTCCTAAACTGATCTTTTTGATAGGATTTTTTTAAAGACTTTTGAATGAGGGAAACATTATGTATATTTTTCCCAATGGGATATTTGTAGAATGAACTATATCTGCTGATTTATCATATAGCATTATTATTATTAATGTATTATTAATGATAATAGTTGTATCACCACTAATGCATATTTGCAAATATTTGTATTTATTTACATACACACAAACTTATATGTAAATATACATATATATACACATATATATGTATACGTATGTATGCATGTGTGTGTGTATATATATGCACTTATATTTAGATATCTAGAAAAGCAACTATATGTATAACAATATATATACAGACAGATCCCAGGAGCCTCAAAGTCCTTAATCTGAGAAAGTGTGTAAAACCAGACACACAATTCCTGCAGAAGCCTAAATTATACACTGTGCATGATAACAGAGTCAATATTACATGCATCTGTGACATGACTGATCACAGCTTCCTGGGACTCTGAAAGAAAAACCTAAGCCTTTCTTATTTTGTGTGTTCACTGTATTTAAGTGTAAGTGTACAGTATTTCTCGAAAATTTGTCAACATTAGAAACTAAAAGAACCTGCTGACTTTTATGGAACAAAATTATTTTTAACAATAAAATATTTCATTTTCTTCCATTTTCATTTCTAAATGACTAATACCATAGAAGAGTAGTAAATTTTAACATAATAGTGATACTGACATGCAATGTAAACCCTGATGGAAAAATAGCTATTATACATAAAATTTCCCATCACAGAGACTTTAAATCTTACATAATTGAGTAATTTTATGTTCTTACAGAAATAAAAAAAATATTAACTGAAAATTAATTTATGTTAATAAATACTAGTTTGAGTAAATGTTCTACCTCTATTATCTGTACATATGTGTTTATCTGAGAATTTAATTTAAAAATTACTTTCTTCACTATTAAATAAAATATTATACAAACAAGAAAGAAAGCCATAATAAAAAAAACCTGAATGAAAATATTATATAATTTTTCATTTAAAATATTCCTTGAAGAATAAGAATACACTAGATACCTCATGCTGTTTCTTTATAAATTGGTTTCTATTTTCAAGGAGATGGAAACTATAACACAATGATAAAACAAAAGAAGAAAAAGGGATGCATCTTCAAACATAATTTCCTTACATTTAATTCCAAAAAGGTACCTCTTTTTCCACAACTTCATTAACTCTAGTAAGAACACAAAACTGCCATTTAACACCAATAGTGAATAGGTTAATTAGTCTCGTGAATTGTTCACGTTGTGTCAGGACTTCTGTGGCTCAAACCAGATCACCAATGGCACTGGCTCTTTTTCCATAGATGACAAAGGGCCTAGAGCAAATCCTTAACATCTAAACTTTGCAGAATAAGGATAGCTCTGTGATCATCAGGGAATGTAAAGAAAGCTCCTTGCTGGTCTAGTTATTCCACATTTTGTCCTACATAAAGCATTCTTAAGTTTTCCTCGGAGACAAGAGTCAGAAGGACCTCTGATTTGCTCCAGCATGGCAATTCCCAAAGTGCTACACACTGAGAGTCTCCATAGCCAAGAAGCTCTCAAAGAACAGACAGAGGAATATATATTTTTGCTAGCATCCTGCTCAATGGACAGCCTGAAAGATGATAGAACATCTCCTGGAAGAACGTAGCAAAACTGTCAGATCACTAATGCAGGCCAGCCCATGCTTCATGTGTGGCTTTTCTGTGATCATGCCACGTGAGCTATTTCTTCCAGCCCCCACCCTATTACACATGGTTACACGACACATAGGTACTGCTATAGACATAGTTTCTGTGACAACAAGCATAGATGATCAGCTCTAAGGGCTATGTGGTTTCACTTAATTATCTTTCCCCTCAGCTGTTTGCTCCTAAACCTCACAGATGTCAGTCCCTAGTTATAGTTTCTTCTCCACCATCTATTGGTGTCCGTGGGACTGGACTTTGCTCAGCTACCACACTACATAGTGAGTACAAGCACTCAGGGAGCTTATTGTGCTGATTTATTGTGTCCACCAGTCTATCACATTGGTCTTGCTCTGCACAGACTTTGCAGGGGTGATTTATCTCCATGAGATCATCCTCCAAAATCCTTAATCTGCCATTGACACCAGAAAAGACTCTTTGCTCTATTGGGAAGTCCTCTTGGCCATTCTTCTTATTAAAAATAAAGTTACTCTTAAAAATAGCTCTCTTCCATGTGCTATAGGGCTTCAACTTTCATCATCTAATGCAATCGATTTTTTTTCCTTGTCCCTTGACTCTTCTTTGGTGCAACAAGGAGTTTCTCAGAATGTTTAGCTGGGCCTGAAAGTCTTCTATGTAAGCACCTCAGGAGACAGTGTCACCTCAAAGCAACTAAATATGCCTCAACTTAAAACTAGTAACAGTCTTCCTGTACTGGTGTATCTATTGGCGACTGCAATAGTCAAGGCAAGTCTAGACAAGGTCTAGGCAAATATATGCAAACTCAAAATACTCAATTCCTTTTACTTAAAGACACAAAAAGTATGATTAAGTATTAGCCATCTAGACCATGGAACTTCCTCTGCCTCTGCCTGCAGGCTAGATTTGCTTTTTACCCTCAATCAGAAACAGAGACTTTGCAGCAAGGAAAAATATTTATGGTGAGGCTGTACTAATTTTCCAGTGGTTTCTCTTCCTCCTAAAGAATTGAATCTCCTTTGTGGGCAACTACTGCTAAAGGAGTTCCACCTGCTGTCTTGAAAAACAGCACACCTGAGTAAAGAGTTAATCCTGGCTTCTACCCCGTCTCTGGGGGAACCAAGGACCAGCCCTGACAGTAGTGAGCAAGATGGAAAAGACGGCAGCTAACAGTCATACGCTGAACAGAAAATCCATGACGTAACTATCAAAACATTATGTTACACTATATAAGGCTACATTCTTTAATATCACATCAGGGGTTACGTACTGAGAGGGAAGGGGAAGAAGGATATTAGTCATTGCAAAGAAAGTTACCTCAGAGGTGTTTTTGGCTCTGGCAGATCTCCTGGTCTTACGTTATTGACAAGCCATTTTCATCCATTCTGACAAACTAAGTAATAGCTATTAGTTTTAAAGGAACAATTTTGTTCTCTGCAGAAGCATGGAGTTTATAAATTGAGGGGGAAAGTGTGGTAATAAGTAGTTCTCTAATTCTGTTAAGAGTTGCTTATTTTTGTTTGACAAGAGTACTGAACAGAATTGAATAAATAAAATTTTCCTTCACATACAATAAAAATCAGTTCTGGAGAGATTAGATACCTGAAGTTAAAACTATATACAAATATTCCTTATTGTGCCCTAGGAAGCATCTTAAACCCACACTATAGAGCACTTGGCCTGGGGATGCTGAGGTGGAAGCTTCAGACTTAGCTTCCTTAAGGTTACGATTTTGGCTTTGGGAACAATCATGAAGACTAAGAAATACTTCCTGAATCCTGGAGAATCAGGAGTATCTCAGAGGATGTTCCATGACAAAGGTGAAAAGAAACTTTCTCATTCCTCTGGAAGGCAAGAGTAGGGAAATTAGAGGAATTTATGACTCAGAGGAAATACAACTTGTTTTCTTACCTAATCGTGGGACAATTTTTTTCTTCAGAACACGTTATAGTATTGTCATGTACCCCTAATAGTTTATTTATGCAGCAGCAATGCAAGGAAGCCTCTTGTTCTGGATGATGGTTATAAAAGGAACGCAAACATGGATACTATGGTTATTATGAGACAGATCTATCTTTCAAAAAGAAAAAAAGATTGGAAGTGTTTTGTTTAAACTTTTTTGACAAGTTTCAGAAATGCAGTTGTTTTTCTGGAAAAAAAAAGAATATAGACATTTCTTTACTGACTATTAAACACTAACATGCTCCAAATGCTTCAGGGAAGGACTATCAAATATGTTAGTTATGTGAGAGATCATCTACTATATAATATGTCTATTTCATACCTTTTTTTGAATGAGTAGTTTGATACCTGAATCATAAGATTAACATCTTCTTTTCTAAAATTCAACTTCTCTAAAATTCAAATTATCATTTAACTACAGCAACTCTGTATATTTTATTTCATAAACATCTCTCATTGCTTTTCAGTTACACAGCATTATTTTTTGCAGATATATCCATTATTCTAACCCATCCATTTTGATTAAACTGGATTTTCAGTTTGCGAGTTGTCTCAAACGTTTGATTCTCCTCTTACTGCTTATTTCACTGGCTTTGGATCTTGCTGATTACCCGAATCTATATGTTTATATTCCTCTTCCTGATCAGAGCTGCTAATTGATACACCATTTTTCAACTATTAGCTCCACCAAAGACAAGTGTTTCAGCAATAAATAAAACTGGTCATTATATTTATCTGACAGTGGAGGCTCCTTTGCTGTGGGAAATGTGGCAAGTATCCTGTGTGGAGAATGAGTGTGAAGGTAAGAGGTATCCTGAAGTTGGAGAGAACACATTCCCTCGTGCCATTCAGGACACTTGTAGATCCCAGCCTTTGCTCCTTGGAGGGGTAAGCATCTCCCAAGCGCAGGGAAAGCAGTCACCAACATCATTAGAAATTACTTTCTAAACTATCATTTCACTTGTAGATATTATCTTTTAGGAGCTTCTTACATCTAACTGGTTTACAATTTATAGTTAAAAATCAAAATTCCCAATTTGATTACAGACCTTTTATAAACATGAGCTGATAGTAAAAATAGATAATTAAACAGATTTTACAAACATTTCAACCTGAACATTCACATTAGTTATCTGTGCATAAACATTAGAGTATCTATTTTGCAATATTCATTTGAAAGAAAACCAACAAACTGTACAAAGGAAAGTTTGCAGATAACAAGAAAAACACAAACATAAGCTCTTAACTGAATATGTGTTCATGCTTTTTTTTTTTCTCAATATTCATTGAACTCTGCTGGCAAGCTTTAGAAAACCCTGCAGAAATAGCAACAGTAACAAAACCAGTTCCTCTGTGTAATTCACTCCTCCCAAGATTTTGTATACATTGCTTAGATTTCTGTGCACTGTGTAGGAACATATTGCTGGAGGGTTTTCTGTAGCTCTTTGTGAATTGAGAACCTTTCAAAACACACTGAAACATTTCCTGACTGCTGGGTTGTAAAATTTGTTGATTTTGGAATATATTATATATGCTTATACTCAATTTATATAGTCATGAAAACTATAATAAAATAATAAAGAAAACTATTATTTTGCAGTTATTAAAATAATTTATTATTAAGTATATGTGTTTTAATAGGGTTGAGTGCATGCGATTTTGGTATCTTCTGCCTGAGGCTCTTTAAGTGCTTTTTGGCCATTAATGCTTTCTCACAACACTGCAACAGAGAGAGTAAATTATTTTCCTCATTTTGTCACAGAGCAAACATATTTAAAAAAAAATACTTTTTATTAGATGAGAGAACCATTGTATAAGTTTGTGATGAAAGATTTCTTCATCAGAATACAAGCTTTTAATTTAAATTATTTATTTTAAAAAAAATACATTTTCTTTTTATCTTTTTTTTTTTCTTCACCTGGAAGGACAGAATTCTGGCCAAATAATCTTCTGATACTCTATAGGTCTGCATGTAGAAATAGAATAGATAGATATAGCTTCATGCTTCTGTTTGATTCAGTCTCCCTCCTCATGTCTCTTTTAAAGACATTTTACTGTATGTGAATAAAAGCAATTTTTTTTTTAAGCAGAAACAGGAACCTGGCCCCCACATCACACAAGGCTTTTCAGAATGAGGCAACTGTGATGAGGCATGATCTTTCCTCATTGCTGTCTTTTCCACAATGTTATAAACAGTTTTCCTCCACAGCTGATGAAAACAGCTGAATATTATGAAACAGAACTCTCATGTTATATTTTCCTGCTTTTAGCTGTAAGTACAGGGAAAAAAAATCCTTATATCTGGGCTCTGACAAATGATGATAATTGACAGTACCATAATGTCTAAGAATTCCATCCATGTAGCAGAACATTATCATGGCAGACACTCTAAAACACTCATAGATGGTCTTAAGCTTGATGATCTCAAATCTATAATCTACATTTAAGATGAGAGGCAACAGATTGATATAGGCAGATGGAAAAATACAAGGGAAAATGAGGTGATGGCATTAAAAACAGCAGATTTTGCATACTAGTAATCTGTTTTCCAAATTTAATCATAACATCATAGTAAAGGAGAGTTTTAAGGAGTAATTTGAAGGAAAATCATGACATAGTTCCGTGGAAACTCTCAGCAGCAGAGACACTACAAAAGAAAGCAGAAAATACTTGCTTGGTAATTTGCACGAGGTAAATGAAGCATTCAGCTGAGGGGAGAAGAAAAGGTCTGAAGTCAGGTCAATGGTGGACTAGCCTACAAGTCTGAGATCGTTATTTACCTTGGCACTTACCATTTGACTTAAATGAATTCTAATATAAAGCAAAAATAAAAGGATATATATGGTTAATACTTAGCATTCATGATACTGCTAATATTTAAAAAGCCTCACTGACCCAAATGTTTGACAAACTTCCAATTTTGCTTTCTTTTCCTGGAAATTCTATTAGCTGTTAGTGAAAACAGAAGCATAATCCATTAACTCACACTATGGTACTCTGACTAATTCAGAGAACATAAAATATGACTGTGCTTTTTGCATCTAGTTCCACTTGTATCTTAAAAAGATGGGATTATTATTGTACTCCAGAGGGTCAAGGATGTTAAGGAATGCTTTCTTGTTTTTTCTTTATTGAAACTTTTAGTCAGAAAACTTTTACAGAATTGAAGATTTTACAATTTTAGTTATGGAAATTTAGCTTCTGAAAGAAAAAATAAATGCTTTGTTACTGTATTTATTCTTTTGAATAATAAACCTGGAGTCCCTGGATTCTTCTTTAAAATGGCAAATTTGATTATTTAGAACCTGAAGGAGTCTATTACTGCCTCGTTGTGCAAGTGAAGGTCCTGTAAACATGAATTTATGTTGTGCATGTATCAAGGTGAGAGCAGGTTCTTCTTACATTTGGAGCAGTTAAGCAAATTAGACACACCATCTTGCATCATTACTAATAGGAGAAATGTATGAAACATAGAAATTGAAGCTTGCAGGTGAAGCTGTAGAAATCATATGAGTTCAAAGGTGCAATTTATGTGAACAGCTTGTTCTTGATACTAAAGCGAGAGTTTGTCATCCACTCCCACGGACTTCTACTAAGAAAGGTGGCTCATTTTAAGCTTGTCTTCTATCAGTATTATTCTGTATTCCTACGCACTGGACCTCTTCCATCTCCTTTTCTAGCATTTCAAAGCTGACATCAGCCCTTCTTGATAAAAGCTGCTCTACTGGATTCTTACATGTGCCTCATTTTCCACCCTTTTCCACCCTGTGCTCCTGATCTCCCTTTCACAGTGTGAGACTGGTACGAGCTCTTCTAAGAGAAGTGAATTTTACCTTGAGTTAGTCCCTTCTAGTATAAAGGGATGTTAACCTTGCTGTAAGGCTTATCTACGGGCAGCTACACTCCACTGTGAAAATGTGCTAATATTTTTACACTGACTGCAACATTGCTTTGTTCACACACATACTTCCAGACTCTGCCGTCCAGGGCCCAATTTCAGTCCATGGTTTCCCAGCACAAGGTTTACTTTCCCATTGGCACCTTGTTTAATCTTTACTTCGCAAAGCCAGTTGAAGAAGGGGGCATGTTGTCTGCACCGCCTTTCTCGTCAATCTAGCCCCTACCTGCAAGCCCCATGCAAAGGGATAAACTCTCTCCAATGGTTTACATTCCTTCATCCCACAGGTCACCATGTGGTTTGTACAGGGTGGATAGGTAACATGGAAAGGAGTACATCTTCAGATTATTAACATAAGATAGATAAATAGCTGTGCAATTTATGGACCTAATCTCCCAGCTTCCCTACATAAGCAGTGGAGAGAAACAGGTATTTCCAGAGAGTGATGGAGAGTAAGGATCTACTCAAAATACTCTGTGCTGCCTTTCGAAATTTTTTGGCTCTCAAGGGAAATGAGGAACCTTATGAACTTTGAAGATCAAACAGCCCACAGCACTTCCATGGGTGAGAGGGATGGATGAAAAGGACATATACAAAGTACTGGGTAAAAGAGCTTTGGGATTTCCTTATAATAATGCAGTTCACTACTGACCAAGAGTAAACCATGCTCTGTCATCTTCCCTAAGGACCAGACACCAATGTGTGACATGAATCTGTACATTATGAAAAGAAGGTAGATAGGCAGCCAGGGCTTGTGGGATGTTTCGTCTGCTGTGCAGATATTTCTGACTTTTTTTCTGAATTGTGAAAGAAGAGATAATCCCCCTTGCAGTGTCAGAACAGCCCATAAAACTCATTATAGAAAGCTTATGTTCTTGAACATTAAGCATGAAAAATCATTTAAATGCTAAACAACGGAGTTTGACCTCAAAGTTAAAAAATCACTTTAAAGTACAGTGTTTATCAGATATCAAAATACTGCATGTTCTTAGTGGTAAAGATATGTTATTCTCTAACTGATGTAGGTTAAGAATAAATATTTTTATCGACGACTGAAATTTATAAAGCAAAATCCCATGAAAGTGAATTTCAGGCCCTAATTATCTAAAACCTATCTTGGTTATGTTATCACAGTAACAAGCAGGGATTTTTCTTTTTGTCATTCTCTGTTGTGTTGCAGGGAAAGGCATCATCTAGTCTAGAGCTGAGGAAAGAACAACAACAAAGTGAGAAACTGTGTTTTGCTGTAAACTCTAGTTGTCTGTATGTCTCTTCTAGTTTCTTTGTTGGTTTCTAGAGTACAAGGCATTCTTATTCTTCCTTCCTGAGAGGTAACAATGTCATTTCTTGATAGTATATCAAATATGCTCTCATAAAATCTGTTTTATTTTTGCTGGCCTCCTTGACAGACTTGAAGGCTGCAGGTCTGTCAATTCTTTCCAATCCCCCTGCAGGAAAAAGAGAAAGGGTGATCGAAACATTTCTAGTGCCCTTTTCGTTCTGTCAAGGGGAAAAAAATCCTTAGCATTCCCAGATGTTCAGGTAGACCTATTCACTGATCTCATGTTCTCTGAAATGCAGCGGCAGCACAGTACAAAGATTCAAGAAGACATTGATCTTGTTTCATCACTATCCAGCTCTGATAACTCTGGGTCAGAATAAATGCCAGTGTGATTTGAACATACACTTTCATTTATATCTTCCAGCTCTGTAACTCCTGCAATAGGGTATTCATGTAAGGCCAGAATCTATGCACTGAAATCAACAGCAATGTGTGAAGAACAGTGCAACTTGCCTGTAAGTTGTCCTCATCTAAGCTTTGCCGGTTAAGGAGATCGCCATCCGCTGCGTGACTCCCACGGCCTACAGTGCTAATACTGAGGTGGAATACGTAAAGGCTCCTGTGATGTTTGTTTGGGTATGTGGTGAAAGGTTTGCTTTTATCAGTGGAGGTACAGTCACTAATACTATGGAGACTATAGCTACAATATGAACAGGTGTACAGACTATTTGTGTGATTCAAAGAATACTCTCTCTCTTATTGATTGCACTGAATGACTTAAATGCAATTAATAGATCACATAATCTGCTC
Organism: Nyctibius grandis; assembly: GCF_013368605.1. Taxonomy (NCBI): domain Eukaryota; kingdom Metazoa; phylum Chordata; class Aves; order Nyctibiiformes; family Nyctibiidae; genus Nyctibius; species Nyctibius grandis. The sequence continues at coordinate 32,277,556 of NC_090659.1, forward strand.
ATGTTTTTGCATTTCTGTCTACACTAGAATAACTCATTGTCTACAAGATCCATATATAAATGTATTATATTACAGAATCATAGAATCACAGAATGTTAGGGATTGGAAGGGACCTCGAAAGATCATCTAGTCCAATCCCCCTGCCGGAGCAGGATTGCCTAGACCATATCACACAGGAACGCGTCCAGGCGGGTTTTGAATGTCTCCAGAGAAGGAGACTCCACAACCTCTCTGGGCAGCCTGTTCCAGTGTTCGGTCACCCTCACCGTAAAGAAGTTTTTCCTCGTATTTATGTGGAACCTCCTGTGTTCCAGCTTGCACCCATTGCCCCTTGTCTTCTCAAGGGATGTCACTGAGAAGAGCCTGGCTCCATCCTCATGACACTTGCCCTTTACATATTTATAAACATTAATGAGGTCACCCCTCAGTCTCCTCTTCTCTAAGCTAAAGAGACCCAGCTCCCTCAGCCTCTCCTCATAAGGGAGATGTTCCACTCCCTTAATCATCTTCGTGGCTCTGCGCTGGACTCTCTCTAGCAGTTCCCTGTCCTTCTTGAACTGAGGGGCCCAGAACTGGACACAATATTCCAGATGCGGCCTCACCAGGGCAGAGCAGAGGGGGAGGAGAACCTCTCTTGACCTGCTAACCACACTCCTTCTAATACACCCCAGGATGCCATTGGCCTTCTTGGCCACAAGGGCACATTGCTGGCTCATGGTCATCCTGCTGTCCACTAGGACTCCCAGGTCCCTTTCCCCTACGCTGCTCTCCAACAGGTCTGCCCCAAACTTGTACTGGTACATGGGGTTGTTCTTGCCCAGATGCAGGACTCTACACTTGCCCTTGTTATATTTCATTAAATTTCTCCCCGCCCAACTCTCCAGCCTGTCCAGGTCTCTCTGAATGGCTGCGCAGCCTTCCGGCGCGTCAGCCACTCCTCCCAGTTTTGTGTCATCAGCGAACTTGCTGACAGTGCACTCTATTCCCTCATCCAAGTCATTAATGAATATATTGAATAGTACTGGTCCCAGTACCAACCCTTGAGGGACTCTGCTAGACACAGGCCTCCAACTGGACTCAGTCCCATTGACCACCACTCTCTGGCTTCTTTCCTTCAGCCAGTTCACAATCCACCTCACTACCCGATCATCCAGACCACACCCTCAGTTTAGCTGCGAGGATGCTGTGGGAGATCGTGTCAAACGCTTTACTGAAATTGAGATAGACCACATCCACAGCTTTACCATCATCTATCCACCGGGTTATGTCCTCATAAAAGGCTATCAAGTTGGTTGAGCAAGACTTCCCGCTGGTGAAGCAATGCTGAGTGCCCCTAATGATCCCCCTGTCCTTGATGTGCCTAGAGACAGCACCAAGAACAAGATGTTCCACCACCTTTCCGGGGATGAAGGTGAGGCTGACCGGTCTATAGTTACCCGGGTCCTCCTTCTTGCCCTTTTTGAAGACTGGAGTGACATTCGCTTTTCTCCAGTCCTCAGGCACCTCTCCCGTTGCCCACGACTTAGCAAAGATGATGGACAGTGGCCTAGCAATGACTTCCGCCAGCTCCCTCAGCACCCGTGGGTGCATCCCATCAGGGCCCATGGATTTATGGACGTCCAGATTGCTTAATTGGTCCCTGACCCAGCCCTCATCTACCAAGACAGATTCCTCCTCTATCCTGACTTCTTCTGGGGCCTCAGGGGTCCGGGGCTCCTCAGGACAGCCTCCAGCAGTATAGACAGAGGCAAAGAAGGCATTCAGTAACTCCGCCTTCTTTTTATCCTCTGTCTCCAGGGCACCCACCTCATTCATCAGTGGACGTACATTGCCTCTAGTGTTGGCTTTACCTGCAATGTATTTGAAGAAGCCCTTTCTGTTGTCCTTGACCTCTCTTGCAAGGTTTAATTCCAAGGAGGCCTTAGCTTTCCTAGTTGCCTCCCTACATCCTCTGACAACAGACTTATATTCCTCCCAAGTGGCCAGCCCCTCCTTCCATGATCTCTACACCGTCTTCTTCCACTTCAGTTTGCCCAGCAGTTCCCTGTTTAACCATGCAGGTCTCCTGGTACTCTTCCTTGACTTCCTACCTGCTGGGATGCTCTGATCTTGAGCTCGGAAGAAGCAGTCCTTGAATGCTAACCAACTATCTTGGGCCCCCTTACCTTCTAGTACCCTGTCCCTTGGGATTTCCCCTAGCAATTCCTTGAAAAGGCCAAAGTTGGCCCTCCTGAAGTCCAGGGTTGTGATTCTGCTAGATATTCTGTTCCTGCCACATGAGATCCTGAACTCTACCATCTCATGGTCGCTACAACCAAGGCTGCCCTCAACCTTCACCTCTTCAACCAGACCCTCCTTGTTAGTAAGGATAAGATCCAGCAGTGCTCCTCTCCTAGTTGGCTCATCCACCATTTGCATCAGAAAGTTATCATCAATGCACTGGAGGAACCTCCTGGACTGAGGATGGCTCGCTGAGTAGGCCTCCCAGCAAATATCAGGGTAGTTGAAATCCCCCATGACAACCAGACCCTATAATTGCGAGACTGCTCTCAGCTGCCTGTAGAAGGCCTCATCACCCTCCTCATCCTGATCCGGTGGCCTGTAATAGACACCCACAACAGTATCACCCCTGCCAGCCTGCCCCTTAATTCACACCCACAAACTCTCAACTTGCTCCTGATCCGCCTCTGGACAGAACTCAATACATTCTAGCTGCTCACTCACATAAAGAGCAACTCCACCACCTCTCCTTAGTGGCCTGTCTTTCCTGAACAAGACATAGCCATCCATGACCACATTCCAGTCATGCGAGGCGTCCCACCAAGTCTCTGTGATTGCCACTAAATCATAGCCACCCGACCGAACACGGATTTCCAACTCCTCCTGTTTATTCCCCATGCTGCGCGCATTGGTGTACAGGCATTTCAGGGAGCGAGCTGAGCACACCGATTTCACCCTAGGGGGATGGGAGGCCTCCTGGTCTACCTCAACACTAGAGCGTTGCCCCAGTGGTGCAAGCCCAGCTACAACCCCATCCCCCTTCAAATCTAGTTTAAAGCTCTCCGAATGAGCCCTGCTAATTCCTGTCCCAGAACCCTTTTGCCCTTACGACATAAACCTTTCCCATGTATTACCGTCACGCCTGGTGTCTTATAAAACCAGGCATTATCAAAGAACCCAAAGCCCTGCCTGTAGCACCAGTCTCGTAGCCAGGCATTAATAGAGAGAATCCTACTATTCCATCCCACGTCATCACCTGAAAATGGAAGGAGGGAGGAGAAAACGACTTGTGCCCCAGACTCTTTCACCAACCATCCTAGGGCCTTGTAGTCTTTCTTCATCCCCCTCAGACTACGGGATGCAGCTTCTTCCCCACCTGTCTGGAAGATCAGCAGGGGGTAGTAGTCTGTGGCCTTCACCAGGTTGGGGAGTTGCCTGGTGATATCCCTGATTCGGGCTCCAGGCAGGCTGCAGACCTCCCTGTGATGTGGGTCAGCTCTGCATATTGGGCCCTCAGATCCCTTTAGGAAGGAGTCTCCAACCACTAAAACTCTTCTCTTCTTCCTTGTGGAGGAGGTAGCTATACGCCTGTCAGGTTTTTCTGACTGTGGTGGGACCTCTGATATAGGTTGCCTCTCCACCACAACCCCATTGGACCGGCTGTATTCCACTAGGGCTTCATATCTATTGCTCAGAGGCACCTGTGGAGGCAAAGTAGGAAAGGAGGGCACTCGCCTTTTGCCACGGCCATAGACTTGCCTCCACTCACTCCTCTCCTCTAGTTTATTGTTTTCCACCTGAGAGGGGCAGAGTACAGGTGTCCCTCGATCCTGGGAGCTCTCCGGCAGGTGCTCCCATTTTTGTTGCAGGGAAGGCAGAGCCTGGCTCCACCAGTCTATCTCCATTTCAGCCTCCCCAATGCTCCTAAGGCTTTCTACTTCGGCTTGAAGCCTTTCAACCTGGCTTTGCAGCTGTGCCGCTCGGCCGAGCAGATCATCTACCTGCTCACAGCGCACACAGCCCCCTGACACCACAGAGACGCTGTAGCATTCCCTGCAGCCGGCAACCTGCACCATCGCCTCCTTCCGTGGGAGCTCTGTCTGGGTTCCCACATCCATTTTGGTCTTCTTCCGACGGGTAGATACCATTGTTCTTTCACTGAGCTGGGAAATACCTGTTGGTGACACCCCTGGTTCACAGCTCCTTGGCACCTTCCTCGCCTTGTGCACTGGGCACTGTGCACTAATATATTCACTGTGCACTGTGCACTAATATATTCAGTATATTAATACTGAAATAACTGTATAACAGTTTGCCCAACAAGGGCACACCTGAACTTTGAAAATCCCATTCCTATGAGCCAATAGATAGTATTTCATTCTCAAAAACAAGAAAAAAAAGACTGTCTGTGAAGGCAATCAGCCACAAAAAGTGGTTACACAAAAGTGGTTACGTATTTTGCCCATGTCTAAATCTAGGACAACTGAAACTTTTCCTTAATCTATTAACGCTAATCAGATAATATAACTGTGCCTAACTCATGGTTGCATATCTAAGTAAATAACAATAAATTAAGGAAATAGGATCTTTCAAAGAATGCAAAGAAACTACTGTAAATTACTCTGCAAAAAGAATTAGGTATTACTGACTTAGTTTTCAAATCTACTGTCTTAAGCAGGGAAAGATTCATTAATATTGCATTCTAACTTCATAGATTTTAAATTAATTTTTCAATTATCTTCATACATTAAGAGGACAGGAAGAGCTTACAAAAAAGAAGACCCCTCAGGAAAATAAACCTTACAAGCTTAGAGAATATATCTAAGAGCTACATTTAATTTTTTCGATTTGTGCTTGTGATATGTGTTATTATATCTGCTTAGCAGCAATTAAAGTCTAATTAATCGATCATTGCATTTATACAGAGAAATAAGAAAGTTTAACCCGTTTGGCCAATGGTGGTTTTTTGTCAACTTTAGACAAGAGTCTGGTTTTAATCGGTTTGCTGTTGTTTATTTAATCTATTGTTCTTTTCTTTCCCTTGAAAAATTATCATCTCACCAACCTATGTATAAGTCCCACGTCCCCCTTCTTTTCTTCCCTCTGACTTTTAGTTACATTGGTGTTGCTAGCAAATACATATGGACTGTATGCAGGTAGGAGCCTTTTCTACTGTTGTAACAGACTCTTCAGCACTCAGAACATAACAAACAAGCCACTACCCAGAAGAATCTGTATTTTTTTGTTATTGACTGAGATAATGAGTTTAATTTCTGTGACATCTCTGATTTGAAGATAATCTGTTGTTATATCCTCATCCATTCATATTTTTCTCCCCCAGGTTTAAAATCAAATGGATTTTGGAAAGGATGTAGTGCTTGATACCTGTTAAATTTTTTTTTGGTTGTTACTTAAAGAAAAAAAATCGTTTTTTATAGAATGTAATGAAATATGAAATAACCCTATATGTAGCGGCAATGTATCAGGTATCTATTTCATTGACCTGCAAGCCTTGATCTGGTGCTATAGTGAATTCCCAAAAATGTAAATACAATGGAAGAAAGTGGAGCACAGTTGTTGGTAATTAATAGTCAATATTTGAATAGCTCTTTTAAAAGTTCTATGCGATTTTCTTCTAGCCACCACTTTGTTTCTTACTTATAAAAGCAATAATTTTATCTCTGTGAGTGCACCCAATAACAACTTGCTGGCACCTGTGGCAATATCAGCCAGTACAGCAACTGTAAAACCAGTGAATTCTAAGCTAACGTATAAGCACAAGAGCCATGTTACTACTGCTGTTTGAACAACAAAGTTATACAAACAGGAACTCAGAGAATGAATTTTGAAAGTACTTCTTTGTTTCAACTGGTCCGAATAACAACAGAAAAATATTACATATCTGCCAAACATCATGCATCTCAATAAGCAGCAATATAAAAAATATAATTCAAATGTTTACCTCTTTTTAAGAAAGTGTCAGGTTGATGAGGATGAGGTATCTCCTAGCCTAAAAAATGCTGAAAATGGAATGCCTTATCGTATCTCAGTAGACAGACAAATCAAGAAAGGGAGATAACAAGGGAAAAGTTAACCATGCTCTCACAAATTGAACTGCTTTTACATTACAGCTCAGTACTGGTTTCAAGGATGCAACAGAGCTTCTGAAAAGAAAAATCCCATCTGAGTTCAATTTGAAGCCACTGGAAGTTACTCTGGAAGCAGGAGATGAAAGGCTTTACAATTTTTGCAAGTAAACCCAAGTTTCTTTATCTTGTTTAATGGGTGTGGGGTATTTTAGCTCATCATAACAGAATGCATAGGAAAAAGAATACAAATGATCAATAGCCCAGTGAGGAACCTGACTGTCCCCTTACAGGAATGAACATTGAGGCGTGTACTTACATTTTTTAAATTTGTGCATTAGTATGCACAGAAATACACAGTTCTCTGTTTTGTAAACCTGCTAATAGTTTTGGTTTAGCTTTTGTTTTTCTTCAGGTTATCCAGAACAGTGAAAGCTCATCACAGCCACTGCTGGCAGGTAGATGGAAATGTTTCTACCCATGCTTAGTGCTGTCCCTCTGCCCATTTGGCCTTTAATAGCATCACAGTGGTATCGCCTGATGTTCTGTTCCCCGCTCACCCCATGATTACACCGCATGATTCCACAGTAATCATAGTGTCTTTACAGTGACCAAAGACTATGGATTAATAAAGACACAGTCCTCAGAAGCACCTTTGTGCATCTTACACCACAAGATAAGGCTGAGCACTATGCCTCTCCATTGGGCTAGCTGAGGAGACTTGTTTTTTGCCTCCTGACCCTGAGAAATGCGCGGCACTTAGACAGATTTCCCAAGAGGAACGCCTTAAAATCAGCTTCTCCTGAGCTGAAAATCAGGAGTCTGCAATATGAATCAAAACCAATATACACACTAGAAATGTGGAATCTGCTTTTTGGGATTTCAGTGAGTTGGTCGTAAATCACAAAGCTCCAGCTTCCTGCCAGGGCTGTTCAGTGCCTCGTGCAAGAGCCTCCAAACCTGGGCCTCAGTACAGGCTGGCCAGTACAGGGTGAAGCCAGGTGTGTGCAATGACCACAAAAGCCTCAGCAGCTACTCAGTCATTTTTAAGTCCCTTTTTGTTTGTTTACGGACAGTCTGAGGGTGCACACACACGATCACTAGGGTATAAGCGTATGTCTGTAGCTTAGATGTGCTCAGGGTAGTGATAGGATGTTACCACTGAGATGTTTCATGACTTTCATACCCTCCCAAACACCCACTGCCACAACTACTGATGCTATCAACATTATTTCTCATTGAACTTCTTGCACAAAGGACTAAGCTAGTTCAGGGAATGAAGGTGTACTGTGGCCAAGGCCATGTCTGTCTCATCCCTAATGTCCTTAAGAGTCAAAGATGCCCCAAGGGTAAATTCCTCCCATAGCTTATGATGGCACTGGGAGTCCCTCCTTCCCTGCCCTTTGTTCAAGTTATTGCACTCTATCCAAACCATCCTCAGGACCCAGAATCTCCCACTTTGTGTAGCAGCTCCAGGATTTTGCTGAGGAGCAGCACTTTTGCAGCAAAGAGGAAACAGCAAATCTAGCTTCTGCATCCCCCACTGCTGGTATGGGGTGGGAGTGAGAGGGTTATTGCCCTAGACCTAGCAAAAGAGAAGAGGCACAGGACAAGGCTAGCCTGTGCAGTGGAGCATGGGACACAAGTTGAGTGGGACACAAGCTTGCTTTAACAATGAGCAAGTCTGGTGTCTTTCAGCTAATGCAAATTTAAAATCACCACACTACCACCTTGTTGATAGATTGCTTGTCAGTAGTTTAACAGCTCTTTGAGACAAACTATAAAACAAATAATAAAATAACAGCTTCAGAAGCAGCCATAAAGCCAAAGAAAGTAATAGGAGAGGAAATAAGAAAAGTGTTCTCTCCAGGGTGGTGACAAAACCCAGTATGAACAATATGGTGGAAGCATTCACCCCCTCACTGTTACTGAGCAGCTTGTATAAAAAGAGCATGTGGCTACCGCATACTATTCAAGGAAGTCAGTAACTATTCTTCTGACACAAACATTCAGAGATGCAAATGGGGGCAGGCAGAAATATTAAATACTTTTGAAGAAAAAATGGACTACAACACAATTGCTGATTCTATTAATTTACAATATGAAATTCTTTAATACTTTGAATGCATATCTATCTCCTCTATAAATATAGAAAGACATTATTATACTGTTAACTACTGAATTATGATTTGTTGAATCTTTTAAAGTGACAGACAGTTCCTATAGCTGTTATTCACGAATGGCCACATTGGACTTCTCTTCCCCAGGCCACTCTGACAGATGACACTGCAGACAGATCCTCTGGCCCTTTACAGAGAAGGTGGATGTGATGGAGCAGATGGAAGCTATTTGCTAGTATAAGAGAAACATTGACATCAGGTTCAACGAGAGTATCAGCAGGTAGGCTTGCATGGACAGAGCTGGAGTGGTTTAATAAAATACCTCCATTACTCCAACATGCACAAATGTAGTCATTATCATGTTGCAATCAGTGATTTAAACTAAGGAGACGTTACATTAAAGAGAGTTATCCATGTTTATCCATGTGGATGGCAACCTGAGCTAATCAATAGAAACAATCAGTTAAGGTATATCTACAAGGAATTTTTTCCCCATGTTTTCCAGTTAGTTTCTTTCACTCCTTCATCTGGAATTAGGTATAGATCTCAAGAAAATACTTCCACAACAAAGTCTAAAAATAGCTATGGCATTTAAGAAAATCCTTGTGCATATAACACATGCAATTAATCCTTCAAATCAAATTGCTTTATTTAGGTTCTGTAGAGAAAATTTTGCTAAAAGCTGGAAGACTTTAAGGTTTTATTTAACTTTAAAAACAAGAATCTAAGATAAAAGAGTTATCTTTGCTACACTCGTAGGCGCAAAAAGTAATTTATATCCCCATAATTCAGGACACAGGAATTAGAAAATCCCTAAACTTTTCTGCTAGAAGGAAGGAATTTCATCAGTGTATCTGGGAAGCATTGTTTCAAATGCTGAGGATAAAAGTGATTAGTGCTTTATTTTTCCATGGGGAGGCAGCATGCCCACAGCTTCTCTAATGTCTTTCTGTGCTGCATGTGCAATATAGCTTCATGTCCCAAGTTCTTACAGCACCAGCATGACAAGTGAGCTTTCTATCTCTTTTTGACTCAGATTTTTACTCTGTCTAAAGACCACATCTTACACATACTGTGAATCAATAGACAGAATGCCACTGCCCCCCCCCCCCTTTTTTTTGTCCTTAGATCATGTTTTAAGAATTCATTCCTTATCCTCTGAAAATCATGAAAGATCACAAAAAATATACCATATGGACAAGTTATCTGATAGTTACTCTACCTACATGTATGCACAGGAACTCATAAAAGCCATGTGTTAAAAATGAAAATAATTTATAAATATTTAATTAAAGCTTATTTTCAAATTGCATTTTTAAAAGAACTTTTTACTGTCTGAGGATGTCCCACAATAAGTAGCTACCCTGAAATAACTGAGGCTTCCCATTGTGCTTCTGCACTGTACTTCTCTCATGTTAGCCCTTTATCCCTGTAAAGGTGCTTTTCTGGCAACACAGTGACTAATGGCAAAGAGGTGAGTTGTTAAATATTTAGCTTTCATGTCTTACATTCTCTTGACAGAGATGTGTAAGAGCCACATAGACTACAAAACCCTTTGAAATCTTGCATTTATAAAATAATTTTCTAAACATTTTATCAATTAAAAATGGAAAAAACACCTGGTAGTTTTATAGACAATGAAAATGTCAGTAAAGGCTAGGAACTTATTATTTATTCATTTATATTTAAATCAGGAGGATAGAGTGCTACCAGTAAATATGCCCAACACTATCTCCTGTAGCTTTTAAAGGACAAAGATTTCCCAGCTATCAAACTCTGCAGGCATAAGAGGAAATGACTACTCAACCACAATTTTCTAGTATTTTCTTCTTTCATCCTCTTTTAAAATATGTATTTTTATTTATAAAGTATAATTTTATAGTGCTTGTCCATTAACATCCTATTCTATTTAACCATTTAGACACAAGCAGCATCAGCATTTCTCTTTCTGACATGTCTCTGCCATTGTGTCTCATAGGTGTATTGCCGCAACCAAACCCAGTGCTAAGGGCACTTTTTCATCAGCATTTTTCAAAATAGATTATTACAGTGAGACTGAAGAAACTCCTCCCAACTAAAGACACCACTAACCCTAAAAAGACAGATCTATGCAAGGAATTAATTCGTCATTAGTAGCTCTGCAATGGCTCTTTCTGCTCTATCCTCTTTTCTGACAAGGGGATAGCCCTGAATGGTTACAATGAAAGTAGAAGTGTGGCAGGGAAGGGAAAGTCACCTGCCTGCGGTCAGCCACCGGGCTTGCTGTGGAAGTGTCCACAGCTCCTGACCCTGGCCCATCACGGTAGGCGACAGTAATACATTTTCTCTAACTAACCTAAGCCTTTGCCTTTCCACGAGGACTGCAAAATGAATGCTGGCGGCTTACAGTTAGACTCCATGTAAAAGCCTTCAGTTATTGCCTGTTGAGCTACTGACTTGGATTTATACAAGTGACTCCCAGGAAAAAAAGTCATGTATTTCTCAGCTGTTCCAGTCAGCTGAACCAAACCTTTAATGAAGAATTAGCTCCTGGAAATTCCAAGAGTTAGGTTACCAAAGCTTTGCTCAAGTGAAGATTAACGTGACAAATTGCCTAACAAAACTCCTCTTTATTTAAGAACTGTTTGTGTGTGTCGGTGGGTGAATGCATATATACAAAGGGGCAGGGATGGATATTGAAATGTCAGGAACAGACTCTCTACCTGATGATAATTTCAAAATTACATCTGTCCTCTACAGGTATTCCTGGCCTGTGTGGCTTTGATGATTGCATAGATTTTGCTAGCAAACCTAGAAGAAAGTGCAACGCAGATAATCCAGCACAGCCTGTCACAGATCAATACAATACCAAACGCAATTTCCTACGGTCAACGTAGTCCAGAGAGGTACACAGTCACTAGAAGGCAAGCATACCCTTGTTAAAGCTAGTGCAGAGTTCTCCTGGACAGGGTCTACATCATACTCCATAGTTGATTTTAGTCATGAGCAGTCGTTCTCACAAATCTTACATGACAGTAACAAGCTTAAAACTGAAAATGAAAAGTTATGATAAAAGAATATGGAAATGCTAGAGCTTCAAAGGCCAAATGAAGAGTGCCCTATCAATCATTCTCAAAAGACAGAGCACTTGCTGACCATCTTTTCCATCTTTTTTCTTCTTTATCTTCTCTTTTTTTTTTTTTTTCCCCCCAGCCAGGTAATATGAGAATCATACTTTCTGATACATGCATCATATTTTCTGATACTTATACTTAGTGAAATCTGTTTTTATGTGTAAGTATTCAACAGAAATACAACTGGATAATTATAACCCAGCATGGTCTAATATAATTAGAAAATTAATGTATTTCCTGCAACAGAATTTGTTTACGTTTCTTTCAGTTTTCATTTAACAAATAGAAGGAATTGGTATTAGCCTTGCAGGCTGACATTAACCCAATTAGAAGATTATTAAGCAATCTCTCATTTGATATCTGTTGTAATACTGGCAGCATGAACAAGACACATTCTTTCTGCTATGCCCTTATGCCCTTCCATTACAGTCATAACGCAGTTGCCCAATACACATCCTCCACACTACACCACCCCAACAAGGGGTCTGTGGATTTCCCTTGCCTCTGCCACACAGTGGGGACCATGTGTTGTTCTAATGTTATTCTCCATAATGGGCTGTGGCTATGTTGTACTTCATGGCTCCTTCCTCCTTTTCTGCTGTTTCCCAGTCCTTGCTTGTTTCCCCTCAACCTCTGCTAGAACCTTTTTCCTTATTAGCAGAGGCTTTGTGTGTTTTCTGCATTCTCACCACCTGATGCCTGAACTTCTGGTTTTGAATAGCCTTGTTTTTTCATTCTGCTGGAGGCTTCCTGGTTATATATATATACCTATATATATACCTATACATATACCTATATATACCTATATATATATACATTATACTAGTACCCCAATGTACTTCTTATTTCTTAGACTAATACCATACACATCTTTTCTGCTTACTCAGAGCCACCTGTTTGGTTAGAGGTCTTTGAAGGATACCTTGAATACCTTAAGTTATTTCTAAAGTTTAGGCTGTTTATTGAAATTTGAACAGAACACCAGACATGACAGATGATTGGAAGATTTCAATTCTAAATATCATACTATCATTAAAAATCAATGTCTGATAATAGAGATAAGGAATACAAGAAGCACTTAGGGGAAAATTCTGCCATGAATACAGAACACAGCAAAAGATGCTGGGAGCATGTTAAAACGTCTTTTGTGTTTCATTAAGCATTTCTATACAATGGTTCTTTCCATAACTACGTAAACTGCTAATGAGGAAGTTTGTGATGTCTCACAAGCTCATGCACGCATAGCTCATTAAGTCACAGGAACTATAGCTGATACAAAGTGGTCTAACAAAAGGCAAGCAGGTGTGCTGAATTCAATAGTATGCATTTTAGCATTTCTCATCAGTTTAGTCCATTCCAGAAGTAAGGTAGTGCCAGAGATGGGAACACATTCTCTGTACTGCTGAAACATTAATAGGCTTCTGCCTGCAAATAATGATCATTTGAGATCAGTGAGAAGAGTACTAATAAATCCTGCCTTGAAATCTGTAATCACTACACATAGTTTTTACTACACATATGCATGCAAAAGGTTTTCTTTACATTTTATTTCCCATTTAAAACTCCATTGTGGATAGACGGTGGATGCATCCAAACACATGATCTGAGTCCTTGCAATGCTGCTGAAATAGCAAATGAAAGCTGTGCTAAGCATCATATTCTTGGATATTAGTGCAAGGACTTCTGAGATTACACCATGACCTGACAGAGTTTTCCATAGCCAGAAATGTCAAATGAACACTACAAAGGCTCACTGGTGGCTTCTATCTTTGTAGAGTCCTGTGGGGTACCTGGCAGCTGCAAAATGTCTTCTAACAAGAAGAGCATTGAATAGATCACGTAGAACTTTTATTTACCTAGTACAATTTTCAGAGATATTTGTACAATATGGAATAAGCTTTTCCCTTCTTTTCTTCTTTGCCTTTCTTTCTATTCTTGACTGGGAAGATAGTGGTAAAGGAAGAAGGAGAAGACAGTGTCCTTTGCAGAGTTAAGACCTTTACAGAGTTCATGAAGAGGCCAGCACACTGGAGAAGGAGGGACTGGGGACCAATAACTGTAATTTAAATCTCTTTCCCAGGAAAGGAAAAAACAATTATTGCCATTCTGGTACCAGCTACTGCGATTAGATAGCATTAGTTGGGCATTGCTCTAGACCATGCATACATAGTAGAATAGAACTATTTCCTCCAAAAGCTTGCAGTTTTTGTTTGTGACAAAACAAACATGTGGAAAAACATGTAGAGACTACAAACCAAGGAAGTTTTAATAATTTCAGTTACAGTTTGCTCTGCCTGGTCATCACCAGTAAATGTATTTCAGTAACAAGTAGTCTGAAAGAGGATGATACCTGCCTTAGCTATTTCTGCCATGTATGAAATGAACAGGTATCTGAGTGAGTGTTAGAGGATTTTTGTTGCTCCTCTGGTGAGTTCAGGTAAGGATGTGGGAAGATGAAGAGGTTTCTGAGATAATGACTTCCTCTTGTTCAGTGACTTATCTGTCACTTTTATGCAGGATCCTGGGAAAGGAGAAAGTCTCTTCTACTCTCATAGTATTTGGGTGAACCTTCAGCAGGAGAGGAAGCCCCTTTCATTACAGGAACTGCCACTTACGAAGCTTTTGCTGTTCCAAAGGATGCTCTTCCATGCAGATCTTTCTTGCTTTACTGCTACAAGTGTCTGTCCTACCTCTGCTAGCAGTATAGCCAAAAACTAATTGGCAACGGAATAGTTGTCTTTCAAATATCTCTCAGAGAGAGAAGTGGAGAGCAGTCCATCACTGGCAGATATTCTTGCTCTGCGAAAGGCACAGTGTTTGAATCCCAGATAACCCTTTGCAGTTACACTAGAATAACTCTTGGGATAATAACAGCAAAAGAAGACAGAGCCCAGACTAGAAAATAATCATTATTCATCACAAGAGAAAAATATTTATGATAAGGGTGGGTAGGCACTGTCTAAATAGAGAAAGACAACTATTTTCAAAGAGAGATATAAGAAACAGAATGGGAACTGATGGAATATTTGATGGCTTTGGCCTTTATTTGAAGGATATATATGGCAGCAGTATTGCATTGTAAAAGCCTCTATCTCCCGCAGGCAGGGAAGATTACTAAAGAGAAAAGTGTGCAACCCTCTGGAGAGTGAAGCCTGGCAAGGAAAGAAGGCACATTTTACATGTAGATAGAATAAAATGTTGAGAGTGCTTTTTAAGTCTTTTAAAATAAATAATTATATTGTTTTTCCAATACAGAATTGATTCAGTTGTCCTCCGGCTTCTGAATCATTTACATCCATTGGGAGATGCAAAATCTTGAATCTGTATTTATCTTATGTAACTAGAAAGGCTTTAAATTGCAAAGACATTTGAATTTGATTAGCTGAAGAGAATCAGAAAAAGTCTGAGACTGGAGAAGCTCTTAGAATTCCTTTCAACTCCATATTTCTGAAATTAGTTTTATCATTACTTACATATACCAGACTTCTACCTCACTATTTTTTTAACTTACTACTCCAAGCAGTATGTTTTTAAAAAGTGGAGTTTTAAGAGAAACATATATAATTTAAACATCCTTAATAATATTATCTACTTCAATCAAAATTCATGTAAAGATTATGTCAGAGACACTTTTTCCAGCATTAGTCGTTATTAGAAAAAAGCCCTAACATTAATGCAACACAAATTATTTCCTTTAGCTACACATTAGAGATTCTCCCTCAAACCACCTACTTCCAGTTTATTTCTGTTATTGTCTTATGTTTTTAAAGAGGCAACATAGACCTTTACAGTCTTGACCTTTACTATGATTAACTGATCCTTTTGATTCTTTTTCTTCTGTTTATTTTTCTTCTCCAGTCTTTGCTTAGAGCAAAATAAATATTCTTTGGATCACTGTTTTAAGTAGGCAGAAATCAGTACAACAGGTGCACAAGGAAGAATGAAACCTATTGAAAAAATTTTCCTTTTATTGTTTTTCCCAGTTTAAGTTCCCATATTAAACTTCAAATTTAACAATATTTTTTTTTCTTGCTTATTAAAAAACAGTCAATAGATAAAACTCAACTTCTCCTTGTCTCTTAAAACACTTTTATGGCTTACTGCCATAAGGACACTGATGCAGGATGTGGTTTTTCATCTGTGTTTAAAATAACATGGACTTATTGTTATTTCAAATAGCCTGTAAAATCTAGTTACTGTAATCTGTTTCTGCTTGTGCCTGTAATCTACATAGGCAACATGGGGATGCCAGAATCCAACATTTTCCCTTTAGAAAGCTACATTTAAAGGTAGACTACTGGCTTTAAAACAATATATGCTTCTATATCCTTCATAAAAAAAAAGTATTCTTTTTATGTATAAATTTACGAGGGAATAAAACTGATAATACTTACATATCTTGTTGGCTTTTCATTATTTGGACTGTACAGTTTTACATTTCCTCTAGTTTGAACTGTAAAATTATAACAAAAAAATCAGTTTTGCTTTTGTTCAGATTTTGTTACTTTTGTCTTCTGACCTAGCTGAGTATATTTCAGTGCTGCAAAATACGAGCTGCAAAAACAGCTGGTAACAATTTTTCGATGATTATATTTGATTGGTGGTATTTCTAAGTAATATGAAAGCAAACTCAAAAGTTTAGTTCAAATACAATATTATATTGTATTTTCATAAACAAAGTAAATTTATGTACACATATTTACCTGTATATATAATTCATTTGGGGGTAGGTAAATTACAGATGTTTAATGTACGAAAACATACCCTTCAAATCTGACATATAAGTTATCATTCTGTATGCAAATGTCATAAAAATACATACAAACAGCCTCCTTTATTGAATGTGTTTATAAGATAGAAAGAATTAATGGCATGTCCCTGCTTTAAGAAGAGCTAAGAAAAAAATGGGACTTCCTAAAAATGGCATTTGTGTATGATAAATTGCTGTGCTGCTAGCAGATAACAGAAGTGAATATGAAAAAGATTTGGAGGTTTTGAAGTAGAATATAACTTTTGGTGTACTTTTGATGTACACAGCAGTGTGCGTGCACTTAAAATTCAGTGCTTTCTAATAGAAGCTAAAATGGTCCAGACAGTCATTTCAACTAACTTATCATTGCTAATTGTGAAGGAACTGTATTGTGTTACATTCTGAATAGACGAAATAGGTATTAGACAGCTAATTTGGTAAGGATTCAGTATTGCTATTTAACTCTCTAATGTGTTATCACAGTTTAAGGAATTGCATAACATCTTCTGTGCCACAGTAAGTGATAACATGTACTGTTACCCGTTTGAAAAGCAAAGAAAATCCTGCTGTCTTAAACTTCAGCAATATTTTACCTTGCATTTACGATGCACTGAATACATATTTCAGGAAATGCTGCTAGGGGTCAACTACTGAGGCTCAGCTAATCTGCAGCAACTCAGTCACTCTTGAGACCCCAATTAAGTGACTTGGAAATAACCAGCAATTGTACATACAGCACAGTTTCCATCTTCAGTCATCTCTAACTAGTGAAATCTCACTTTTCATCTGTGGATTGCTTGAGAACAACTACTGGCAGTCCAACACTTTTCTCTGTGTATGTGGGTTGAGGAGCTGTAGAAGTAACACCTAACATACCAGGCACTTGTACTGCAGTGGAATCGCTCCACTCCCAAATCTCTTTGGCATACCCCTTACCTATATCTACCTGGGATCAAGATTCTCAAGGAATCTTACACTTGCTAACCACCACTGTCAGCAGTCTGGTAGTTAAGGCTTTTCTTATAGCACATTAGATTGGTCGGCAGTCTCTCTCAGCTTTGTCTTTCTACTCTCTTCTCCATCTGTTTGAAACTTCTTCTGTCCTGAGGAGTTAGACAGCTCCTTGAAAAGCTCAAACAAGCTGAATACAGACCCAGAAATAAGCTGCTTTAAATTATCTTCTTTGCAAGAAAAGTTAGACTCTTTTCAACCCTAAAGCATGGGCTGCCATTTGGAGAGTAATCCAGTCCCCAGATTAATACGACCACTATACAAGCCATGCTTAGATCCAGCAGAGTCTCCTCCCCTGTGATGGTGCTGAGCTGCCTTCAGGCACAGCCTCGTCAGTGAAATATCTGCCCAATGGGGCGACTGCCAAGAGCCCACATGGATCCCCTCAACCATTAGGCTAATTCTGAATGAAGCATACTGAATTTAGGACACAAAACCACATGAATTACATTTTATGCCTTGAGGATAGTATGACAGCTCGGAGGAGTTGGTCCACACCCACACTTGTTAACAGATTGCCACAAAGCAAAACAAGAGATAGGGGCAGGGATACTGCAAAGTAGTAGGTGATAGATCGATCAGTGACATCATCTTACCATAATAAGTATAATACTTCTAAATGACAAGCAAAGTTCAAAGGAGGAGATGCTCAAGCTCTGAAAGATACTGACTTCTCTTAGTACAGTCTTCTCTTTTGATTTACTTCAGGCTGGAACTCTACTTCTAATTACATAAAAAGTTTAAGCAAAACGAAGTTGAGAAAAAGGATGTGTGCAGACACTTGCTGAATGCAGTGAGGGTGAGGGTCTGGCAGTTCAGCACGTATGATGCGGACCACAGTAGCTCACTATTCTTACAGAAAACTCTGGTTTCCAGTGTGAAGGAAAAAAGGGAAGAATTTCAAAAGTAAGGTGATTTGCTTTTAAAATGATTAATTTGGAACCATTTTCCTTTATGATTGCCTATAACATAAAGTCAGACCAAAGTAAAAATAAGATATCCCACAATCCTAAGATTAGTCATAGGATAACTTTTCAGTGTATTGTTCAGATAAAGTAGAGTCAATGACCTTACTTGTTCAGGTTGTATTAAAGTCAGTATATTTTTTCCATAACAAAGCAATATTTCAAAGGTAGGAACAATCTTGAGATCATTTTTTTCATGCCACTAAGAGGAACAACTAAAAAAAGTCTGAAAAATAAATCTTCTGACATGACAATGTTAAAAGACTGAAAGTTTACCAATGAAAATATCATCTGCTAAAATTAAAATTGTCTTTGAAGTTTGATGAGCTGTATGACTAAAATCAGCCCTTAAAAACTATTTGTTATGCTGTTCACAGTATCACTAATTTATCACGTATACTTCTGCTGAAAAACAAGAACCATCAACCAGTATGCTTTTTACTCATATAAATGAGTGCAAAGGAGTTGAAGCAAGAACAACTGATAAACAAAATTAACTGAATATCTAATTAAAGAGTTTATATGACTAATATACTTTTTTCTTTTATCACAGTAAAATGTATTCCTTGCTCTCAAGTTTCTGTAACTGGATACCAGATAGTCAATTAAACAACAGTGTGATTCATGTATAGATTTAAATAACATTAAAATAATTATGGCATTATCTCTTGTGTTTGGTTGTGGTAAATCATTAACACATCTCAGTTTATGGAGCTACATTTTAATGAATTTAATGGTCAAAAATGCAAACACATTAGAAGATCTGGGCTATAAATTTCTATGATATACCCTACCTATGACATTTCCAGTTATAAAATTCTTGGTGCTAAACGGTTCAGTGTAAAATGTTTCTGAAAGATCTATTTAAGCCTAGCATTCACCTGCTGTGTATGGGCAACATGAAGGAAGATATTCACACTCCAACTTCAGGTATGTCATCCCAGATGTCAAAACAGAGAGTCTAAAATCCTATACAGTGAACGGAGTGAGTTGCCAGTGTGCCAAAGTGCAGACAAAAGCCACTTTGATGGGAAGATACAGGTATATGCAGAGCAGTTCCACTCTGATGTTATATGATGTATGCCACACAGGTGCTTCTTGATCTATATTGACCCTATGGGGAACATACTGTGACCAAGTATTGACTCAGACTGATGTTTCATAATCAGTTTGAGCCAAAACACCTTTATGCTGTCTTTTCCTCACTTTCCTTCCTGACTACGCACTTCCACTCTTACCATGTCTTGGCACTAGGGTTTGTTGCACTCGTGTCACCATCAGCATAGCGAGCTATCTAGCTTAAATTGCTTTCTTTCCTTTTGCATTACTTTTCAGCCATCTCACAAACCCCATGAGCATGAGCGCTGAAGCTGGTTAAAAGGAGAGTGACAGGGAGCAGGTGCCAGAGCAGCACAAGATTTACACCACATTAAAGCAATTGTGAAACATCACACCATTAATGGCTAACCTAGCTGCCAGGTGAAATTATGTGCCCTTGAGAGGGTCCACTGACTCATTCAAAAACCTACTTGAGCCAGAAGGCTCAAGCTGGACAAAGGACTTCATAACATATGAATAGTAGGAACACAAAGGTATTGACAGCAACAGAAGTTAAGCATCTAAATGTTTTTTGTGCATCTGACTCTAAATGGATTTTTATGTTTATGATAACTTCCTCTTTCATGGTGACTGTGTCAGAAGCATTTTAAACAGAAAACAACAAAAACAAGAGGTTTGCCTGTCCAGAGATTGCAGGAAACAGTTAGTAGTAAAATTTGCCTCCTCCCCAGACCTCTGTCTTCTGTAAGAGATCTTGTACAATCCCTTCTCTCTTGAACTGCTGGTGTGCTGGCTCAGACTGCCCTGGAAATCAAACTTCATTTTCTACCTACTCTGTTCTCCTTACCTCAAGGGGAGACTGATATAAGGAACTCCCAAAATAAAATAACTCTGAAAAGGGATGCAAGTATTCATAAAATTAAAACACAGAATCACAGAATGGTTAAGGGTTGGAAGGGACCTCTGCAGATCATCTAGTCCAACCCCCTGCCAAAGCAGGTTCACCTAGAGCATGTTGCACAGGGTTGCGTCCAGGTGGGTTTTGAATATCTCCAGAGAAGGAGACTCCACAACCTCCCCGGGCAGCCTGTTCCAGTGCTCTGCCACCCTCAAAGTAAAGAAGTTTTTCCTCATATTCAGATGGAACTTCCCATGTTTCAGCTTGTGCCCATTGCCCCTTGTCCTGTCACTGGGCACCACTGAGAAGAGTCTGGTCCCCTCCTCTTGACACCCACCCCTAAGGTATTTGTAAGTGTTGATAAGATCCCCTCTCAGTCTTCTCTTCTCCAAGCTGAACAGACCCAACTCTCTCAGCCTCTCCTCATAAGAGAGGTGCTCCAGTCCTTTGATCATCTTTGTAGCCCTTCGCTGTACTCTCTCCAGTAATTCCTTATCTTTCTTGAACTGGGGGGCCCAGAATTGCACACAATACTCCAGATGTGGCCTCAGCAGGGCCGTGTAGAGGGGCAGGATAACCTCCCTTGACCTGTTGGCCGCACTCTTCCTAATACACCCCAGGATACCATTGACCTTCCTGGCCACAAGGGCACATTGCTGGCTCATGGTGAACTTGTTGTCCACCAGGACTCCCAGGTCCTTCTCTGCAGAGCTGCTCTCCAGTAGATCAGCCCCCAACCTGTATCGGTGCATGGGGTTATTCCTCCCAAGGTGCAGGACTCTACACTTGCCTTTGTTGAACTTCATGAGGTTCCTCTCTGCACAGCTCTCCAGCCTGTCCAGGTCTCGCTGAATGGCAGCACAGCCTTCTGGTGTATCAGCCACTCCTCCCAGTTTTGTGTCATCAGCAAATTTGCTGAGTGTACACTTAGTCCCTTCATCCAGGTCATTGATGAATAAGTTAAACAGGACCGGGCCCAATATTGACCCCTGGGGAACACCACTAGCCACAGGCTTCCAACTAGAGTGAGCACCGCTGATCACAACCCTCTGGGCTCTGTCGTTCAGCCAGTTCTCGATCCACCTCACTGTGCACTCATCTAAGCCACATTTCTTGAGCTTTTCTATGAGGATGTTATGGGAGACAGTGTCAAAAGCCTTGCTGAAGTCAAGGTAGATAACATCCACTGCTCTCCCCTCATCAACCCAGCTGGTCATGTCACCATAGAAGGCTATCAGACTGGTCAAGCATGATTTCCCCTTGGTGAATCCATGTTGACTACTTCTGATGACCTTCTCTACATGCTTAGAGATGGCATCCAGAATGAGCTGCTCCATCACCTTTCCAGGGATGGAGGTGAGGCTGACTGGCCTGTAGTTGCCTGGGTCCTCCTTCTTACCCTTTTTAAAGACTCAAGTGACATTGGCTTTCCTCCAGTCCTCAGGAACCTCTCCTGTTCTCCATGACCTTTCAAAGATGATAGAGAGTGGTTGGGCAATAACGTCTGCCAGTTCCCTCAACACTTCTGGGTGCATCCCGTCGAGGCCCATAGATTTGTGGGTGTCTGGTTTGTCTAAATGGTCTCTAACTTGATCCTCCTCGACCAAAGAAAAGCCTTCCTTTCTCCAGACTTTCTCTTGTACCTTCAGGGTCTGGGATTCTTGAGGGCTGGCCTTAGTAGTAAAGACTGTGGCAAAGAAGGCATTCAGTAACTCCGCCTTCTCTGCATCCTCCGTCACCAGGGCACCCTCCTCATTCAGCAGCGGGCCCACGTTTTCCCTAGTCTTCCTTTTGCTGCCGATGTACTTGAAGAAGCCCTTCTTGTCTTTGATGTCCCTTGCCAGATTTAATTCCAAGCAGGCCTTGGCCTTCCTTGTCGCCTCCCTGCATACTCTGACAACCTTCCTGTATTCCTCCCAAGTAGCCTGTCCCTTTTTCCACATTCTGTGGAAAAGCAGGCAGGGAATTGTAACAGGTACCAATGCTCTTAGAAAAGTCTTTCGAATACACTGAGTTATTCTTTGTATGTGCCCCTCCAGTAAACACTACAATAGCATTTTAGTCCTCATTTTAATTTTTGACTTAAACTAGGTTGAACTGTTATTGTTGGTAATACATTAGCATATATGCCTACTATAATAAGTAAACTATTCCGAACAGCACCCCGGACTATCTAAAGATTGTTCATTCCCTAATAGTAATTCCAAATAATTTCAGCCTTGGGCTTTGCCCTTGTAAATGTAACATTTGTGTGTTGGTTTGTTTGTGTTTACAAAAAAGAATAATCTCACTAATTTGAGTACTCACATGACAGAAGCTATTCACATTTATAAGCTTTTTAAAATACCTGACCTTTCCAAAGCACTGGGAAACTAAAAATGGCACCTTGGATACTGTATCTATGATAAAATATCTGCTTTTACATTGATTATGACTTGACAAAGGAAAACAAGAAAAAAAGAAAGAAAGATTGTACAACATTGGCTGATTTATTTGTAAGTCATCTTTCTTCATATGGGAATTGAATCTCCATATTAGAAGTTGAAAATGTCTTCTGAAAATAAATCCTCTAATTTTGATTCAAGTGGGATGAATGCTCTGTTTAAAAGAAACTAGTGAGAGACTAAAAACACACACAACAAACCCACAAAAAATCTGTACTAGTATTTAAGCTCTAACAAACCTATAGGTATCTTTAGTATCAATATCTAAAAGTATTATAAAATCAGCACCAAGATGCTATGATTTTTAACGAGCAGAAACATGCTACGTATGCTTTTAGAAATCCCATGAAAAATCTGTCCCTGAATGAATTATTAAAATATACAAGCATTTATTAATTCAAATGCATTGCCTAGAAAGCTGTGAAACAAAACATATGACCCTGCAGCCTCACATCTCCAATCTAGCCATTACATTACTGTAGGAAGAGGTAATTTTGAAATGCTTGTTACAATTTTTTCTTAATAACCTTAATGTGGGTTAACTGAAGCATTCACTTCATTTGTTTCTGTAGTGAATATGAATAGTCATTTGATATGTTTTATTTCTTGGTAAGTATGACATTTTTCTAATATTTCCTTTCCTACAAATATTTTCAGTTATTGGAATGAGAACAGTATATTTGTAATGTAGCACATATCTATTTAAAGGATAGTTTAAGCAGTCTGACTAATACAATAGGAGGTGACATTTACTGCAGAGTTCAAGGTAGATACCCAAGACAGGCCTTGCAAATAACTAGGTCCTGAGGTGTAAATTAAATTCTGGTTTTACTGAACTGGATGCCTTCTCTCTCTTTTAACTTCCTAGCTCCATGGTTCTCAAGAGTTACCTCTGAGTTCAGTGAAACAAGTGTTTAGCATGAGTTTCTTTGTATTTGGACTTTTTTTGTATATATGTTCAGATTGACATGAAAACTAATTGCTGAATAAATCTCTTGTTTCAGGTGATATTTTACTTTCTTGTGTGGAAACAAGAAAAAGTAACTAAGTAGTCCATTGTCAGAATTTTACCTTAGGCAAAAGGACAAGTAATTAAAAGAGGACAGATTGTGGAAAATACTGCTGTGTTATCTTTTGCTTATAGCTGTCTAGAGCACTCTGAGAGGGATATATGGCACAAATTATGATTGTCATGTGGATGTTGAACACATTGCTGATAATTTGTTGTCAAATATGAAATTTGGACTAATAACCATGTATATCCTATTATATTCAAGCCTAACCCAAAGCAAAGGAGTACACTGACCTATAGTTCTTGACCATACACTCATCACTACCAAAGTGTTGTATGAAGGTATATGAACGTTTACAATACCTGCCATAAATAAACTATAGTTAGAATTCTTTTTTTTTTTTAATCAATTATGCTATGTAGCATCAAATTGAATTTCCATGAGCCTTTTACTTATTTGCAAGTTCTTCAGATATTAAGTATCATATAAAATTAAATAGCTAGTGAATTGGACATTTATAAGAAATGTATGTTCATTATATCTAGGCATACTATATCCTGTGTATTCATCCACAATATGCTATGTAAACAGACAAGAATAGCACCTCAATATGCACAATCTGAACTTTCAGTGTTACACATCTCCTCACAAATATAAAAAAGATCCTATTCAACTGGTTGTTTCAAAACATCCATACTACAATGATGTTCTAAACGGTAAGAATTTATCACAAGCATTTAAGCCCTTCGGCCCCTCAGTGTTCTTCCAAATAACTTTCCATTTGACATGACAAACTGTCAAATCCCTGATAATTATTGCTATTAAGAATTCATGCAGATTTAGATGAATTTTTCAGAATGAAACCTGTGTACAGCACTAAATCTTAATACAGTCTAAAAATCCACATTACATCTAAGAAAAAACAATGTTCAATGCAGCTTCTTGTAAAACCACTCCTTATTTGGACTGCATGAGTATATGCTGACTTTATCAATAATGCTGGAAAGCATTTATTCTAAACTGGAAAGCGGAATAATTCCTGGGAGAAAAAACCTGTCCTAGTGTTTGTCATTCCACCAATAGCCTGAAGACATCCTTATTAAGATCAGCTTTACATGTGAAGACCATTGCTGCTCACAAGAGATCTGTATCTCTAGAGCAGAATATTCTGGAGGAGTCCATTAATTTTAAATAGTTATCAATGATAAGTACTTAGGATACAGTATTAAATTTTGATTTTGACATTTACTACTTAACATTTTAATGTTTTTGCATTGTACCATTAAGCGATGTTTTATTTTTTTTGTATGCAAGGAAACACTTGTGTGTCTTTCAACATTAGATACAATGAAGTGCCTACATATAATCTAGAAACACAAAGCATAGCTTGAAGCCAAACATCTGGCAAAACCAATCACAGAACAATGTGATTCCTGATATTTCAAATTTACACAATTACAGTCTTTTATAGGACTGTAATTTCACAGGATGGAAATCATGTACAGTATGTGCCTATTTCTAAATTGCATTTCTTGGTATATGGTATTCTGTATTTATTATGATCAGTTTTATCCTGGTGTCTTCCACAGAGATTTCTTATAAAAGTTTTGCTGTATCTAATTATATGTTATTCTGCTAGTAAGAGACATATGATTTTTGATTGTTTAAGTAAGGCTTAAATAGGAAACCAAACTTTTGGATGATTATCCAACTGATATGGAAAATCTTCTGAGGTTCCACAGTCTTCTCTCACATTATAAAAATAAACTCGATGTTTACCTTTTTAATAGGAAATGTGAAAAATTGCACACACAATCTGAAATAGAAAATTCTCATATATCTATTCTGTATGTAAAGAATGAAAAGTACATAGTTTCAGAGAGACTGAACAGACACTTTTTATTGCATTAAATCCTATTTAGACACTTAACACAGAAAGCACCTCACATAAGTATGGTATCCTCTAGAGCAGACATTTCTCAACGGATTAATCTTACACGAATAAAGAAGTTTTATTATTCCATCATTAAATCAGATAAATGTCTCCCAGACAAAGCATTAATTAAGTCAGATAAAATTTGAACAAAGGCATTGTCAAGTTTTGTCTATACATATATATTATATACATAGGGAGAGATTAGGTATACATGTACATATATTTCTACTCAGTGTAACACACAGATGGAGAGAGAAAAATAAACATTTAAAATACATAGATATAAGATTTCTAATTATCTTAATTGTGACCTTTCAGGGTTTGATTAAATTAGGAAAAAGAGTGGAAGGAAAATCAGTTGACATGCTGTCAATGAGCTGTAACTGCAGACTTTTCCTTAGTGCAGTAGAATGTTTCTGCCTCACTTACTGTCTCTTTTTTACTAAGCTATGTTTGGCCCTTCATAGACAGCCTCGGCTACAAAATAGTTGCATTAATGCAATCTGAAGGTTGAAAGTTGAAAGAAGTGACTATAGGGTACCTAGAAAACATTTTTCTTTTTTTTCTTAATAATCAGGTCTTAGTGATTAAAATCTCCCTTATTACCATGTGGTTTTCTTCTTCACTCAGTTTTTTTTTTTCTTTTTTTTTGTTCCCTAAGTCAAGTCCTTTGTAAGTCCTCTGTCCATTATTTACTTTGGGAACATACTTCTATGCTATACTTCTCCATTTGGAATTGGAAAGCTGAGCTGAAAATGCCAAAAAAAAAATTTGAAAATTATTTTCCTTCTTTCCAGTAGAATGTATAAAACAGCATGTATGAGATTTTGGTCAGCTTGTATCTGGTTAGATTAAAAAAAAAAAACCCCACATACAGTAAAGTAGGTATTTTGATTATTCCCAAGTGAAACTGTGGCCCATATTATGTTAACCTAATCATAGAATACATCAAAGAACCAAAGTGTCCAATTGAATCACATGTTTGAAAAAAAGATCAATTTGATATAAAGAATGTTGGTGTAATCAAACAGATAAAATTCCCTGTATCATAATGAAAAAAAATCTGTTCCTGTTACAGAGTGAATATAGTATTTAGATGAAGTGTGCAGAGATAAAAATTAATAATTTTAGATATTCTTTCATTTTAATTTTCATCCTGAAAGGAGGCACAGATTGCTAGTTATTTCATATCACTTTAGTTAGTTTATTTATGCAGCTACTGATTAAGCTAGTTAAGGAGGGCTTTTATCATTAACAAGGCCAATTTGTGGGAAGATTTTTATGACAACACAGTGCTAGAAAAGAAGCAGCATTCTCTTCTCCCTGATGATTTACTTCTGGAACTTCTTTGTATTCTTACTTTAGAAATAATACATTAAAAGCAGTTTTAGTGACATTTTTTCTTGAGTATGTGTGGGGAAGGGGAAGGAAGAAGAAAGCCCCACTTCATTAGGTAATAGTCAATTTAATTTTATTGAAATAATGCCCTAAAACAATTAGGAAAAAACATTCACTGCATATTTGGTCAAAAGAGAAATTTTTTTAGTGTTGGATGAAATTCAGGAAAACTCGTTTCATTCAGATGACAGAGAAAGTGTTTAGGTGCCTGTCCAAACCTATCTTTTATGTCCATTCATATAGTGCTGGAAATCCTTTATTCTTTTTTTTTTCCTTTAACATCAAGCCTAGCTAAAAATAGTTCAATAATTGCTTTATTTTTCTAGTTTAATTTTGGCATTTCAAATTACAGCCTTGTGTAGAACCAGGAAACTCATTGAAAAATGGTGAGAACACAGGCTAACTAGCTTGTGAGGTGTTTAAAACAATTATTGAGTGTTTTGAGTTTTTTTAATTCAGATCCATTACTGCCTGTTGCGGAGACATACCTGTCTTCTTTAATAACATGAAGAGGGACCAACTGGATACTAAAATCAGATTTTCCCAAGTCAGTCTAAAAGTATTCTTCCTATTTCCTTGAGGAGGACAGATATTTGACAGTGCTGGTGGGAAAACCTGTGTCACCTGAAAGACAGGTGAAACTGAAAGGACTCAGAATTTACCAATATAGAAAAACAGAACATAATTTTTATATAAATATATATATATAATGGATATGATATATTTATATCACAAATATATAACATCTACATGAATCTAGAATTAAAAATACAGTTATCTGAAGTTTTAGGACTTTTCATATGTAAGGAACAATGTTAATTAATTCCTTTCTGAACAGGTCTGAATGGAAAGGTTTATATTTTTATTATTATTACAAGCGGTTTTTTAGGTTAGCAGGAATTTGTTGGTTTGACTTTGTTACAGTGTTGAAGGTAAGAGGAAGAATATTGTGGGATGCAGTTCCTTGGCTCATTATGTTGCTCTTCATTAACTGTGCCTTGCCTCCTCTTGCCTCCTCCTGCTTTTCTCCCTTCCCTGGCATATGCTCCTACAAGCTCACAGAGTGGCTCAGACCTGAGTGGGAAACATTCCTCCTATCCTTATAGCTCCAAGCTTCTTACAGGCTCTATACTTTTGAAGACTATATTTGACATAATATTTTATCTGGAGTCATTGTTTCCAGAGAAGCAGTTTATATTCAGGTCACCACAGCTACCTAAGAACCTTTTCAACAGGAGAAAAGCTGAAAAAGAAAACAGTATTTTTACCCTTGCAACAGGATTAACTTATAGATTACAAAATTGGAAGTGAAGTTACAAACAAAAAACATTAAATGAAGAACAGGATAAGCTGGGAACTAATCTTTCTTTCCTCATCTAGGATTTCTCTGCTTCATGCTTTGGCTGTCTGCTGCTGTCTTTTAAGAAAAGCCTTTGGGAAATGAATTCTCCTTCAATTTCTGTCCTGTGCTCCTATCTTGCGCTTTTCTGGTTACTATTCAGTGTGATAAAAAGATACTTCAGATGAGGCCTCAAGATTCCCGTGACTCTCTAAGGTTGCTTATTGCAGTACAGCCATGCTTAACACTCCCAAACATCAGGTAAGTAATGGGATGCCTTTCCCACAACCAATTGCGGATAGCTTGAGCATGATGGGAGCCTGTAGGTTCATAGGATTGAGGAGTGCATACCGTCCAGCTCTGTTTTCTTTCCTTTTAGCAAGTCAAACTGCAGTTGTTAGCTTATGCCATAACACTCTATCAGTCACCTCTTAGAGAAACTCCTTCCTTAATGTGCAGTCACCTTTTGGTCTAATGCTGTTATACAGAAGCCATGCAACACAATAACACAACAGGTCAGTGGTCCCATGACATTAATTTCAATTGCTGGTGTATAGAAGTGACCAATATATCTCAGCAATAACTGCCAGATATCTGTCACTCAGCAGTGCTGGAGCCAAATGGATGAGACACATCTGGAGTCTTCCTACATTGATTTAGACACTGCATGGAGCTGCCCTGTTTAAGAACTGAACTCCAGTAGCTCCTTCAGCAGCAAACACACTGGGGTTACTGAGGGCTTCCTCAAAAGTGTGCCCAGCAACACTCCCCAGAGGTCTGCCAGCAGGGGAAGATTTTGAGGTGAACCATCACTATTGATGTTTCAGCACACCATGTGCACCTGGAGAAACACATACATCTCTGTAAATTATGTATACATCCCCCCAGGGCATGCCCTGACACTTGCAACCTGCTTCATTTCCAACTTATGGTGAAGGACTGCAAGGTGAGAAGCACAGAAATGTAGAAGGAGACTGGGTTTTGTCCCCACCACACTCACTGGTGACTTAACAAAATCTCGGACTACCTCAAGCTCCTAGTTTCTTGCTCTCCCTTTTCTTTGCCACCCATTCCACTTCTCCCCCTTCCACCCATTTATTTTCCAAATAAGCGACAAACACACCATTCCAAACACATTCTGAAGGACTAACGTATTTTTCTGGCAGTGTCCAGACCAGTCTGCAACATGTAGTCACCCCAAGGCTCAGGTGGGTAGGAGGCTGCTGGCTTAGGTAACTAGCTAAGGTTTGGCTAAGTGAATCTCGACATTACTCCAACATTAAATTATTTTGCATTTTTTGCAGGTTATGAACTGGCCCCCTGAAATGAACGCTATCTTTCCTCGGTGAAAGTGAAACATAGGCCTTTCAAATGTTATCCAGTAGAACCAAAACTTTAAATCTAAGAGTGGAACAACACAATTTTCATGTCAGGGAACTATCATTTTTTTGCACTTGCTCCAGTTCTCACAGGCTTTTTCACAGGCTTTTAAACAACAATTAATATATTCTTGTGGCTTCTTGATATAAGGCTAAGTATTATTCCTTCACATTCATTTACGGTCAGATTTCCCATCTGTGTCTGAAAGTGACATTTTCAAATTATCTCTTTGATATTCATCAATAGTTATTTAGTCTTCTGAAAAATGTCTTTTCCAGCACTTCTCAAATTATTCAATCTGTTCCTTAGAACTATGAGAAATCAAAGATACGATTAATTCTAAATATCATAGTGTCCTGGTTTTGTGGGGATAAAATTTATAGAATCAATTTTCTGCTACATTTTGTTTCAGTTTGTGGCCAGCCATGGTGATCAAGATCCTTAGCAGTTAAATCCAGGGCAGCTGACACAGGCTGGCCCACAGGTGTATTCTATAATATTAACATCACATTCACTATAAATGGGAAAGCTTGCGGGGGATGGGGAGGTGTGTGCTTGCTCCACCCTCCCCCCCCAGTATAATTTTGTCTTTTGTATTAGTTTTCTTATTTTACTAAATCTGTTTAAATTTCAACCTATGAGTCTCCCACCTTTTCCCAATTCCCTTTTTCAGTTTGGCAGGGGAGATTGCGTAACAGAACAACTGGTTATTGTTTAGCCCTGGGTGCAGGCTAAAGGAAGACACATAGATAAAAAGCCTCTAGCTAGCCATTAATAATTACATTCTTATTGAAATAGTCTCACCCATACAGTACATCTAGCAAGATGTCAAAGTCTAAAGTGGTTTTTTTCATCAAAAATATCTCAGTAAGCAACATCAGTTAGGAAAAAAAATGTGTGGAGTCACTTCGCTTTCTGTTCCCTAGGCTTATGTTCAAACGAAAAGGTAAAATCATCCAGGATTGTTATATAGGAAAAGTTTTCTGAGCTGGTATGTCAGAAACAATACCTTCAGAACAACAGAAATTAGCTCTAGAAGCAAATATGTTACAGCTCCTCTTTTCTATAGAATTGTTTCAGAAAACATGTATACCAGCATCTCAGAATATTACCTGAACAGCATGAATCATTTTAAGTAATATGTTATGAATATAAAAACGAAGATGAATTATTGTCTGACTACTATTAGCCATAGGCTGGCAAGCACCACAAAACGTTCTGCCAATGACTGTGAGAAT
Organism: Nyctibius grandis; assembly: GCF_013368605.1. Taxonomy (NCBI): domain Eukaryota; kingdom Metazoa; phylum Chordata; class Aves; order Nyctibiiformes; family Nyctibiidae; genus Nyctibius; species Nyctibius grandis. Next base: position 32,308,306 of record NC_090659.1, read on the forward strand.
TAATTTGCAAGCCTTCTGCTTTTTCTGGCGGTGTGCTGCAGAATGTACTGAGTTTTGCTTACTTTATTTCTTTTTTTTTTTCCCCTATGAGATTGCGACAACCACCAGATTTGTTTCCATTTGTTTCTGCAGCTAACATGCTAGAAGATCTATCAATAGCTTCCTGTTCAGACATCAAAGCATAATTCCAGTGTAGCCTACTGAGGACTGTTTATTTCTTACAAGTTGCCCTCTGTGTCAGTCCACAAAGGAGATGGATTGTTATATCCTGAAAACTGTAGTAACTCATGCACTTAGCTGTGGAGCCTTAATTACCTGTATGGCAGTAGGACACCAGAGTGACAAAACATACTACCTTCCACTAGGCAAGAAAAAGTGAAACAAAATGGTTTCTTCATGCATCAATTTCTCTCCATTCATCTTTACATATATATTCACACATTCAGAATGATCAGATGCTATTATGTTAACTTCTCACTGTTTGCTGGATGGTTTTAGACTAGCACAACATTTATAATTACAGAACATCTTTGCAATTCCGTAAGTAATTGCCAAAGTAAAGAAGTCTTGCAAGCAGAATTTAAACCACAAAATCCCACTGAATCCCACAGTAAATATGTATAAATATACAGAAAAGGGAAAGTTTAGAACAAAAAGCTCAGGTACACTTATAACTATAGAATTCCAGCAAAGGTAAAAAGCAGTACCAGTAATATTCAAGAGCTTGGTATTCAGTATTAATTACTACCAATTTTTTTGTGAATTACAATCTTCCAGATGATATATGATACATCTCTGCATGGAAACAAAGTATGTTTAATGCCTTTTCAATGAAATTATTAATGCCAATATACTGTCATATTACCATCATACATTAACACATCAAATACCTTCATATAATTTGAATAGAAGTTATGTGTTTGCTACTCACCTAACTGGGTCTCCTGAATTGTTAGCTTACTCTCCAAGGGGTGTAAAAGCTTTGGTGGTCTATCTGTTAGTGGTGCTAGAAAAGAAAGAAATTCACATATATAGTTTCTGATTATTATTGGGTAGAATAAGACTTGATTTTATACCTATTGTTTCAGGAATGCTTCATTTTTCTTTTGTTTAAATAATGTTCATACCTTCAGTAGCTGTAGATGTTTTTGCTTGGGGAGTAAATATAGGACCAAAATTTAGAATCTTTCACATGCTAAGGTATTGAAGGCACTTCTGTTAAAAAAAGTCATCTCTTTAAACCCTCACAAAAACCATGTACTGACATGTTACAATTTTGTATTCATAAATATTATCCAGCCTTTCATAGTTTGTTGTAACATTTAATTACCTTTCTATCAAATACAGTCATTAACAGAGAAATAATATAAACTAAGTTACTGTAGAACAATTTTGAATATTTAATGAAAATTTTATTTTAAAAGATATTGCCATCATTGAAAATTTTGAAAATGAAGTACCAGAAAAAGTCTCAGTTCTCAAAATCCAAGGGATAGATACAGTGAAATAATTTCAAGATTCCTAATAAGATGACTTCCCTCCTCCCTTTTGATCTACCCAGAAATAATATTAGTAGACTTATATAAATTGTGGAATAGGAAGAGTTTTATAGTGGTCAAAACCTTCTGAAGGTTGTTGAAGCATGTTCAAACCATGCAGCTAAATAGTGCAGCGATTCTACTACATTCATCATCTGTATACTTAATTCATAGAAGTGACATCATTTATACTACTTTTGTTGTTAGCCAGTGTACTCTCTACTGATCTCTGACAGATGAGAGCATGCTATATGAAAAGAGAACATTTTTTTTTTTTCGTTAAAATTGATAGTAAATGTTCATGGGAAAGATCCAACTTTTGTAGTCACCTGGAACATTTTGATATTTTGCTATTCAACATTAATTCATACTTCAGTCTTTAATGCAGATTATGGGCTGTCAGAGAGATTTAAAGTACATTTGACATTTTGGTATAACTATAATATTTGTTCCCTCCAACTTGTCAAAATCACTGTTCCCTTTCTTACTGACACACACACACACATCCACATGTGTAGGGGTTTAATCTACCAAACACACTCATCTCCTGTCAGTTGAGTTGCAGGAGAGGTTTAGTTGCATTCTCTTTGCTATGTTTCCTCTGCTCTTTGGTTAAACTGTCAATTCTCTTTAAAATCTACAGTATTAATTTAAACTTTGCAGCAATTACAGAATGGATCCATTATCGACTCATAGGTTTATGCTTTACAGAGGTTTTCCTTTAGCTGACCAGAGCATAAACCCACCCAACTGGTGTCTGGGATGTTGACCCATAAGATCTAGGACCGAATCAAAATATCTCTTCAAGGATGGGAAAAGAAAGGGATTTGGTCCACAGACCCTCTGTCAGTTCATTCTTTCAACAACAGCTTCTACTCTCTACAGGCAATCATTCTGCACTACAGACTTCAGAGAGAGCCACAGCTGTGAAAGACTTTTCGGCAACATCTCTGGGTTGTTACTTTTCTTCACACTGGTCTGAATGCTTTTTAGCTCTGTCTCTCTCCTTTTTTTTTTCCCTTGGGGGCTACAGTGAGTGGAAGGAAAAGAATTCAAAATATATTTTTTTCTTAAACTGTAAATTAGTCATTCCCGTTTCTTAACTTCTCTGTAAAGGCTTATAATTTATCAGCACATTGCCATTTTTTAAACATCATCCACTATGAATTTAAATTTAATTTTACAGTTCCGTCATTCTCAACTCAATTACCATTCATCAGATAATGTCTTCTGAGTCACTGTTGTTCTAAATCTGTTTTGAAACTCTTTGAGCAAACAAAGTTCTCTCATTGTAAGCAAAGATATAGTAACTGGTGGAGTTAATCTGAATGCAACAAATAAGTAGATTAGAAAACAGTATTTTTCTCAGTTTAAGCAAAGATTGACATCACTTTTGTGGTCCTGTACTTCAGGTCTCTAAGAGGCTTCCTACTTTTAAATGAATAGGCACAGGATGCTAATATATGCAGATAAATCATTCTTCAATAACAGTATGAAGTTATTACAAAATTTGTGCCAAATTTAACTTCCCCATAACTTGTGAGATTCGATAGATAATTTAACAGAGAAAACATTACTGAAAATAATAAATTAGACACATAACTGATGTATCAGAATCACAGGAGCATGTAGGCTGGAAAGACCCTCTGGAAGCCAAGTGGTCCAACCACCTGTTCAAAGCAAGTCCAATAGAGCAGGTTGTCAGGACCTCACCCAGTCATGTTTTGAACATCTCTCTGGACGGAGATGTCACCACTTCATCCCCCAACCATCTTGTGGCCCTGCACTAGACTCAATCCAGTATGCCCGTGTCTTTTTGTACACCAGGGAGTCCAAAATTTGACACATCATTCCAGATGTGCCCTCACATATGCTAAATAGATGTGAAGGATCACCCTCCTGGACCTGCTAGCTAAATTCTTGACAAGACCTGCGCAGTTGACCTTCACCAACTCATGCTCAACTTACTGTACACCTGGGTTGCCAGGATCTTTCCTGCAAAGCTTTTTCGTACTCAGTTGGTCCCTGATTCTGCACTGCTAGCAAGACTTTGCATTTGCCTTTGTTGGACTCCATGATTTTCTCCAACTTGTCAAGGTCTCCCTAAACAGCAGCCTTGCTCTCCACTTTGTGACCCATTCCTCCCATTTTGCTGAGAGGGCACTCTGTCCCATCGTTCAGGAGTACATTAAAACTCTATCAACATTAAAACAAAGATACACCAGAGGTTAACTGTGTTGTATACTTATTTTAAAGTGATAGTTACCAATATTTGTGGCCAGGAAGAATTAATGCTTAATAAGACAGTGCAACTCCAAACTCTCTGAATTGGGGCAAATATCAGTATTTCAGTGTTGCATGCTCTATTGATGTTTACCAACTTAACACTGTTGTGGGTACGTCTATACTACAAGCAATCACATCTCCCAGGGCCAACTCCTTCACCCATCTGCAAAAGCGAAAGCATCCCTTGGTATTCTGCATTCCAGAGTTCCAGACTGTAGGGAAATACTGTGAATGCGAGTAATATAGGCAAGAAAAATAATTTGAATAACTTGGTATACTTAAAATATCAGATTTTCAGAGCTGACTTGAAATTTCAGTCACACCTTTAGCATCTGTTATTTTATGTATTTATTAGCTTGCAAATGTATGTATTTTCCTGGATGTTAATCCATGTGGACTGAGGCAGAGGTGGGAATTTCTCCAGCTGCCTTTCTCCCTTTCAAGTTTACAGTCTCCACAGATAGCAACATTAATGGACAGCACAGAGTTTCTGCAATCCTCATTCAGTTTAGAAACTCTGAAGTAGACCTATGCGTCTCCTATAAGCTGTTTCATATCCTTCAGACCATGGGGTGTGGCTTCTTAACTGGGTCAACCCACCATACAACAGTCTATTCAAAATTAATACAGTTTTCAAATGGATATATTGAGGCACTGTTCTCTATTAAATTCAACAGTAAAAACGGAATTTAACCCTTTCTTCCTAAATTTTTACTAAATAGCTAGAATTAAACAAAAATTACAAAACTCACAACTACAGCTGGTCTCTTAAATAAATTAAATACCTTTTTTTCTTTTTATGAATAGATATAGGAAGGCAATAATTTTCATGTTCTACAAAAATATCCACGATTTCAAAGCACTTCCTGTTCTGTACTGCATGCAAAGAACCAAAATTCTTTTGCATGTGTTTAGAAAGATAAAGAGAGGGTTCTCTTCCCACCAGGTAGTATTTATCAACATGGCTGTCACACAGGAGGAATAAAGCGTTCAGATTCTTACTCTTGCATGAGGGAATACTCAAGTCTATTGGCAAGAATCTTAGTTCCTGGATATTATTATCTACTGATGCATGGGTGCACTTCTTCCTCTCTCTCTCCCCGCTCCTCCACCCTTTTTCTTTCTCTTTCTTTCCCCATCACTGTCTTTTTTTGGTCTTTTTTTTTTCTTTCCCACTTAAGAGTCAAGAACCTTATCCCAGACAAAGTTAACAAAAACTGGTATATTCCTCTCAAAAAAATGGGGTTTTACAGGTCAGGTTCCTTCAAAGAAAAGCTGTTGGATCATAAATCAAGTTTACCGCCCATTTTGTGTTTGATTTCTGAACCATCACTGATGAATGGTTTGAAAACGAATATGCGTCAGACTTGTTTTCATTAGAAACAAACTAAAGTAAAAAGAAAAGTCATAAGTGAAGTAACCAATTCTGAAGCTGTATTAAAAATTAATATTTAATCTCAGAGATACCATTCAGCTGCAGACATATTGATCCTGCTCAAAGAGAAAGTGTCTAAATTCACATTCCATGTTTATCAGATTGGATGCACGTTTAAAACACATTAAACAATTTGTCTTGTGGTGATGAAACAATCAGTCACGCAACTGGAAACTAGCCAGAAGATAATATTTTTACATGAGCCACCTACTTGCATACTCTTTTTTCTAAGAGCTGCTTTAGCTGTTTATGGTTACATGACACATACATTTGCTCTATACAAAATTATGTTATTTGAAGAGACCAGACACCTGTTAGAATTTAACACAGCTAATGAAAAAAAGCTTAATTCAAACTGTACATCAAAATATCACTAATCTGGACATTAAAAAATGTAACTGCCTCAAAACCCACAAGCTTTATAATAGAAAAACAATAATTCCAAAGATCAATGTTTGTATCTCTTTCACAAGGTGAAGCTCTCAGATTCTTCCTTGCAAATTGTAATGATTACAAATAGTCTTAGTTTCTTACAGGCAGACAGGGATGTGTGGAGTTGTCTGCAACTCAGAAAGGCAGTTTATTGGCTGGACACTTCCCACAAGGACAAAAATTCACAGGAATGGCTGCATTACCTGGCCAGTCTGAGTTATCTATATTTTAGAACATTTCTCGTTCAACTTTTTTATTGAAGTAAAACTTACTTTCTGAGGATGAAAACCCTTCTGATCTTTCTGAGATTTGAGATAATACAATGAGATTAAACCTCTTATGTTTATGAACTTAGGCCATTTTTAGAAAAATTGACTGACATGTCCCTAGAAGATATTGCAACTACAGCACAGGATTAAATAGGGGAAAGAATTCATCACTATGCTAAGGCAAAATATTCCTATACTTCAAAATCAAATGAAACCAGAGAGATGGAGTTATTTTCTTGAAGTCCACATTTATATGAATTCACCCTGCAGTTCAGAAAGATCCCCTGTCTTTTAGCTTGCCTCTAGAAACTCAGAGAATTCCTCATCATAATTTACTTTCCTGCTGAATTTCTGAGCCTGGATTTCTTTTTGCCCTCTCTTCATTCTGTTGTTTTTTCACAGGTAAATGACCTCGGGAAAAGGCACCTCTGTCAAAGGAGGGATATTAGGACTGATTGACTATAAAGGTGAACCTTCAGGCACTTCTACGCATAGTGCCTGGCACTGCTGCCTGCTCCTCATGCCCTCAGAGTTGGCCAGTGCCTGACTATGAAGTGCGTGTGGTATGCTTACCCTTCTAACTACTACATCTCAACATTTAACCAAGCATTGTCAAGCGTGATAATCTTACACCAATGGCAATGGAGAAGATCTGAAATGAGATTAAAACAATAGATCTGGTTTTTAGATTGCTATGTTAAAGTGTCCACTTCATAACAGTGCCCTTGAAATAAACCACTGTCATTGGAAAGCCATCATTTATGAAAAGCTGCGGTAGATGTCAATATTTAGGAATTGCAGGTAATTATAAGAATAGAAGGAAAAACTGTAGCATTTCAGCTGATAACTGCAGTACCTTGGAAAACACTGGTGTATGGTTTTAGGTTTGGTTTCTTTCTTTTTCCAATAGCAATGTCTGTAAAAGAAGCAGTAGCAGTAGTCTATAGTCATCTGCAATAAAATTAATTATCTGCAGCCTGAACCTGCAATCTTGGAACATTAATATACACAGTCACTGTCCAGATGAATATTAATATTGAGAACTCTGAGGTTCCTCAGAGCAATTGTGAGCAGAGCAAAACTTAAGTAATGCAATGCAAAGATGTTGCGTTTTTTCTTTATTTCTCCTGACACAGGTATAGCCCTGCTGTCCTGGTTTCATTGGGATTTGGTTTCAGTTTGTGGCCAGCCATGGTGACCAAAGCCCTTAGCAGTTAAATTCATGGCAGCTGACCCTGGCTGGCCTGCAGGTGTGTTCTATATCATTAACATCAAGATCACTATAAAAGAGAGGGCTTGCAAGGAAGAGGTGGGGCTCTTTTTGCTCTCCTTGTCTTTTCTTTCTTTTCCTCATTTCTAATGATTGCTATTCCTTGAGCAACTTGCTGGTCCTCTGTAGATAAGTATACTTTTGTCTCATTTGTCTTGTCATTTATATCGATTTCTTTATTTCATTAAATCTGTTTAACTTCAGGTCTGTCTCCCTCCTTTTCCCAGTTCCCTTCCTCATTTGGAGAAGGGACATTGGGTGATAGAAAAACTGTTTATTGTTTAGCCCTGGGTGCAGGGTAAACGTGGACACACCTATGTATTCAGATATATCACTAGAGAAATCATTGCCTGTTAAAAAAAAAAATATATGGCAAGGTCTTTCATAAAAAGAGAATTCTTTATATCTGCTTGAGACTTCTAACAAACTTAAATCTCATTTCTCAGTTACAATCAGATTAGTTTTCATTCACAAGGGCATCATTTAAAATCATGTATGCCATGAATTGCACAGCAGCCCTGTAAGAATATTCTGCCTCACTGTGTGAACAAGCCTGGTTATACCCAAAATGAAGCAGTTCAAACTGAGAGCAGATACATATAAGGATACTAAAGATACATGTGTGAAGCCATAGGCATATGACCAAAAATGAGGTGCCTAACATGACTTAGTTATCACTATGAGTGGTTGAAGATCAGCTTTTATCTTCTGAAATCTTCCTGTAAATCTTGCATTGAGAGACAAAAATTCTGCCCTTCTTTCAGTCTATGTCTTTCTCATTGTCTTCTTACCACATATTAAAAAAAAAAAAACATTTTTTTTTTCCATTTTGGGCCTATTATTTTGTATACCCTGTCTCAGATTTAGATTTAAACCCAAGTAAACTGGAATGTATTTCCTTCATTTAAAATCATTTATTGTAAGACACTGATTTTAGGAACTGAATAGTAATATGTGTGAATCTGTTACCGCTGTGTTTTTATTATTGACTCCTTTTTTTGAGAGTTAGGGCAGATAGTTCTTGGAAATACTGCAGCTCATGACCTTTGAACACAAATTCTACATACTCTGTTTTTTTCCCTTAATTAAATCTTTCTGCTGATAATGCTGACATTTCAGAATAAGATTTTTCAGCCTCTGAGGAGGCTTGTGTCCTGGTTTGGCCTAAACCAGGCCGATTTTCCTTTCAGTGATTTTTACTTTCAGCTAAGTCTCCTCTAAGTAACTGCACTTTCTGAAACTAACTGCATGTTTTTGCAGACAGTGTCTGCTTCCAGGACTGGTAACGCTCGAAGTTTGTAGTTATCGCTGAGGCACCAGTAGGGATGTTGTGCAGAAAGGCTCTTGCTGTACTTAGTCTTAGAGAAACCAAGGTCACTGCTGAATTCCTCACTGCTTACAAGTGAAGAGCCGAAGGGGGGTCGCAGCTGCAGGGGGGAGCAGACAGGGCAGGTGACCCAAAATTGACCAACGAGGGTATTCCATCCCACATCATTCTCAGTATAAAGCAGGGGGATCACGAGGGTCTCGCCCTCTTTCTGCTATGGCCGGTGTCCAAGGAGGACTCTGTTTTCCTGCTGCCCCCGATCCCGATCCGTGCATCCCTGAATCCAGCTCTTGACTGTCGCTAGGCCCAGCCTGGGCCTTCCCGGAGCCTGCCCTGCAGTGCCGGTGGTGACGTGGCTGACTTCAGGGGAGCTCAATCTTGGTTTTGTATAATATTTGTATATTTGATTATTTCTATTACTATTATTATACTCTTTTCCATTATTATAGTTTATTAAAACTGTTTTAACTTTCCAACCCGGAAGTCTCTCTCCCTTTTCCCTTTCCCTTTCCCTTTGGGGGGGGGGGGGGGGGGGATAACAGAGAGCATCTGCTGTAGGTTTAATAGCCGGCCCAGCTTTAAACTGTGACAGCTTGTAAAGGGAATAGGACCCTATGCACCCCGACCACTTCAACTCTTCCAAAGAGCTGACATTTAAAAGCCTTGCAATTAAAGTTTTTACATATCGCATAGAGTTTCCTCTTTCAGGATTTGTAGTCAACCTTTTAATTCTGTTGGTCTGTTTCAAAATCATTTGATTTAAAAGGTGACCTGCTCTCATTCTCTCTGTTCTGGTTCTGTTGTAGACCTGTACACCTCTTTCATTTGTTCTCCAAGTCATTTCAGTGATTTAGTCTTCTGAACCTGTCTTTGCTCTGCTAGAAATTTGGACATATTAACATTTCTTGTGGCACAAAAATTAAGTGAGAAAAAAACCATAATTTCTACTTTCACGAACAGTGTGAAGGCTTTTTTTGCTTTTTGTACTTCTCTTTGAGTGCACATTAACTTTTCTGTCCTCTCTGGAAGCTATTTTTGATCTGCTCCATTCCAGTGGGCTTTTTTTTGCTTTTAAGTTGAGAGATCTTGAACTGTAAGAAAGCAAATATCACTCCCATCTTCAATAAAGGCAAGAAGGAGGATATTGGGAACATATGCTGGCCAGCATCACCTCGACGCCTAGGAAGGTAATGGAAACCATTGGAAACCATTTCCACACACATGAAGGTCAAGATGATGATTGGGAGTAGTCAGCATCAATTTGTAAAGGGGAAATTGTGCTTAATCAGCCTGATAGCCTTCAGTGATGAGATGACTGGCTCAGTGGACCCGAGAAGAGCAGTTGATGCTTTTATCTTGACTTTAGCAAGGCTTTTCACACTGTCTTTCATAACATCCTCACTGAAAAACTGATGAAGTATGGACTGAGTAGGTAGACAGTGAGATGGGTTGAAAACTGGGTGAACCAGTGGACTCAGAGAGTTGCAACCAGCAGCACAAAGTCCAACTTGAGGCCTGTCACCAGCAGTGTACCCCAGGGATCAGTGCTGGGGCCAACACTGTTTAACTTCGTCATTAGTGACCTGGATGACAGAACAGAAAACTGGGAAGAGTGGTTGATGAACCAGATGGGTGTGCTGTCACTCAGAAGGACCTTGACAGTCTAAAGAAATGACAGGACTCTCATGAAGTTTAGCAAGGGGAAATGCTAAGTCCCCAGGGAGGAATAACCTCAGGCTCCAGTACAGGCTGGGAGCTGACAAGCTGAAAATCAGATTGGCATAGAAGGACCTCGGGATCATACAGAACAAGTTAGACATGGCCACCAATGTGCTCTTGCAGGAAGGAAGACCAACCGCACCCTGCGCTGCATTAGGCAGAGCATGGCCAGCAGGTTGAAGGAGGTGATCCTTCCCCTTTACTTAGCTGTGATGAGACACACCTGGAGTGCTAGGTCCAGTGCTGGGCTCTCCAGTACAAGACAGATGTAGACATACTGGGATAAGGACAGTGAAGGGCTACAATGATGATTAAGGAATTGGAGCACTTCATACAAGGAGAGGCTGAGAGAGCTGGGACTGCTCAGCCTGGAGAAGAGAAGGCTCAGGGGGTTCTTGTCCTTTTGTAAAAAAACTTGATGAGGGAAGTAAAGACAACAAAGCCAGACTCTTCTCAGTGGGACTAAGGGACAGGACAAGAAGCAATGGCACAAACTGAAACACAGGAAATTCCACTCAAACATAACAAAAAAATTCTTCACTATGAAGGTGGTGACACACAGCAACAGGCTGCCCAGAGATGTCGTAGAGTCTTCATCCTTCGAGATATTCAAAACCCAATTGGGCATGAACCTCAGCAACCTACCCTCGTTGACCCTACTCTGAGCAAGTGATTGGACCAAAAAATCTCTAGCAGGTCTCCACCTGCTTTTTCATTTTTAGCAAATATTTGCACTTATAATCAGGTTTAGAAAGTCTGGAGAATTCCCAGGGTGTCCTGAGTAGTTAGTGTCTATGCAGCAGATGGGATGGGGTTGGAGTTGGGGGACATGGCATGCAAATTGCACTGTACAACTCTACAGTTTATCATACAGATGTTCTGCCTGGTTCTATACTGTGTGCACAGACCCTCCCATTATAACAGCAGACACCTTGGCACGGGGGATTTCAGGTGTGCATCATCTCTATACAAATCTTGTCTAAAAAGTTTAAGCCCGAAAGTTTTAGTTTTCCGTAGCTTTTCTGTTTTGTAACATGGTAGGAAATCAAGATCTACCTTAGGACATTAAAACTAAAAAAGTTACACAGTCGCTGTAAGTGGAGGGAGGGGAAAATGCCTGAGAACAATAATATCTGGCACTTATTGTCCATTTGATGTACCAAGTTTTAAATAAAGCTCACTATACAAACCCAGTATGGCAGATGTTATATCAGCACATATCATATGGTTACTTGGCAACAAACAGAGATTAGACATCATAAACATTTGGTCTGCAGAAATGTTACCAGTCCTGGCAGTTACACAACCATAATTTAATTCTTGGTGCATAAAAAAAAAATTCTAGTTGTAAAAAATGATATATTAAAATGTCTAAAGCAAGTTCCAAAACCAGAAAATCTTGTGGAAAATAATACTCCTATTACATTATCTAAAAAAAAAACCCAAAAACAAAACCACAAACCTCCATCTTTTAATTACAAACAAGTTGGTAAAATGCACCATTTCTGGCAAACAATGTAGATCACATTGGATTGTCTCTTTTTCAGATACTGTAATTTGGAAATAATAACAGATGTCTATCTCTTTAGTTGACTTTTTTTAAAGAACTCTTCTATTCCTTTCCTTTGGAAACAGAAAACAGTTGTTGGACAAAGTTCATTTTATGAATTAAGGAAATTAATGCCTATTAACACATCTGCACATTAGTTTTCTTTGACCAGAAACATATATATTTTCTTTAGCCAGAAATCTATGCCATACTATTTCTTTGCAGAACCTCTACCGTCATAAATTCACAATGAGTCTCTTGATTGCTATTACTCATTTCTCTTCATAATCAAGTATCTTAGGCCAGAGGAAGTGGAATTTGAAGTCTTTCCCTTAGTTTTCCCCAAAACTGTTATTTCTTCTGAACGTAAGGAGGAATTTGTAATGAAATGTACAGATTCTTTACACAGAAAAGTAAGGGTTATTCAGGAATTTTCTAATTCTGAATTTTTCAGTAGAAATGTCTACTTTTCTTGACAGAAATACCTAAAAACAACGTCCCAACACATTGTTTTGGGGTTTCTGGGGTTAAAATAGAAGTGTTCATTTTGGATACATTTAGAGTAAGGTCTCCTTAATATTACTCTTTGCCTAGGTTCCTGCTTCTTGGTTCTTGTGGTACAAGCACTTCATATTTTACAATATTTTGCTTTGGATCAAGGCCAAAGTTAAAAGATCAGAAATACTACAAACTCAGACTTCAACTGAGGGACTAGCTATCTATGTCAGAATTTCCTAATCTATCTTGGAGTTTGTCTACAAGGCACTATTCAGTGTCATACAGAGCTGTATGAGCCCTATTAGAAAGAATATATTAGGACACCATTGTGTCTTGACTAAAATACTCTAGTTCAGAATTCAATAATCTGTGCTGATGAGCAAGGGAAGAGTGCCCTGCTAACAAATTTGTGCTGCTTCTAGAGTGTGAGCTAACAAAGTGCCATCACACAATACTTCATTATAACATATCATTAGTGATTTAGGAGCCTTAATCCAGTTTTCAAAAATGGTATAGGTACTTAGGAGCCTAAGTGTCACGTCAGTTCTCAAAAACTCATGACTTGATATGGATCCAATTTGTTTAATTCCTATGTTTTTGTAAATCCCACTTGGTACCGTAATCCTTGTGTAAATCTAGGAGCAGGAATCTAAATCCCTGGAAAGCAAATGAATTGCCTGAAAAGCTTTCTTTGGTTGAAAAGCCAATTTTCCAGCAAATTAGACTCTTTCCCAATGGATAAGAAATCTGTAATGTAGAGCATGTGTAGAAAGTATCAGCATAACTCATTTTGTGTACAAATACTCTTTGCTTCTGGTTTATAAGGCTGATTTTGCATGTTCAAAGAAATGCATAAGCTGCCATGCTGGAGAAATGAGAAAAATACTTGTCATTTCAGCCACAAGATAATAAAAACAAACCTATTTAGAACTTAAAAATGTAGAGCTGTAGCAACCTCATAACAATTGAAGTTCTTTTTACTGGGAAATAGGGAAAGAAAAAGATTGAATCAGAAATATTGCAGCTTTTACAGATGCCAAATAAAATTATAGAGAGACTAGGAAAAGTTTGTTATCATGAGAAAATCCATTTTCTTATATTGATTGGAAGATTGTTCCTTGGAAATATTTCATCCTTGTGGCTTCGGTGTTCAGTTTTGATAGCAAGGAACAAATTTTCATCCCACAAACAGCTGTGGGAAGTAGCTATTACATTACATGGCTCCAGCTCCTTTAAGCAGAGAAAAAAGACAAATAGAAGTTATTATCCAGCAGTAGTAGTCATATCTTTGCTATGTACTGTCCTGCCTAGGAGCAGTCTGCCCAAAAGACTGGCATACCTAATACTCTTAAATTCTCAGTAATCAAACAGGTTCTATGTTACTATTAACATTTAGGCAGTAAGCATTAGGGAACAATGCCTCCCCAGACAGGACAGCAAGCTACTATATCAGAGGGAGAGAAGAGGATCTTCTGAGTCAAGTGAATAACAGATAACTCTGCAGAGAAGGACCTGGGAGTTCTGGTAGGCAAGTTCACCATGAGCCAACAATGTGCCCTTGTGGCCAAGATGGCCAATGGTATCCTGGGGTGCATTAGATAGAGTGTGGCCAGAAGGTCGATGGAGGTAATCCTCCCCCTCTGCACAGCCTGAGTGAGGCCACACCTGGAGTACTGTGTCCACAAATACCTTAGGGGCGGGTGTCGAGAGGATGGGGCTAGATTCTTCTCAGTGGTGCCCAGTGACAGGACAAGGGGCAACAGGCACAAACTGAAACATGGGAAGTTCCATCTGAGTATGAGAAAAAGCTTCTTTGAGGGTGATAGAGCACTGGAACAGGCTGCCTAAGGAGGTTGTGGAGTCTCCTCTGGACATATTCGAAAGCCTGTGCAATGTGCTCTAGGTGAACCTGCTTGGGCAGGGGGTTGGACTAGATGATCTCCAGAGGTCCCTTCCAACCCTAATCATTCTGTGATTCTGTGATTCTATGATACTTCTGCTCCTACATTCCATTCCAAGACAAAGTAAAATAAAAGAATGAAGCAATGCAGCCAAGAAAACCAAAAAGACTACCCTCCCCACTTTTTTTTATACTTTAAACAAAAACAAGTATACATGAATTTAAGCATGATTTAATGGATGTTTTATATTCATAGTAATTATATGAGTAACTTCCATGTATTAACAAATGTGAGGGATGAGAAATAAGCATTTTAAAGGTGTATATTTTAATTACTAAAATATTCAGACAGACACCTAGATGGATTTTCAATGTCTCTGGATATCACATTCCCATTCTACCCCACAGGTACTGGTATTTAGGAAAACTAGGCACCCTGTATCATGTACAAAGGGTCAGAATACATGTCAAAAGCATAAATAGTGTTTCAATATTTTCTTTCTGACTCCATTATATCTCAGTTATGTATAGTCACAATTTGTGTTCTTTTCTTCCATGTAGTTTCTCCCACAGAGGATCCAGAAATTATTGCCTCCCTCAGAAGTTTAATTTACCTGCAACACTTGGTGGTGGCACATATGGAAGTTTTGTGCTGTACTACCATCCAGCTAAGATGGCATAGTTTTTACTGTTACAAATGGGTTTCACTTGGACTTCAAAAACTATAACAGGCCCTTCTCATGGCTGATTCATAATATAGAACCCTGGGAAGAAACACTGAAAGTATCAGATTGGTGCCAAAAGTAAATAATGGCACTATTTTTCAAATGAACTAAAAAAGGAAAAGGTAATTACTACTACTTTTTTTAGCAGTTTGAGAAACACCGTGCTTATGGTGTTCCTCTCTTCTTCCTTCCCCTCTGCTCAGCTTCCCTATTTCTCTGATACAAACCCAGTTAAAGCCTCATTATGGTTGTTTAGATCTCATCAACTGA
Source organism: Nyctibius grandis (assembly GCF_013368605.1). Classification (NCBI taxonomy): domain Eukaryota; kingdom Metazoa; phylum Chordata; class Aves; order Nyctibiiformes; family Nyctibiidae; genus Nyctibius; species Nyctibius grandis. The sequence continues at coordinate 32,323,524 of NC_090659.1, forward strand.
GAAACACACAATAGAAGGCAATGTAACAAGGAATGGCACCTCAGCTAGGGTGGTGGCAATCTTAATAGGCTGTAGTGCACTAACTTAAACTAGTCATCGAGTGGACTAATCACTAATTACAAATGTAGAGACCGCCACAATGAAGGCTCAAAAGAAAGTAAAAAATCACTGCAGAAAAAGGAAACTTGAGGGTACCTTCTGTGTTAGGCATATGTATCATTTTGAAGCATAGTCAGTGACAGGGAGGAGGAGAATGAGAAAGGAAAGCAAATTACTCCCAAATTCTCTTTGCATAATGAAGAGTGGAGAAAAGCATAAAAACATCAGAAAGCTTCAAATTCTTGCAGCACTTAGAGCTTTCTCCCCTATCATTACTTTGCTACTTTTTTTGATAGAACTGAATTTATCAAGTGTTTGTGGGGTCCCAAACCAATTCCATATGTATATATTTATCCTTCATGTGTATTTCAAAAATATTTATCAATATGCTACAAGTTAAGCATTGTTCAGCCAGACTCACTTCTGATAAATCTGAAATGCATATATTTCATTTATGACAGCAACAGAAAAACAAGTAAAGAAACAAATAATAAAAATGGTATGAAGCCACTAGCTTTGAAGTACAAGGTGGATTCAAGCTATCAGAAATCAAGAAGCAAGAAATTGGAAAAATTTATGGTGTGGAAGAACCCTGGACCCATGTCATTGTCATTTTCCTGGGGAAAACCTCATGGTAGGAAGCAAAGTGGAAGGTAGAAGAAGTCACAGTGAATGTGTGTCCCTTGATGTATGCACATCTTTTCTGCTTCTCCCTCCTTCTTTTTTAAAGGGAAAGGTGAGAAAGGAGATTTAGCTTTAACACATGCTTCAAACCAAACCAAACTATATACACCACAAAACAAAAAATGCAGTGCAAGGAAAAGAAAAAAAATTATGAGTATATAGCAAATCATGTTAGAAAATTATCATGTGCAACGTTGGATAGATTTCAAAAAAACACATTTCACAAACAAATGTAAAAATATTAAAAGCAGGCTGCAATAAATCTTTTTGAACTGAAAGTGTTGTTGAAAGATTTGTAATTTTTGCAAGTGTTTGGTGCCTTTTTTGTATATTAATCGGAATGCCTCATCAAATGTGGATATTTCAAAGAGAGTTTCTAAGAGTGTACTCATTGTGTGAAATATCAGAATCACAGAATGGTTGAGGCTGGAAAGGACCTCAACCTGGAGGTCATCTAGTCCAAAACCCCTGCTCAAAGCACAGTCAAATAACCAACTCATATTCAAGGGACCTTAAAGAAATAATCTTTTTTGTATTCATAAAATTTATCTTCCTAATTATCTTGCTGTATTTTCTATAACAAAGATGTTTTGGATGAAGAAGGGAGGCTGTTTCATTCCCGTCCACCTCTGCCTTGCCATGACAGAACATGCTCACACTGGAATTCTGACACAAGAATTCACATGAGAATGAGACTAAAACTTTTCTAAAACAGGTTTTTGACTGCTAAACTTTTTACAAAGAAAATAACGGCGAATTTATCTGCCAAGTGTTGTCATATTTTTGAAAGAAAAGACTTACTAAAAGCTGCTTGTAAGTGATAGCCAAGTTATTAATAGCTGAGCATGGCAGCAGACTTAGGAACATCTAAAATATGTTTTTAATCTCACGAATTACTTCATATAATATACTTTAATTTTATGATCTGTATGCAGGACCCACAGCCCCACCTGTGGCTCTAGACAGACATAAAGGATTTTGTACTAAAATCACGAACAGTGCTTACAGCTTCCCTACAGATTTACAGAGAGCAAGCTCTGCCTCTGGGCCAGTTGGTCTGGTCTGAGATCATTCTCATAATGTGCCAGCTAGTGCAAACCCAGTGGTCTGGTCTTCCTCTGTATTATCTGTAAGTAACAGGTCCACTGCGGAAACCAACTCATCAGCATGGAGCTCCTCTTAAGTTGGTTGTTTCACTAGGAATGGAAGTCCAAGGTCTCAGAACAAAACAAAAAGGGAAATAAAACGTTAAGAGATATAGATGCACAATCAAAACTCATTTTTCTAGCCATACTGAAGGGGCGACAGTTGAGGGGATAGATGGAGGAGGAGGAAAGTCTTAAAATCACCTCAGTGACATCAGAAGTGATTGCCTGAAGTTAGTCTCATTTATTTTTTTTCTGCTAGGCATCATTGGCTTAGGCATTTTGAAAAAAAACCTACTCAATAAATGAAAAACAAATGCTTAACTGAAATTTGGAGTGAAGAAGAATCATCAAGAGATCCGTATTTCCAAAAATTGCGAAAAATACTGGCTGCAAAGCTTAAAAAAAGTTCCAAGTTTGGACTCACAGTGAGAATATGGGAAGCACTTTATAGGTCTTATCTACAAATTTCTGGATCTTTTTATTCAAGAAATTAACATGATTAAGTACAGTTTTCTCAGCTGATTTAATTAGCTGTAATCACATTGAACTATTGTAAGTCTGGCATCAAAGATATATGACATCTTTTCAAATACATGTACAATTATTGTGAAAATTAGTGTAATAGTAGCATTCACTAGCCTAAGGCAATTAAAATTATGAGAAGTGGTTGTTTGGTAAAAGGTCACAATCTGATGTCTTACATTTGCCTGAAATAGTCTTGTCACTGCACAAGCTCTAACAATGAAAGCATATTTTTAACAACCATGATTTAGTAATTTAACTTCAGAACTAATTCCATGTGCTTCTCAATATTTTAACAGTGAAAATTTAATACATATTATCTTGAAAGAAATGACAGATTAAACTTTTAAAGTGGTTTTTATTTTTGTACTCAAGCAGTTTATACCTTTACCTATAGGTTAAATAAAGTATGCCAGTTTCATGAAACAGCAATGCTATGACCATGATATTTCCTTAACGCTATGTGAATTGCTAAGAACTTTTTAAATAACCCTTTCAAAATTACATTAATCTTCAAGTTTCTCCCCACTGTCTCCTGATTAATTCACTTGCATATTGCTGGGGGCTACTCGTATAGAGCCTTTGCCTTCACCTGAAAGGCTGGGGAAGTTGCTTTCGGTACAGTTCACATCACATCAATCAAGCACCAGCACTCTTCCTCCATCCAGCCACTGTGTATTAGTGACCTGGTTCCTGAAGCCAGGACTCTTTGCCAGAAACCAGTTTTCTACTCTGCAATGTAACACACTACAGCTGTAGAGGATGTAACGTAATTAGTCACTTTAACATTTGGTGCCAGCAAGTTGTCAAACAGCATTTGGGGAGAGAGGGAGGGGAATAGTACAGAAATTGAGAAAAACCTTAAAGTATATTATTATAAAGAAAATTATTTTTTAAGTATCATGTGCCTCAAGAAAGAAATGGAATGAAAATGAAAACTAAGCTGGCTCCTGTTTGGAAAACATGCAGAAAATGACAATGCGTAAAGTTCCTGGTTCACATCATGACGTTTAGATTGGATATTAGGAAAAATTTCTTCACAGAAAGGGTTATCAAGTAGTGAAACAGGCTACCCAGGGAAGTGGTGGAGTCACCATCCCTGGAGATATTTAAAAGACGAGTAGATGTAGTGCTTAGGGATATCGTTCAGGGATATTGTTTAGTGGTTCACTTGGTAGTGTTAGGTTAATGGTTGGACTCAACGACCTTAAAGGTCCTTTCCAACCAAGACGATTCTGTGATTCTGTGATTCTATGAACTAACCACAATAAACCTACCAAATACAATCAATATGTGAAGTCTATTTGTGCATGTGTGGGGAAATATACAATGATAAAATAATATCAGATCAATGAAGCATCCCCACTAGAGTAAATAATGTTTATTTGTAATAGGTTTTGCCAACTCTATAGTAAACTACCAGCTTCTTAGGAGATGGTTTCATTGCCTGGGCTTTTTCCTTTTGATTGATGAATAAAAAGCCAAATAATATACATAATTTAAAGATGCTAGCAAAAAGTGCTGCAATATATGTGTGTACTTGAGCACCAGCGCCAGCGACCAGGAGCGCTGCAAAGAGAGCGGGCAAACAGAGCGTGGCGCAGCAGTTTGCGTGGCAGTTCGCATGGAAGGGCGCACAGGGAGGGCACAGACACCCTACCTGACCCTCAAGGCAGAATGGTGGGCACTTGCCTGAGAGCAAGGGCTGCAGCTCCAGCTCGGGGATCTGCACCATCGACCCCAGCCGTGACCGATGCCTCCACCCAGACAGTGCTTCTGAAGGGAAAGGCTGGAGTGCAGATCTCGGGCTGTGGTAAGTGCCTGGATCTTTTGCCTGGGGCAGGGATGGGCAGCAGCAGAGCTGCCTGCAAAAGGTGTGCCCAGGTGGAGGACCTCCTGCAGCAGGTGGTTGAGCTGCAGGAGGTAGTGAGGAGGCTGTGTAATATCAAGGAGGCTGAAAAGGAGTTGGAAAATGGGGTTCAAGTGCAGTCTGCAGTGACCCCACAGTCCATGGCCAAACAGACAAAAACCCCGCCACTGGCACACATAGAAGGAAGGGGGGATAAAACTGCAGGAGAATGGAGGGTCATAAAGACAAAAACCAGCAGGAGGAAGAGACTTCCTCCAAGGCCTGAGGTGCCCCTGCAGAATCCCCCAGTGGCACACACAGAAGGAAGGGGGGATATAACTGCAGAGGACTGGAAGGTTGCAAAGGCAAGGACTAGCAGGAGGAAGAGACTTCCCCCGAAGCCTGAGGTGCCCTTGCAGAACCGCTTCAGTCCTCTGCAGTCTGAGGAGGAAAGACCTGCCGCATCAGGAGAGACGCTGGAGCCCAGTAAGGCAGCCCAGTGTGCCCCCTGTATAAACACCAGTGCTACCAAGAAAAAAGCGACGGGGGATAGTGGTAGGTGACTCTCTACTGAGGGGCACAGAGGTGCCCATCTGCTGACCTGATGCACTCTCTAGAGAGGTGTGCTGCTTACCAGGGGCTCGCATCAGGGACGTCACGGAGAGACTACCGAGCCTAGCACAGCCCCTGGACTACTACCCACTGCTGCTGTTTCACGTGGGCACCAGTGATACAGCCAAGAGCAGTCTGAGGCATATCAAGGAGGACTACAGAGCCCTGGGAGCAGTGGTAAAGGACTCTGGGGCCCAGGTAGTTTTCTCATCAATCCTCCCAGTCAAAGGGAAGGGGACTAAAAAGGACAGTCGAATTAGGCAGATCAACACATGGCTACAGGACTGGTGCCACAGCCAGGGGTTTGGCTACTTAGACCACAGGACTTGTTTTGAGAAACCCGGTCTTCTGGTAGCCGACGCGGTCCATCTATCAGATAAGGGGAAGACCATCTTGGGTCATAGGCTAGCCAAGCTGGTAAAGAGGGCTTTAAACTAGATTTGCCTGGGGAGGGGAACCTCATTCCATCCCAATTCAGCCAGTCTGATGCCAGGGCCAGCAATAGGTGCCCAGAGACTAGGAAAGGATGGCAGGTCAGCAGGAGAGCACCGGAAGAGCCATGGACAGGAATTTCAGGCAGCAAGGCAGCTTCGTCAGGGGCCCAACTGAAATGCCTCTATACAAACGCACGGAGAATGGGGAACAAATAAGAGGAGCTAGAGACGCGCGCATACCTGCAAGGCTACGACCTTATTGGCATCACAGAAACATGGTGGGATGACTCTGATGACTCGAGCGTTGGAATGGAGGGATACAGGCTTTTTAGGAAGGACAGGCAGAGGAGACGAGGAGGGGGTGTTGCACTCTGTGTCAACGATCAGTTTGAGTGCATGGAGCTCTGCCTGGGGATGGAGGAGGAGCTGAGGGAAAGCTTATGGTTCAGGATTAAAGGGCAGGCAGGGATGGGAGTCATTATAGTGGGCGTCTGCTACAGGCCACTTGACCAGGAAGACCAAGCGGATGAGGCCCTCCACAGACAGTTAGGTGTAGCCTCACGTTCACAAGCCCTGGTCCTCATGGGGGAATTCAATCACCCCGATATCTGTTGGAAGGACAACACAGCTGGGCACATGCAATCCAGGAGGTTCCTGGAATGCGTGGATGACAGCTTCCTTCTCCAAGTAATAGAGGAGCCGAAAAGGAGAGGTGCCATGCTGGACCTTGTTCTCACCAACAAGGAGGGGCTGGTGGGGGATGTGAAGCTCAAGGGTAGCCTTGGCTGCAGTGACCATGAAATGGTGGAGTTCAAGATCCATAGAGCAGCAAGGAGGGCACGCAGCCAGCTCACCACCCTGGATTTTAGGAGAGCAGACTTTGACCTCTTCAGGGACCTGCTTGGGAGAGTCCCTTGGGATAAAGCCCTGGAGGGAAGAGGGGCCCAAGAAAGCTGGTTCATATTCAAGGACCACCTCCTCCAGGCTCAGGAGCAATGCAACCCAACAAAGGGGAAGGCGGGCAAAAACACCAGGAGGCCTGCATGGATGAACAAGGAGCTCCTGGATAAACTCAGGCACAAGAAGGAATCCTAGAGAGGGTGGAAGCAAGGGCAGGTAGCCTGGGAGAAATACAAGGAAATTGTCCGAGCAGCCAGGGAGCACATTCAGAAAGCTAAAGCCCTGATAGAATTAAATCTGGCTGGGGATGTCAAGGGCAACAAGAAATGCTTCTATAGGTATGTCAGTGATAAAAGGAAGACTAGGGAAAGGAGTGGGCCCTCTCCGGAAGGAAACGGGAAACCTGGTTACCCAAGATGTGGAGAAAGCTGAGGTACTCAAAGACTTCTTTGCCTCAGTCTTCACCGACAAGTGCTCTAGCCTCACCCCCCAAGTCGCAGAAGGCAGAGGCAGGGACTGGGAGGATGAAGAACCGACCACTGTAGGAGAAGATCAGGTTCGAGACCATCTAAGGAACCTGAAGGTGCACAAGTCCATGGGACCTGATGAGGTGCATCCATGAGTCCTGAGGGAACTGGCGAATGAAGTTGCTAAGCCACTATCCATCATTTTTGAGAAGTCGTGGCAGTCTGGTGAAGTTCCCACTGACTGGAAAAGGGGAAACATAACCCCCATCTTCAAGAAGGGGAAAAAGGAAGACCCAGGGAACTACAGGCCAGTCAGTCTCACCTCTGTGCCTGGCAAGATCTTGGAGCAGATCATCTTGGAAACTATATTGAGGCACATGGAAATCAAGGAGGTGATTGGTGACAGCCAACATGGCTTCACTAAGGGCAAATCGTGCCTGACAAATTTGGTGGCCTTCTACGACAGGGTTACAGAGCTGGTGGATAGGGGAAGAGCAACTGATGTCATCTACCTGGACTTGTGCAAAGCATTTGACACTGTCCTGCATGACATCCTTGTCTCTAAATTGGAGAGACATGGACTTGACAGATGGCCCACTCAGTGGATAAAGAATTGGCTGCATGGTCGCACTCAAAGAGTTACGGTCAACGGCTCAATGTCCAAGTGGACACCAGTGATGAGTGGCATTCCTCAGGGGTCGGTATTTGGACCAGTCCTGTTTAACCTTAGTTGCGACATGGACAGTGGGACTGAGTGCGCCCTCAGCAAGTTTGCTGACGACACCAAGCTGTGCGGTGTGTTAACACGCTGGAGGGAAGGGATGCCATCCAGAGGGACCTTGACAGGCTTGAAAGCTGGGCCTGTGCAAACCGCATGAAGTTCAACAAGGCCAAGTGCAAGGTCCTGCATGTGGCTCAGGGCAATCCCAAGCACAAATACAGGCTGGGCAGAGAATGGATTGAGAGCAGTCCTGAGGAGAAGGACTTGGGGGTGATGATTGACGAGAAGCTCAACATGAGCCGGCAGTGCGTGCTTGCAGTCCAGAAGGCCAACGGTATCCTGGGCTGTATCAAAAGAAGCGTGGCAGGAGGAGGTGATTCTGCCCCTTTACTCCACTCTTGTGAGACCCCACCTGGAATACTGCGTTCAGCTCTGGGGGCCCCAACATAAGGACAGAGAGCTATTGGAACGAGTCCAGAGGAGGGCCACGAAGATGATCAGAGGGCTGGAGCACCTCTCCTATGAAGACAGGCTGAGACAGTTGGGGCTCTTCAGCCTGGAGAAGAGAAGGCTCTGGGGAGACCTCATAGCAGCCTTCCAGTACCTGAAGGGGGCCTACAGGAAAGCAGGAGAGGGGCTTTTTACAAGGGCAAGTAGTGACAGGACGAGGGGGAATGGTTTTAAACTGAAAGAGGGTAGATTTAGATTAGATATTAGGAAGAAATTCTATACCGTGGGGGTGGTGAGACACTGGACCAGGTTGCCCAGAGAGGTTGCGGCTGCCCCCTCCCTGGCAGTGTTTAAGGCCAGTTTGGACAGGGCTTTGAGCAACCTGGTCTAGTGGAAAGGTGTCCCTGCCTGTGGCAGTGGGGTTGGAACTAGATGATCTTTAAGGTCCCTTCCAACCCAAACCATTCTATGATTCTATGATTGTACTGAAAAAGTATGGTTTCTCTCTTGTTGACAACACACTGTGAAATATAACACAGACTGCTGTGTTTAAACAAGGCATAGTGTACAAAGGCAAAGTACAGATATTTGGAATGGCAAAGTATCTTAACTGTACAAATAAGCAGAGGAGAATAAGGAGAATACAAGCAGAGAATTTACAAGTTAGTTAAATAAAAGAAAGAAATCTACAACTTACTGAATTACAAGTCTATTACCTTGAATAACCTGTCACACATGGTAACATGTGTCATCATTTTAAGGACATTGTTTCATCTGTTTCACCTCCTCGTTCACCTTTCTTTCCAGACATGTACAAGTATATTTAATACCACCTGCCTTCCTATGATATCCTGTATCCTTTCAAACTTCTGTTTAGATAAAAACCCATACCTTCATTTTCCTTTGGGAAAATAATTCATCACTATGTGAAACAACTCTGTAGTCTTAAAACCTAAATATATCCAACATTTAATATACAAAATGCTTTATATTTTGTACCAGAACAAATGGAAAATCTATATAAAAAAAACATATTTTAAAGTTTCCTAGCTATTGCCCACATATGTCCTCTTTTTCATTAGGAATTTTCACACAAAGAAAGAGGTGTTTTTAGCAACAAAGCCAGTCTGGGGATTTTGTTTACATCTACGTTTTCTGAAATAGAACCAAAATGTAGGCTATTTGCCATTAAACTAATATAAGTTTAGTTTAGCTAATAGTCTCCATGATAGTACTATTGTAACGAATAATAGCCTTCTACTTCCTTCTGTACTTTCCTGTAAGTAAAAATAAAATCAGGAAAAGTATTGAATGTTCTTATAAAAATAATTGTCAATGACATCTGAATGCTTTATTACCTCCGCAAAAAAACCCCAACATTTTTTCCACAGGATATATTCTTCTGCATAAGAATCTATAATCTCTGTTTTCTCTAAAAAATAGACTCAGTTCATGCGTTACTTATAAAACAGGTTTTGCATTTTGCAGTTATTTATCTTCCTTAGACAACCAGGACAAGCAACAATTAATATCAAAGTATTTCTTATTCGTAAGTATGTATGGCAAGTATTTTAGGGCTACATAACAGAGAGCAAGTTTGCGAGCACCACAGGAACATCAGAACAAAGCTACATCAGATAGTTATTTATTCAACATCTCTATGTGACATCCAAACATCTGGTCTCACCTGGAATTGCTTGAAGTTTAGCTGTTCAGAACGTTATTTATTTGAACTATAAGCAGTTGCAGTTTGTCTATATTTGCAACATTTCCTTAGTCATATTTACTTTACTGAGCTCAGTATTCACAAGAATGCACCTTAAGCTTACATGTTCGTTTATTAATTCAACTTAAGCAATAGCTGAAGACATAATTCTCCCATCTTCACCACGTAATTAATCTGAGCACAAATGAAACACCTCCAAATAAATCGTAGATATAACAAGTATTATCAGATTAGCTTCTCTCTCTGAGTAGACAGGTTACCAACTTGAACATGAGGTTGCCTTTCCTGTGTTGCTCAGAGAAGAAAGACAAAACTGCCATTCAAGAGTTTTGTCTTTTCTTCTTGTGAAAAAAAGAAGCAAAAATCTCCTGACTAGTAATGTTGTTTCTAATGCTGAAATGTCAAAGCTTACCAGAGTGCTTATCAGTATTAAAACACTGAACTTCTTTCCATAGTTATACTGGATAGAAATGTCAAATGTAAATGCAAAAGTATGTCAAAGCATGTAAGCAACAGAACAGAAAACAAAGGAGGACAAATCCTAATACACTTCCTGTTCCACACAATATCCAAATTTCATATTAGTGTTGAAATTTATAGCAATGACAGTGCTGGAAAATATCATCAGCATGTGCACAAACATGTTCTTGGAGCACATGACAAACTTGGTACAAGAGGCTGTAGATGCTTTCATCTGCTTAGTAATAACCATGTGATTATAAAATGGAAAGGACACACGAATCCGTAACGTAGACAACTACCGTTACCTGATGTACAGCGAGTGTTTTGAAGAGTTGCATTTTTAGTACTTCATTTATTTTACTTCTAGATAATTAAAAACCAGACAAACATATATTTCAAAATCAAAAGACACTGTCTAGATTTCAGGTGCTCTGTTGCTTGAATGTAAGTCCTGTTTTTCTTTAAACAGACACCAATTGAGGGGAGCACATGAAGAATACTCTAGAAACAGCCAAAAAAACCCCAATACTTTTAGTAGCAATGCTGGGAGTACCCCTTCCCTGGAGTGGTGGGGAAGCAAAGACTGGAAACTGTAGTAAGGAAATACGTAGGCACACACACCAGCTACTAAATCAGACATTTTAATGGAGGAATGTCACATATGGGTCACTGGCAGGTTCTGAAAGATGAATAAATATGAGTTCTGAATCTAATGGGGCTTTCTATCTTTGGCCACAGATTTTGAAATACAGTCACTACAGACATTCATAGGACCTGTACATCACAAGGGCGAGCAGGAATCTATAATGATTTGTTCCACGGCACAATATATATAAACATGCATATTTGTAGATATATGTATACGCATGTATATTCAAAAACACATTTGCAAAGGAAGTTCGCTGCAACTCAAATAACCCATTTTCTGAACAACCGAGGATCAGAGAAATTTCTGAGCACTGGAACTGCTCTGGATTAAGTCTCAAACAAGGGAAACTCCAAACTTCTGACCTTGTGAAAGGCACAATACTAATTTTTAAAATATTACTTTTCTTTCCAAAGATTACAGAATTAAGGTTGGGATACTGGGCACAAGGCTCCTTCAACACATATCTCTACAAATTTTCCTCTATGCGTCACCATCCCTTGAAATAAAAATGTTCCTAAAGTCTAAGATTACTTTTGTAAGAGAAAGAGCATTCTCCCTCTTGTAATTCTGAAATAACATATGATATGAATCAGAAGTAAACAGAGCAATAAAAGCAGTCATGCCTCTAACAGCCTGAAACAATAAATGCTGAAAGTATTATGTGCTCTGATTCATCACAATGAATTGCACAAAGAATCTGAAAGAAGTCACAAAATCACAGAATCACAGAATCAATTAGGTTGGAAGAGACCTCTGGGATCATCGAGTCCAACCATTGCCCTGACACCACCATGTCAACTAGACCATGGCACTAAGTGCCATGTCCACTCTTTTTTTAAACACATCCAGAGATGGTGACTCCACCACCTCCCTGGGCAGCCCGTTCCAATGTCTAATGACCCCTTCTGAGAAGAAATTCTTCCTAATGTCTAACCTGAACCTCCCCTGGTGAAGCTTGAGGCTATGTCCTCTTGTCCTATCGCTAGTTGCCCGGGAGAAGAGGCCGACTCCCACTCCACTACAACATCCCTTCAGGTAGTTGTAGACTGCAATAAGGTCACCTCGGAGCCTCCTCTTCTCCAGGCTAAACAACCCCAGCTCCCTCAGACATTCCTCGTAGGTCAGACCGTCTAGACACTTCACCAGCTTGGTCGCCCTCCTCTCGACTCGCTCCAACACCTCAACATCTTTCTTCAAGTGCGGGGCCCAGAACTGGACACAGTATTCAAGGTGTGGCCTCACCAGTGCCGAGTACAGAGGGACGATCACTTCCCTAGACCGGATGGCCACACTATTCCTAATAAAGGCCAGGATGCCATTGGCCTTCTTGGCCACCTGAGCACACTGCTGGCTCATGTTTAGCCGGCTGTCAATCAGCACTCCCAGTTCTCTTTCCGCCAGGCCGCTTTCTAACCACTCTTCCCCCAGCCTGTAGCGCTGCATGGGGTTGTTGTGGCCGAAGTGCAAGACCCGGCACTTCTTCTTTTTGAACCTCATGCCGTTGGTCTCGGCCCATCTATCTAACCTCTCCAGATCCCTCTGTAAGGCCTTCCTACCCTCCAGCAGATCGACACTCCAACCCAGCTTGGTGTCATCTGCAAATTTACTGAGGGTGCATTCAATCCCTACGTCTAGATCATCTATAAAGATATTGAACTGCACCAGCCCCAGAACTGAGCCCTGGGGAACACCGCTAATGACCGGCCGCCAGCTGGACTTTGCCCCATTCACCACCACTCTCTGGGCTCGGCCATCCAGACAGTTTTTAACCCATCGAAGAGTCCACCCATCTAAGCCCCGGGCAGCCAGTTTGTCTAGGAGGATGCTGTGGGAGACAGTGTCGAATGCCTTACTGAAGTCTAGATAGACTACATCCACAGCCCTGCCCTCACCTACTAAGCCGGTCACTTGGTCATAGAAGGAGATCAGGTTGATCAAGCAGGACCTGCCTTTCATGAATCCATGTTGGCTGCCCTCGATGCCCCGATTGCCCTGCATGTGCCGTGTAATGGCACTCAAGATGATCTGTTCCATCACCTTGCCTGGCACCGAGGTCAGGCTGACAGGCCTATAGTTCCCTGGATCATCCTTCCGACCCTTCTTGTAGATGGGCGTTACATTTGCTAATTTCCAGTCAGCTGGGCGTTACATTTGCTAATTTCCAGTCAGCTGGAACTTCTCCAGTTAACCAGGACTGCCAGTAGATAATCGAGAGTGGTCTGGCAAGTTCATTTGCCAGTTCCTTCATTACTCTGGGGTGAATCCCATCCGGGCCCATAGCCTTGTGGGTGTCCAACTGGCACAGCAGGTCACTAACCGTCTCCTCCTGGATTACAGGGGTTCACACAGCCCTCCATCCCTAACTTCAGGCTCTGGGGGCTGAGTCTCCTGAGGACAACCGGTCCTGACATTAAAGACCCAGGCAAAGAAGGCATTGAGCACCTCTGCCTTTTCCTCATCCCCTGACACTACACTACCCTCCTCATTCAGCAAGTGGTGGAAGCTCTCCTTGACTCTCCTTTTGCTGTTAATATATTTGTAGAAACTTTTTTTGTTGTCTTTGACCGTAGCAGCCAAATCAAGCTCTAATTGAGCTTTGACCCTTCTAATCTTCTCCCTACACGACCTGGCAACCTCGCTATAGACCTCCCAAGCTACCTGACCCTTCTTCCAGAGCAAATAGGTTCTCTTTTTTTTCCTTAAGTTCTAGCCTAATTTCTCTGTTTAACCAGGCCGGTCTTTTTCCCCGACAGCTTGTCTTCCTACACACCGGGACAGCCTGCTCCTGAATATTTAGCAATTCCTTTTTAAAACACGTCCAGACTTCCTGGACTCCTTTGCCCTTCAGGACTGACTCCCAAGGGACTCTGTCCACCAACCTCTTAAACGGGCTAAAGTCAGCCCGCTGGAAATCTAAGGCGGAAGTTCTACTTTTGCCCCTCTTTACTTCCTCCACTATCGAAAACTCTTAACATTTCGTGGTCGCTATTCCCAAGACGGCCACCGACCCTCACATCTCCCACTAGTCCTTCTCTGTTCACAAACAACAGGTCAAGCAGGGCCCTTCCTCTAGTGGGCTCATTTACCACTTGCATGAGGAAGTTGTCCTCCACACATTCTAGGAACCTCCTAGACTGCTTCCTCTCTGACATGTCGTATTTCCAGCAGACATCCAGCAAGTTGAAGTCGCCCACGAGTACAAGGGCCGGCGACTGGGCGGCTTCTGACAGCCGCTTGTAAAACGCCTCGTCCGCCTGCTCATCCTGGTTGGGTGGTCTATAACAGACTCCCACTGTAATGTCCACCCTGCCGACCTTCCACCTGATCTTCACCCGTAGACATTCAACCTTGTCATCCTCATCATCTTCCTCAATTTCGATACAATCTAAGCACTCTCTATGTTACTATTTCACTGAAGACAGCCTCAACTAAAAGCACACTGTACCTCTATTCTACAATCCTAAAATGGCGTCTCAGCTGCCAGATGCCCCCAATGTCCCCAGTTGCAGCTTAACTAATGCTAAACCAATCAAAAGAAGGTTTTCTTCTCTACTGCTTAAACTACAGCTAAATGTTACGAGACTGTCAGTGGTTAATAAACCTGACAGAAACAACTTAGGCATTTAAATCTGGGGAGTTATTTGTAACTGAGAACTAGAAACTCATAGCCTGAGGTGCACCTTTGTTGTAGAATAATTTTAGTTAATTGAATTCTTTCAACTGTATCTTTTAACTGTATTCTGCTGTCTGAATAGTCTTGCTTAGCATTGGTAAAGTTGCTGAAGGCCTGGGCTCCAACTGTTGCGAACTCTTGAATGTATCTTGAACTGTTGCTTGGATATGTGAAGGAAGGCCCTGAGACCAGTGTGAACTGGAAGATAAGGAGGCTACAGTTGTCAGAAGAAGCTGTAACTCAATAGAATCTGTAGCTCTTGCAGATAAGAATTTTCATGGCTCGCTTGAAAGACCAAGAATCCAATAAGAAACAAAAGGACCCCAGACCACTAATTACCATTGGACTAAGAGATGAGTTCAGGGTATGTGAACAGCATGTGAAGAGCAGGTGCATAGGTTGTAAGGGTATAAATGCCCAGGGATTTCTTTGTTCTGGGTCCCTCTCTGGAGGCACCCAGCTCGAGCTGTCCTTATGGTTGCACTACTCAATTAAATTATTTATTTTCCTGATAATTGGCATCTGAGACTCTGCTGTGGGAAACCTAGGCAAAAGAAATTTCTTTAAGACTTTGCTCCCCCCAGGGCCAGGAGGGTAAGCCTCTAGAGCAGCAATCTCAAATGGTTCATTCCCCACAAACTGACCACCAGTCACCCTGTATAAACAGGAATTAAATATGCTCTGGGCTAAGGAAACTTGTTCCAAGTTTTATAGGATTACAATACTCAAAACCACATATGGTGCAATAGATGTCTGGTGTCAGGAGCTATACCCATGGCATTTGGCATGGGTCCCACAGCCATTTCTGACTGGGGACCACAGGCTGTACACACACATGTGAAAAGGTCAGCCACCTTTCCAGCTTTGAGTAGGTCTGCCTGAAGATGCCAGCATCTTCAGACTGGCATACAGACCTGAAGTGTCCTGTTGACCAGGTTTAATTGTCAGTTCCTGTCTTAGACAGAAGACTGATTTCTAACGACAGTCACACTGTATTCAACTTTTAAAAGGTTAAACAGATGAGCTTGAGTAGTTTTAACTTGATGAGACATTATTCAGATCATTATGTCTTCCTCAAAAAGCCAGGGAGCATTATACTGTCATTCATTCATCAGCAGGGTGGGATGGAGACAATAGCAAGTCTTGAAAACAATTTCCTTGATTGCTTTCAGATTCGCTGCCATATACTACACAGAGATCACATTCATTTAATTGGCTAATTAGATGCCAGCAACCTTCAACCATTGCTACAGATTATAAATTATTAAAAATTTATTTGTTAGTGAAATCTGTCTTTAATACAGCTCTTTGGAATGATTCAGAATATCTAAAGGAAGAGTATGATGTTTTTATCAAGCTCACTGTGGAGACTGAATTTCTACAGTTGTAACACTACTATGTCCTGTATTAAAGCCTGACTGATAACCCTTGTCATGGTAACCGAAAAGCTTCATAGAGCTTATAAGAGTTCTCAAATGAGAATTTCATACTAACAACTTTATACTTTCCTTCTTTTTTTTTTCCAAAAAGTCAATCAGCTCTAAGCATGATAGTTTTATATATGTGTATGTATTTATAAATATGTTAAAATGCGAAAGTATCTTGCAATACATCCATGTATTTACTGCTAAAGTAGGTAGCTAGGTAAATTCTCCTTTGCAAGAAATCTAGATTCTGCAATAAAGTTGGAAAATTTATTCTGTCATTTAATCCAATAAGAAGGTACTTATAATTAGCTCAAAGCTATCTTCCACTACTGGTCACAAGCAGTTAGTAATACCTACATCGTACAATGATATTTGACTTAAATGGTTGTACTGTTTGTCAGCAGTTATATCAGCAGACTGTTTTTTTTTAGGTTATCAAAAATCATTTAGGCATGCAGTACCAAACCAAATGGGATGAAGATTTATGTCTTTGCTGCAAACACTTAGATTCCCATCACTTTGCTGCTTAATGTGACTCCAGCTGGGAATCAGAAAACTTCAATAATTTGATGTAAAGTTGGCTAGCTCTATAAATCATGAAATTTATTATTTAACTTGTCCTTGGTGCTGTCTCTAGGCACATCAAGGATAGGGGGATCATTAGGGGCACTCAGCATGGCTTCACCAAGGGGAAGTCATGCTTAACCAACTTGATAGCCTTTTATGAGGACGTAACCCGGTGGATAGATGATGGTAAAGCTGTGGATGTGGTCTATCTCAATTTCAGTAAAGCGTTTGACACGATCTCCCACAGCATCCTCGCAGCTAAACTGAGGAAGTGTGGTCTGGATGATCGGGTAGTGAGGTGGATTGTGAACTGGCTGAAGGAAAGAAGCCAGAGAGTGGTGGTCAATGGGACAGAGTCCAGTTGGAGGCCTGTGTCTAGCGGAGTCCCGCAAGGGTCGGTACTGGGACCAGTTCTATTCAATATATTCATTAATGACTTGGATGAGGGATTAGAGTGCACTGTCAGCAAGTTCGCTGATGACACAAAACTGGGAGGAGTGGCTGACACAACGGAAGGCTGCGCAGCCATTCAGAGAGACCTGGACAGGCTGGAGAGTTGGGCGGGAGAAATTTAATGAAATATAACAAGGGCAAGTGTAGAGTCCTGCATCTGGGCAAGAACAACCCCATGTACCAGTACAAGTTGGGGGCAGACCTGTTGGAGAGCAGCGTAGGGGAAAGGGACCTGGGGGTCCTAGTGGACAGCAGGATGACCATGAGCCAGCAGTGTGCCCTTGTGGCCAAGAAGGCCAATGGCATCCTGGGGTGTATTAGAAGGGGTGTGGTTAGCAGGTCAAGAGAGGTTCTCCTCCCCCTCTACTCTGCCCTGGTGAGGCCGCATCTGGAATATTGTGTCCAGTTCTGGGCCCCTCAGTTCAAGAAGGACAGGGAACTGCTAGAGAGTCCAGCGCAGAGCCACGAAGACGATTAAGGGAGTGGAACATCTCCCTTATGAGGAGAGGCTGAGGGAGCTGGGTCTCTTTAGCTTAGAGAAGAGGAGACTGAGGGGTGACCTCATTAATGTTTATAAATATGTAAAGGGCAAGTGTCATGAGGATGGAGCCAGGCTCTTCTCAGTGACATCCCTTGACAGGACAAGGGGCAATGGGTGCAAGCTGGAACACAGGAGGTTCCACATAAATATGAGAAAAACTTCTTTACGGTGAGGGTGACCGAACACTGGAACAGGCTGCCCAGAGAGGTTGTGGAGTCTCCTTCTCTGGAGACATTCAAAACCCGCCTGGACGCGTTCCTGTGTGATATGGTCTAGGCAACCTGCTCCGGCAGGGGGATTGGACTAGATGATCTTTCGAGGTCCCTTCCAATCCCTAACATTCTGTGATTCTGTGATTCTGTGAACATTTCCTATTGGAGCAATTTCAGACTCTCAATTATGATAAATAAAGGAATAGACTGATTCCAGCCTCTATTTAACTTCAGAAAATGTGTAAACTATAGATATATTTTCAAAAATTCTTTTCTCCTCCATGAGTTGTTCTAATGTAGACTAGACTTCACAAAGCTAATGTTCTTTTTAAAAAATCAGCAAAATAATGTATATATTATGTATAAAACTATTTTAGCTAAAACCAACCTTGCATTTGTTATCTATCATACTTACAGCTGTAATAACACACATCCTGTAAAGCATATGAAATACATTGTATACATATATATTCCTACACGTGATATATTCGGTTTCACAATCATAAGCACCAAGGCATAATAATTTTTTTAAAGCTCAAATTAATACAACAAAAATTTCAGTGTCATACAGTGGTTATAGATTATCTTATCAAATACCAATAAAATGCATTGTTGTTATGCATAAGTAAACAAACTGAATCAAACAAAATATGGAATTACCCTTGAATGGGCAACCAATGTTCAAAATGCTTGAACAGAATTAAAAAAAATAATTCCTCTCATATTTTCAGTTCTTCCTTGTTCCACTTCTCCTTGTTCCAGTCTAATGAGAAGTGAAGGGAAAATTGTTCTTCAAGGATTTCCACAGCCATGATGCAAAAGTGGTGGTTTAGAATAACATCCAATAAACGTTCAATATTTTAGATGTGTATCGAATCAGAAAGATATCTGAACTCTGTGAAAAGCACCCTAGTAATAATTTCTAGATATGCAAAAACTTATAGCATGCAGATGAATACAGACACTTTACTTTCTTTTTTCTAAAGTCAACGCTGTCAGTCAACAGTGTTAGAGGAGTTGATACAGGGAAAAATCATTTAACTGCTCTGTTCCTGTACTTCAAGTTCTTCATATAGGTTAAAAATAAGAGTTATTTCAATGACGTGGTATTGATGACTTTTTAGATAAACAGCTGAACACTCATGCTCTAAAATGATATAGTAAAAAGCATAATGAAATGCTGAAGTATTACAAAATTATGACTCATTTAAAGAGTAATAAACTGAAATCACATCATCATGGATGACAACCATATACAGAGATTTCCTGTATTTTGCTTACAAAGAACTATCACTGTATAGCATTAGGAGCCCATAAATGGGCTCCCTGTGTATTCATTAACTATCATCATATATGCCAGTGGAAATGAGAAGCATTTAAAAATATGACCATCTATCATTTTCTGTTAGAAACCCACAGATTTCCCTCCAAAGTAGACATGGGTGGAAAGTAGACATGACCCCCCAGTAAAAACCTTAAAGCTACCAAATCATGATTGGTGATGAAACCTTGGTCCACCTCAGAATATAGTTTTCTGTGGGCTGTCTTTACATCGGACAAGACATAGAGAACAATTTTTTTCTAAACTTGCCCCCTCCATTCAACTTGTGTGCATCTGACTGTGCAAGAAGGCTCAGTGCTTAATATGGACACTCAATCATGATGTCAGTGCTTAGGGCCTATTTTTAGGTGTAGAAACACCTGAATTAGCTGATCAAATCAGTGATAGTCTGGCAGAACTGTCAGTGCAAAGGCAAAGTCGGTAAAGCGCTGCCTTCTCAACTCCTCTGCTAAACAGAAATGCTAAACAGAAATGAAATATGGCCCTTAAGTTTCATTCTTTCTCAGGTCATTCAAATGACACGTCCACAAACAGGCTAAATCAGAAAGGCAGACAAATGAAAGATGAGAGAAAACAAAAGCAAATAGAAACCCAGCTTTCTTCAATTTTGGGAGATGTTACAAATACACAATCAAACAAACAAGCAAGCAAAAGATAACTTTTCCAGAAATGGCTGGACCTCAATAGAGTATGAAAAGTTCTATTTTAAAAGCAATATGATTTACCAGAGTATATGTTCTTAAGTCAATATATAATATTAACAATAATATTATCAATATAAGCTGGAACACAGGAGGTTCCACTTAAATTTGAGGAAAAACTTCTTTACGGTGAGGGTGACTGAACACTGGAACAGGCTGCCCAGAGAAGTTGTGGAGTCTCCTTCTCTGGAGACATTCAAAACCCGCCTGGACGCGTTCCTGTGTGATATGGTCTAGGCAATCCTGCCCCGGCAGGGGGATTGGACTAGATGATCTTTCGAGGTCCCTTCCAATCCCTAACATTCTGTGATTCTGTGATTCTGTGATATGTTTATCTTGTGCTGAAAAGCAAAACATCCCTGAGCGGCTCAACACCGTCACTATGTTTGTGTAGTGTTGCTCTTTGTAAGTACTTTGCTAATTAGCTAATGATTCTGAAGTATTTTTAAGTGCTATGAAAGAGTCAATTACCAGTATAGTTATATTATTATATTATGGATCACTTAAAATACACATGTATACACATTTTTATTTGTTTAAACTTATGTAGTGGTTTAATTTTCAGGTTCTGTTTTGCAATAGGAGAATGACAGAAAGTTGAAGTCCCTCTGAAAACCAATGAACCCAGTTCTGTTCTGACAACAAACCTAATGATGCCTTTCCCAGTATATTTGTTTAACCAGTTTGTTGTAACAGGCATATTTCATAGAATCATAGAATGGTTTGGGTTGGAAGGGACCTTAAAGATCATCTAGTTCCAACCTCCCTGACACGGGCAGGGACACCTTCCACTAGATCAGGTTGCTCAAGGCCCCATCCAACCTGGCCTTAAACAATGCCAGGGAGGGGGCAGCAACAACATCTCTGGGTAACCTGTTCCAGTGTCTCACCACCCTCACAGTAAAGAATTTCTTCATAATATCGAATCTAAATCTACCCTCTTTCAGTTTAAAACCATTACCCCTCATCCTATCGCTACATGCTCTTGTAAAAAGTCCTTCTCCTGCTTTCCTGTAGGCCCCCTTCAGGTACTGGAAGGCTGCTATGAGGTCTCCCCAGAGCCTTCTCTTCTCCAGGCTGAACAAGACCAAATCTCTCAGCCTGTCTTCATAGGAGAGGTGCTCCAGCCCTCTGATCATCTTCATGGCTCTCCTCTGGACTTGCTCCAACAGCTCTATGTCCTTCTTCTGTTGGGGGTCCCAGAGCTGAATGCAGTACTCCAGGTGGGGTATCTGAAGGGGAATGATATGCTTCTCTACCATGTCCTGTATAAGGCTGAAATCACTACTATATTTGATATTTTCTATGATAATAATGCTTATTCTAAGAGCAAAGATACATAGCTAGACCTATTTGAAGAGTAATATATTTAATAACTAATACCATGTCTAACAAGGGATTATAGACAACAGTTAAAAAGAGGGCATTCTAGTTTTAAATGCTGTCCTGCTAGAAGCAGATTTCTCACTTATACCACCAATCATCATGGAAACATCAGTTATTAATTACTCTTCACTATAATTCCCAAAATAATTGACTTCTCTTACACACTGGTATCTTTGCTCTTAGCAAAATATCACTGCTATTAGACTCTTGAAAGCATGAAACCATCTTTGACCACATAATTTAATGTATCTGAAATAAGTTACTTGTACTGAAGTATTTGAAAAATCAGATGTTTTACACTTATTGGGATGCTACTGTCAGAGTCGCCAAACCTAGGTCAGGGTACAAGACTGCATGTGGCTAGGCACAATGTCCAAAGATGTATCAGTACACAAGCTGTTGTCCAGCCCAAAGAAAACAGGACCTTCTGTGACTGTCATCACTTACACCAAACTGCTGTAGTCAATAAAGTCCCTGCCACCATGGAACTAACTCTCTGTGTAGAGACCAGGATACACAAATCCCCCAAATTCCTGCCCAAACCAAATTAAATCAAAAGTTATTATCAGTATGAAATGAGATAGCATATATTTTTTATTTTTTATTTATTCTATTTTTAGTTCTAGGCAGAGTAAATGACAAAATTTATTTTTGTTCTATGGCTTTTCAATTTTCAGCCTTTTTCAAACTAATGAACATTGCCTGTCAGAGTTCAAATGAACATCATTAATAGTAGAAACATTAATCCTATATTTAGATTTTCATAAAGGTTATCAGTCCACATTTCCTGCTGCTTAGAAGAAGCATCCTGCTTTTGAAAAGCATAAAAAATTGAAAACATGATGATAGTCATAATCATGACAATCTGTACTTTTTATTTTAAAACTCATTATTTAAGGAACTCTTCCAGTACAGTCGCAGTAATTGGTGTTCTCACAGCGTTGTTAGCATATCAAGCACCTTGTTCTGAATACCCTGTAGTAAATTTTCTGTGTATCATCATCTGCTGAGGTGATTAAGCTGGGATTTTTCCTTCTTTCTACTAGACTTTCCAGCATATGTGTAAAATCAAACTGGCTCAAACAGTAGCAAAAGCACAGAATTTTCCTACTGTTTGAGACAACTACCTGAAGGGTGGTTGTAGTGGAGTGGGAGTCAGCCTCTTCTCCCAGGCAACTAGTGATAGGACAAGAGGACGTAGCCTCAAGCTTCGCCAGGGGAGGTTCAGGTTGGACATTAGGAAGTATTTCTTCTCAGAAAGGGTCCTTAGACATTGGAACAGGCTGCCCAGGGAGGTGGTGGAGTCACCATCTCTTCAGGTGTTTAAGAAAAGACTGGACATGGCACTTAGTGCCATGGTCTAGTTGACATGGTGGTGTCAGGGCAATGGTTGGACTCGATGATCCCAGAGGTCTCTTCCAACCTAATTGATTCTGTATATTCTGTGATTCTGTAATCCCTTAAATTGTTCATCAAATCTACAGAGAAAAAGTACAAAGCTAGCTTTTTTATGATGGAGGACCACCGGTACATTAAGGGAGCCATTGATCTCTCAGGATGAGCATTTGTAGCAATGTTGCTTCTACTTCCTTCCTGGGATCTTTCATTATTTCTGGTCTTCCCATCCTGATGCCCAGGAAATGCTCCTTTCCCAGTGTCGAAGAACTTACTTAAAAGACTCAGAGATGTACTTTGAAACACAACTAACTGCTCAGCAATCCTGTCTGAGTTTGGAAAGCCAGATATAAATCTTCCTTAGAGGGGGTCACTCACTATATGACAGTTCATTATTGTCCTCACAGACAAAAGTAAGACATGTACATACCACACCAATATATTCTCCACCTTTTTTTACAATTTGAAGGCATGCTTAAGCTCCATCATAGAATCATAGAATCGTTTTGGTCGGAAAGGACCTTTAAGATCGATCGAGTCCAACCGTTAACCTAACACTACCAAGTCTCACTAAACCATGTACCTAAGCACCACATCTATTACATCTTTTCAATATCTCCAGGGATAGTGACTCAACCGCTTGCCTGTGCAGCCTGTTCCAGTGCTTGATAACCCTTTCATTGAAGACATTTTTCCTGATATACAATCTAAACCTCCCTGGCGCAACTTGAAGCTGTTTCCTATCGTCCTAATCGCGTTGTTACCTGGGAGAGAGACTAACACCTTCCTCTGCTAGAGCCTCCTTTCAGGTAGTTGTAGAGAGTGATAAGGTCTCCCTTCAGCCTCCTTTTCTCCAGACTAAACAACCCCAGTTCCCTCAGCCGCTCCTCATAAGACTTGTTCTCTAGACCCTTCCCCAGCTTCACTGCCCTTCTTTGGATATGCCTCCAGCACCTCAATGTTTTTATACGTGTAGTGAGGGACCAAAACGAACACAGTATTCGAGGTGCGGCCTCACCAGTGCCCGAGTACAGGGGGACCAATCATTTCCCTTGTCCTGCTGGCCACACTATTTTGATACAAGCCAGGATGCTGGTTGGCCTTCTTGGCCACCTGGGCACACTGATGGCTCATATTCAGCTGGCTGTCGATCCAGAAGCAAGGAAGTTGGAGAGTTACAAAAACTATGAAAACAGATGTTCAAATGTTGGATTTCAACATTTAAATGCAATTTTTGTTTAACTAAAGCTTTAATGCAGGATTGCAATTTGCATCTAACAATACATTCCCTACTCAGACAATGCTATAGGTGAACGGTGTTTTATTAGAGAATACGTGTGACATTTCCTGTTTCCTATTCACTTGGCCAAATCACTCCCAACCTAATAAAAGTATTTTCTGAAAGTTTGGGAGAATTGCTAAATGATATTTTTTCCCTGCTGTTTCTCCCTAATTAAGTAGAAGTGATGCTCTGTGGAACAGCTATTTTAAAGCATAGTATGTGCTTACATGAAATTGAAGGCAATAAAACCCACTTTTTTAGGCTTTTTTTAAGTTGCCAGTGGCCAGTAAAAATTGTATAATATAACTCCAATCATTGTACAGCTGTGGTTTACATTGAAGAAAAGTGCATTAGAAATGTGTCTTACTAAATACTTTTGTTTCTTAAAATGATTTTTTGCATTAAGAGCATTAGCATTTGCTTAGTTGCTCAAAAATTAGTTGACATGTCATTTAGATATCATTGTGAATGATTGGGTGCAATGAGATATGAGCTGAAACATAAATAAATTTGGCGAGACTTTTATACAGCATTATTGCTGGATTTTCTTTCTGCAAAAACAATACTGAAAATAGCATATGTAGCTAGGATATACCTCAAACTTCCTATGATGAATTTATATTTTGTTTCTTACAGCTTACAGTGACAGGAGCTTGTGTCATGAACCACATATTCTGTTTGCTAAAAGTCTATATAACTTGTCAGTTGATGTCTCCTAGATGCAACTGTTTCCCATGTCAAATAATAAATAGACGACGTATTTTCAGAGTGCAGTACTCATCCTTTGGAGGTGTTGTAGAAAATAAATAGTAATTTCTAGAACTGTATTTCTAGCTCTCTGGTGGAAAAGGAACTCTAAACAGATTTCGTACAGCTTTTCCTATTTATTTGGATTGAAGCTATTGATACCACTGTGAATTAATAGAACCAGGAGACACAGGACAGCTACTTGTAAAGTTCATCACAAGGCAGATATTCCAACTGTACCGGTGTCCCGTTGGTTGTTCATCAACAGTGGCCATTCTTAAGTAAATGTAACGATGCAAGACCAGTAGAAAAGTAGCAGAAACAATTCTGCATGACAGTTTCACTGATAAAAGGAATAATGTCTGCCTGCGTGACAGATATAACGGCAATATAACTTTTATCTACCATTTGTGTCTGAATTCATGATTTTTTTTATTTGCGAACTTGCTGAATACTGCTTGTTGTTTTGATTACATATCTTAAGCAAATAAGTGAATTCCAGCCTTTGACTAATTGAAGACAAATATTAAAAAACCTTTGACTTTACAATGGACAAATTTATAAATAAAAGTCTCACCAATACTGTGCTGGTCAAGATTATGTTGGCAATCTTACTGTTTTCACTCACTGTGAATCAGTGAAAAGAGGGAAACAATAAATCAGAAACATAGAGACTGCCCTCATCATCACAAAACCTAATGCTGCATAAACTGCATCACTCTAAAATGACTGCTGGAAAGATTAAAGATGAACAGTAAATAAACAGCTTACACAGTGAGATGGCAGAAAAATATGTACAGTAGTAAATTGCTTAAACAGGCTAGCTGGAAATAGAAGAACAAAATTTGAGCATTGCCTACAGTTTCTACTTACATTCCTAGCTGAGCTTCTAAATTACCTGAGTCTTTTCTTTCTGACCCATACATTCCACTGAGCACTATCTAATGTGAGTAAAATAGGTCTGAGAGCTCATTCTTTCATGAAACAGTTAAAAAACATCACGATGTTTTCAAAGAATGAATAATCATCGTAAAAATAAGTATCTGACATTCCAGATGGGGAATGTTTCTGTGCTCTTCTCAGGTTTCTTCAAGGAGGTCGATTTTCACTAGGATGATCAGCACAGAGGAGACACATTTCAGAAGTTTTCTGAGAGTTAAATCCTGCCTTTTGACCTGCACTGACTTTTAGAATATTTGCCATGCAGAAAATGCAAACGAAAGTAGTGTGCACTATTTTTTTGAAGGAGGTAATATAAACCCAGCAATATAAATGAACAAGTTTGCTTGAGATCCTTTCTTAAAGAATGTATTTAGGATTGTTTTTTTTTTTTTGAACGCCTCCTCCAATTGAATGCTCTCACTGAGACTCATGTAAAGGATGCTCATTTATGCCATAGTTTTAAAGATTCAAATACACTTCATGAATGTGGGCTGAGTTTAGGCATCCAATTATAATTTATGTGTGACCCCATCATACTTGGACTTTGTTACAATCTGTATTCAGACCTACAGAATATCTGATGTACAGGAGATGAATCAGGGAAGGTGCAAGTCACAATTTTATTCAGTTAGTGTGACACATTTTTCAGAACTTTGTCCAAGATGATCCTGTGGAATTTTGTACCATCCTACTTTTTTTTTTTCCCCATCTCTATGCTAACAACAAAAGGAATGAGCCTGCCTAGAACAACTGTTATAATAGCAACAGAAAAATCCCTCAAGTATTATGGTACATTGGAACTACAGCAGAAAGTAATCACTCTGTGTGCACATGTCTGTATACATTTATGCATGCATTACTTTGCCCCATGGGCTTAAGACTTATTTTGCTTTTTATAAAACACAAAACATAATTCTACTTTAATTTCCATTTGTGAATTCTCTGCAGTATAACAAGTCATTACAGAAACTATGTAACAGAATTCTATAAATGCTATCAGTTCACTCTAGCCTTTTTCCATCTGTAGCCTGTTCCTCCAATCCTCTGCACATGAAGTCTTGCTAGAGAATTGAGGGGAAGAGAGTGTCTAATGTCAAAAGTGTAAGTGATAAACTTACAGGACATCACGCTCACAGCTCTCTGCTTCTGTTATAGCTAAACAATAAAATTTTATGTCAGCAATTGATGGTGCTAGTGACAAAAGTTTAGCTAGTTTAGTTTACCTAGATAAAACTCTGCTGTAAGGCTCCCCAGCTCCTGTACCATAACACAACCTTCAGCAAGTGTTGTAGGACAGAATCTTTGGATAATCTGTTCTAAAGAATAAGTATAAAATACATCCTTTTCAAGTTGTATTACCACGTCATTAATAAAATCCCGCAGCCATGTTGCACTGTAATCAACTTTGCTATGATATGCTGCTATTAAGCAAAGTTATTATGCTTGCTTGCTTTGTTTTATCCCAGAAGTCAATTACGCCACCAGGATACTTAAGTGTAGCTCACAGTTCATCACAGCTTTCCATTCAGATTAAAGCAGTCGCAAGACCTGAATGTGAACGGAATGGAAATGCGTGGAAAAAAAAAATGTAACTTAATAGGGTTTCTCTGTTACAGCTAACAAAGTTGTTATCAAGAAGTGTCATATTACCCCCACACACGGTATTTTTTGGTTATTGGTTTCTGGGATGTTTCAAAATCATTTTACTCAGAATTTAAAGGGCCTACTGCAGTACAGGGAGGAGTAGGAGGGGCTGAAAAGACCTATGAAGAGAGGAAATCATCTGACTGAGAGGTCTCCTCCTGAGTCTGTAGAACCTGCTAAGCCCTATTGAAGTACAGCTGGTGACATAAAAGGAAAATTGTCAGGTGGGGAGAGACAGAGAAGCTGTCCTATACAGTAAAGAGGACGTACTTAATTTCTAACCAGTGTAATATTTATTTAGCCAGTATTAACTCTTGTAAAAATGTATACGAAGTTGTGAGGACACAGAGAGTATGTGAAAATGTATAAAAAGGTTTATTTTTAAACAAAATTATTATACAAGGTAAAATCCACCTACTGCTGCCAGATTATGCCATTCATCTTGTGGATCTGCATTTCACCACAGTTTTTTAATCTGTGGAGAAAGAAAACATAGGGGAAACTTACTGTTGCAACGGCCTGACTGAAATCACAAGAACTGATGTTCTCTGTTTTCACAGATGCTAGAAGTTGAAGAAAATCTCCACCTGTATATTTCCAAAAGAGTTAAGATTAAACTACATGTATTTCAGAATGTAGGCATACACCGTGGGATTAGTCAGCACCCGGATGGGTGGTTCTGCACCATGTATTATCTCTTAAAAGCAGGCAAAATAAGAAAGGCAAGTTATCCAACATCATGCATTGACACCTAGGGCCAAAGCGGCACTTTGATTACCTCTGTGTTGCAGTTTGAAACCAGAAAAATTAGAGAGTGCAGGCCAAAAACAGCAGTCTGATGTGTCCAGTAAAGGTGCTTCATGAAGGTATTGATGGAAACATAAAGAAATAATGAGTATGCAACCTCCATAGCAGGGTCAATGACTGTCCACATGCTGGCTTATGCGCTAATCATCAACGAAGAAAGATGAGTCCAGATACAGTGCTGTAGCTTCTCTTTGTAATGACCATAAGCTATTAGTTCAGTTTTAGATGACAAATAAATTATACTGGTACAAGCTATCTGAGAAAATTAAAATAATCAAGCATAGTATCAGGATTTATATAATCTTCAGCGAAATGAAAAAGCAAACAAAATGCTACGACATTTTGTCCTCACAGAGGAATCAGAGAACACAAAATATGGGTTTATCTGATTTTTTTTAAAATTTTTAAAAGAACCTGAGATGCTCTGAATTCTGCATGCTGCAAGCACTTCAGTAAACAAATAAATTATCTCTTCAATAAAATTACTCAACTTATGAGTTGGATAACATGAAATTATGGACAAAAATAATGACTCTTTCTTTCCAGTTGCACAACTCATGCTATGTATGTTTGAAACTCTCTGATGACATAAATAAGCATATATGTTATACAAGTACACAGTGTATCATAAGGTACAGCATATGAGGTTGACAGCTGCATTACTTTCTCTTTGTAATGGCAACATGAAATAAATACACAATTATGATCAGTGCATAAACAAATGCCTCGGGTTCATTAAATTGATTTTTAATGGCAAATTTCTTGATTTTCCTCTCTGATGGTATCAC
This sequence comes from Nyctibius grandis, assembly GCF_013368605.1. NCBI lineage: Eukaryota > Metazoa > Chordata > Aves > Nyctibiiformes > Nyctibiidae > Nyctibius > Nyctibius grandis. Next base: position 32,352,154 of record NC_090659.1, read on the forward strand.
TGCAGGGCAGAATTTAAATACAACCCCATTCCTTCACATACTTTAGGTTTTTTTTACACTTAATCTAAGCAATGGATTTTCTCAATTTACAAGTAGAGTTCTACTAATAACTGCTTTACGGGTTTCCTTTTAATTCACAAGCAGTTCCATCCATAAAACGAACGAGACAGAGGTGCTGTGGAGCCCAGTAGTCACAGAAGTCTTAAAGAAAGTGAGAGGATAAGATGGATTCCAGGTACCATGACTGGAACATGTGGTGTGGCTGGAGCATATCAGGATCTCAAACCCTGTCCATGTTAACAACTGGACACTAGCTGTAACAGTGACTCTGCATCTGAGAGACAGTGAGACTAATTTTGGTTTAAATTGAAGGAGGTTTTGCCCCTCAGTGCTGGGGAAATTGCTATTGACAACTACTTTAATGTGTACTGTAGATCTAGATTGATAACTAGAAAATATTTTAATATTTTAGGAATGCCTAAATGACATTTAAGAGCTGAAAAACAACTGGGAGGAGTGCAGTCATTGCTGTTATATTGAGTAATATAAATTATTTTTCAGTAACCAGTATTTATACATAAATAAGTAATTAAGCAGTAATTAAGTAATATTAAGTAACTGATAAGTAATTAAGATTCAACTAGGCAGTATTTTTGAAGAATTGCTTGTTCACACACATGTTGCTTTTAAATGCTTGATTTAAACATTGAAACTACTGATACATGATTTTAAATCAAACTCTCTTAATAGCATTTTTTTCTTTAAATATAATCTTAAACTATTGAATATATTTGCAATCCATATAAAGTGGAAACAAATGCTAAACCTTCCCTTAGAAGACATCATGCACTCAAGTGAATAAATAGCTTTTTATGAACTGTTTGGACATTACTCAATTATTTCAAAATTACTTAAATATATGTTCAAAATTTCCTAACCACTTTTATTTTAAAGACCTATTTCTAGCTGTCAGAACTGATGAGTTTGTATCTTCTGTCTAAATGTAGAGTTACACTTTATTATTCAAGAACATAACAAATTTCCTGATGAATGGGAAATAAACTGCCATATGCAAGAATAATGTACTATTGCAACATGACAGTGATGAGAGACACCAGTTGCTTTACTTTGCTTATAATCACCTTTAAGGCTTCATATTTTCCATACTAGTACTTCACCATTCTTACCTGTTTCTACTCAAAATATTCGCTTGAAAATGGTATCACTGAAACAGGCATATCAGGGCATGCATCTCAGGATGAATAGAGTGTGACAACTGAAACAAAAATCTTCATGTTGGTGTTTTAAAAAACAACAAATCCTTTCAGGAGACTTAATCTATATTAAGAACAATATGGAAATCATAATACCTTGACTGAGAGTAATGGATTGATTGCTACACCAGAATAAAAAGGAAATTTCTCTTTCAGTTTGAGCTGCAGATATGTAATATACCCAGGTGCAGCAAATAAGAACATTGATTTACGTTTGCTTGGATGAACTAGTGGAAATTCTGATCAAGGCACGGGTATTGCCATCTTCTATTTGACAATATAACTTCACACGTTTTGAGAAGGCCTGGAAAAAGGCAAATAAAAATGATTGCATGTTCAGAGCCAGAGATAAACCGTAAAATCTTTGTAGCCATATAATCAAATGAGAAAGTTCCCTTTTTTTAGGTTAGTTGCTGAAAAACTCCACTGTTGTTTACCGTCTTCCAAAGGCTGAGATTACCATGTACATTACAATCTCTAGAGGAGAGATGTCCAAATTTTTACCAGAAACTTACAAACTCCCCTGTACCTATAGAATTCATAGCAAATCAATCCCTATAGCATTTGGGAAGAACACTTACCACTCAGCTTGTCTCAGGCAAGGAAATAAGATATCAAGTAATAGGCTTAAGGAACAAAAAATACAATAAAAACGCAAAGCTTTTGAAGATGATCATGGCTAAAGATTTAAGCAAAGATATTTCATACTTCAGTACAGTTAGTTTATAACATATTGTCTTCATTTCACCAAATGCTGTAGCTCATTTAACACGACTTAGAAAAATTGAATGCAAAAGACTGGCAAGCCAAAGTAACAAGAAAGCTAATGAATGAAGTTGGTATTTTACATGTCTTCAGTTATTAGGTCCTTTCAACTTTTTAATTCTGTGTGTGAACAAATGTCTTGATTGCAGACTAGGAAGAACTAAATTAGAGAGAACAGAAAACACTTAATTCTTTATGAAAATTCTGTCCCAATCAATTAAACCAAGTCAAGATTTTCTGCTTTAATCATGGAGCCTTTTATTCGGACCTGATCAAAATAAAGGTAGTAGAACAGACAAAAGAGAAAGCTACACAAAATCAAGCCAAAAGGGCAAAAAAATCAGAGGTACAAGACAACTGATTTTTTGCATTTAATAAAATAAGATTTTAATCCTAATACAGGTTTTACTGCCAAAAACTTGACTGATTCATTACACATTCACACTGTTAAGTGTTTCTTTGTTCATTTCTAGTCATGATGAAGGTGCTTAGAAGCACCTGCACTCAAAAACTTTCTTAAATTAAAAGCTGCAGTCTGATAGCACTGCACATTTAATTAAAGATTATACTATTATACATACGCACGCACTCACTGCAATTACAGTATTACACTGTTGCAATGCTACAATGAGTAAGAGGATGCAGATTTCATTTGCATATATTTCGTATTTGTTCAATACAATCAAATATTCCTCTGTTGTATTGTCCTATACTGCAATACACCAAAATAGCATGAAAATAACTAGCAACAAGAAAGCATCACGACTTGGGTGTTTCCAACCTATAGCTTTCAGCATGTTTCTCTGAGTGTTTATCAGACATGAGTATTCACCAGAGAGTATTGTTCTTTGTCCTATCTTGTATACCATATGTGGATTTTTCTATAACCATTTCATAACCTAGAAAAACATATTTTGCACAAAAGAAAGTGTTTATCCTGAAACACAGCAGCCTTCTTTCAGCCTACATTCATTACTACCAGAATCCAGTATTGCTAAAGATTCCTATATTTTTAATGGCACACTTTCTGTTTATAAGATGTCCAACATGAAGTATCTAAGAGTTACCAGAAAAGGTGGAGATTACATTTACACATTGATACTGTCCCAGCCTGCAAGAAAATGAAAGATGGGTGGCAATACACATTCCTGCATGAAAAAAAGACATTAAGCCAGCCTAAAGAGGGATGAATAATTAAGAGACCCAATCAAGTGAAACTATAATAAAAGTAAAACCCTGAAAACAATCCTTCTTCTACCTTCTTAGGTTGAAAGATGATTGCAAGAACAATAGCTAGGATCAAACAAAATTATTTTGTCTAGAGCTCAAATTGTGTAAGAAAGTTTGCTAAAAATAACAGGAAAATCAAGATTAAGATCAAGACTAAGAATATTTTCTTTCACACTTAGAGCCAGATTTAAGTAGGCAGTAGTTTCATAGTATCAAATACCATTTTTATACAATTTGGTACCAAATACTTTTTTATTGGGAATATATCATCGTTTCTAAAAGAAACGGACAATATGAGAATTCTGAGATTTAAGTAATTAGATTTTTACAAATAATAAAAAGATTTTGTACGTTGTCTTTGGATGTAGTACTTTTATTCCATTTTCCTAATCAAGTATTCTCCCTGAGCTATAGGAATAATAGTGCAGTGCATTTTTTTTACATTTCTCATTTAAAATGTTTTTAACACACACATCTTTATGAATTTATTAGAAACATGATTAATGATTTCCTTAGACTGTTACTGGGATTAGAACGATGTGGATACCATAAGATACAACTAATTATATAGTTGTATATCAAAATATATATATATTATTTTGCAGTTGTTTAGAACTTTTAGTCTTTTTTTCCTTTGCAGCTGTGCAATTTGGAAGTTGTATTACAAAAGAAACCTGGCAACAAAATACAAATTAAAATATAAATTAAAAGCAAAGAACAACAATACATTTAAGGTGGAATAACCAGAGCCCTCATAAATTCAGATTGTCTAAATAACTGTCCTTTAAGAACGGTTTTTAGCTGCTTGGTGGTTGGTTTTGGTTTTTTTCCCTTCTTAATTTAATAAGTATTGATAAACAGTCTCACACCTTATTTATAATTAGATTGACTTCTCCATTTCAATAGCTGGATTTTGGACTCATCTCTTGGAGTTAACTTTATATATTTATACTTTTTAAATCTATCTCATTTTTGCAGCTGAAATGTAGTTCAAATAAGACACAGCCTGGACAGAAGAATTCTCCTGAGAATTCTTCTCAGCCAGTTTCTCATGGGCAGAAACCCTAAGTCACTACGTTCAAGCATGTTTCAGTACCATATGTTTTGAACTGTCTTGTCTCAGGAGAGACAAGTCTAAAGTGGCATGAAAATAGGATTGTTGCTCAATAACATCTGGAACATGTCTGCTTCTCTTCCTCAGGACTGTGGTCCTAGGACACAAAATTTAAATGTGCTCACCCCTAACTAATCAGAAAAAAAAAACCAGCAGCAGAATATTTTTGCCAATTTCATGCTTTATTCTTTGAAAATAAAATTGTTTGTACATGACATGAAAGTCATAGAAACCCAAACCAAAGTATTTGTCTGTTCAGAATTGTAAAGGAAAGGCACAAATGAAAGACAGGACTTAATCAGGAAGAACAGCATGTAGTAACTTATATGGATTTAATTTCTCCACTTCAAGTTTTATATTTATTGAACATCTGCTGTCCCACAAACACTAAAATTAATCTTTTTCAATGCACCTACAGGATGAGTCTCTCTTAAATAATCACTTATTTGGAAACATATGAAAGGGAAGTAGGGTTTAAGGGAGTATACACAAAATGTTCCCAAACCAAGATTTCTGGATAATTACAGAGAATAGAAATGTCACTGAAGGATTTTCGCACTATGAATAAATGGAATTTTTCCAAGACACAAATCTCTCAGTTTTTTTGACGATGAACTGCAATTTTTCAAGTTCTAGTCTAATTTGTCTTGTGATAATTATGCATTGCTCTGGTAAATAACAGCCATTAAATTCTCCCTATAAGATACTGACATTGCTATGTTCTCAGTGGAAGCTCACAATGCCTTCAAACACTTAGTTTTGATGGATCTTGGTGAAAAGTTAGTTATATGCCCATATGTAACCACGGTAACAATGAACATGTTTATCTAGCCAACAGGTTCAAAATTAGAAAACCTGCCTTCAGGGAGAAAATCTTACCCTTAACCCACTAGCTTGACCATTTATAGGAATAAGATTAATTAGGAAAATATTAATATTCAAAATAGAACACCATTTTCATATGTATTCCATAGATAAAAAAATCAAAAAGTAATTGTATAAGGTGTTAAAGATAATTGCAAACTATCTGATGCTGTTCTAGAAGGAAGATAAAAAACACAAAACAGAAGAAAATGTACAATGTTACGTTTACAATTGGAACCTTTCAGAAATTAACTTTAAAAGATTGTCAGTGTTTCCACTCCTCAGTCCCCCAGTTTCATTGTAGCAAACATAGTGAATGAATGACTTACTTATGACTGGATGTGACACAGTAGCAGTTAAAGACTATTTTACAAGGACACAATCAACATTTTATGTAGTAGAAAGATACTAATAGAATAGATGCTGCTTTGCTTAAGTCATTTCACTATTACTGTACTTACAGTAAAACATGAAAACACTGTACAAGGGTTTACATAATTGCTACAATGGGTTTATTAGTTCAGCAAGTACTTTCCCAGGTCATTTGTCTGTACAATGTAGATTTCAAAACATTTTTTTGACTTGCCTTGAGGAAATTTACTTTCTTTTTTTCAAAAAAAGCAAAACAAAACAAAAAACTAAACAAATCTCGGACTGTACAAAATGTACAAAAATAATTTCCACACTGTAAACTTAACCATATGGGTTATCTTATTTAAGATAGTCACACTTACAAGAATAATTTCAGCTACATAAATATCACTGAAATTCATTTAAAAATGGGAGTACCTTAATTAAATTTATGCAAACATCAAAGTATTTTTCTATGGAGCAAATCACAGCTCTAGGCTTAATGATTATAACTGGACAAAAAAAGAAAAACATTTGAAAATCCAAAATCTTTTCTTTTCATAGGAAAACATATAGTTCATCTGTTCCGTAGTAAATAACATTTTACGTTCAGAGTAATCATAAATTCAAGAAAGGTTGAAAATAATGCCATATTAAGGTCCGCAAATCAATACAATTAAAAAAACCCCAAAAATTTTAAAAAAATTATTTCTTTTAAAAGTCTTTTAAATAAAAATATTTTACAGTATAGTAATATTTTATATATAATAGTACTTTAAAGTATAAAAATACTTTTTAAAAAAGTATTTTTATTTAATAAATGAAATATTAGCCATAAAACTAATATTAAAGTATTGAAAAAGCACTATTCAAGGCGACAAGATCTTAACCCTTACATTATTAAGCTCAAGAAGGCATTTCAGTGCTCTGAACTTATAACTTCCTGTTACTATTGAGGTATGTAGATTTGTGGTGAAATAACTTGGGTGTTATATTTAGTCCTTAGATTTTCTTCAGTCCTCTTCAATGGAAATTTTGGAAGTGAAACTGGTCTCAGTAGTTTAAAACCCTTCCATGATGAATAAAATGTTAGACAACTGTGATGATTTCACATCTGTCAAAGACTTCCATAAATTTTTGATGAAGTGGCATCAATATCATGGGTCTTCCATAATTAAATGGCATTTCTCCATTCTTTTCTCCAATAAGATCTTGGAGGATAATAATGATCACTTGCTCACAAGGAATGATATCTCCCTAAGTTTGGGAGCTGTAGAGATTGTATCATCTTCCTGTTTATTTCCTACACGAGGCTGCTATTTTTCTAATGTCCCTGTGTGCCAGCTAAATTTGGGCCGCCTTAAGTGTTGAACTGGGATGGAATCCGAATAAGACTGAACTGAATGATAAACTGTTAAAGTATGATGAAAATATGGAGGAAAGTTGTTTTGGCCATTTTTGTTTGAAAGGCCCATCCTCCTTTTGAACACACCTCAAAAGCAGTGTTACACTTCAGGATTAACCTTTTGGCATTTGTGGACACCTATTTCTTTTATCAGTTTTGCGTAATGAAATTGCTGGAAAAAGTTGATCATGTTGAGGGTTTTTTTCCAAAGCCTACTAATAGAAACATGATAAAGCAGATATGATAATACAACTCAGTATCATGTCTGTGTCAAGCAATAACCAGGGAATCAACTGTGAGCTGGGCTGCTCCAATGCAGATTTCAAATATAAGCAATGAACTTCATATATTCCAAATCTGCAAAGCACATAGTGGAGAGATGAGATCAAGCAAATCTCACGATACAACATCATTCTCATTGCACACCAGAGAAACTCCGTTTGCTTAGAACGCCTCACTCCAGACCTCCATGGTTCTCGGTGGGCAATGCACTCTTCCACTTTTTCCCCAATCTCAAATACATTGAATCACATCTAAATACTAATTTTCCAATACCAAAACTCCTGTCAGATCCTCCAAAATTTGCTTTGATCAGCATTACCTTCTGTATCCTAAGATACACAAAAGATACTGGCAAAGGAGGAAACATTACCTCTTTTTACATGTTACTACACAAGACTGCTGATGTTCAGGAACTGAAACACTGACCAGCTAGATTATCATGATTGCTCACTGCCATAGACAGAAGTCACTGGGACATATTCCCATCCTTGTAGGTATTTGGAAGGAACTGGGAAAGGAATGAGAAAAAGATACCAATTTCATACATATATGCTGCAGGCTGTTAAAAGAGGGAAGGACAGCGGGGACAGAGCTGTGGTAGTACTGGCTCATTATTTCCTGCCTGAAGTGTCCCTCTCTCATACATCATCCATTTAAAAGAGAGGAGAGGTTATCAAAGACTTGTTAAGGATAAACAGAAATTACTGTTTTGACAAAACCTAAACACCTCTGATAATACTTTGTTCATGTAAATTACTCACTGCTCTGTCATTTCTTGAAAAAAAATCAGACAGAAAGATCTTTTTTTTGTTGAGAATATTTCCATTTTGAGCAGGCTCATACACAAGAGAATAATTCTACTCAAGGGGCTATACTGAGTCCCTTCCACATTTTTTTCTGAGTTAAAAAAAAAAAACCCAACCAAACAACACAGAAATATCCCATGAAAAGAAGGATCTACAGGGGGACAAATCCTCTCCTACATACGAAATATCTACAACCCTGATTCAAAAAGACATAGTAAATCTCAAAATAAAGTGTACGTTTACACACTTACAGTAGACTGAAAGAATTTGGAATTTGTCCAGCCATCCAAAGTACAGTGATGTTTCCCTTTGTTTAGCAGAGATTTATATACTTAGGTTCAACTTACTGGAATGATCTTTCCTAGATAAGTGACAATGTGAGAATAACGACAGGTGAATAGAGAGGAAAAGAAAATTTCGTATCAGTCTCAAGTCATAAAAAGCGTAAGTAGTTCTTTTACAGTGCTGCACGTAGACAGGAGAGGCTCCCATGGTCCATTCTCCAAGCGCAGAGCAGCGAGAAGTCTACGTTTGTTCATGTTCCCTGACATTAAAGAAGATCAAAAGAAGGTCATGAGGCATCTGTGAAAGCATAAGGAGTTGGCAGGAGGGCAGTAGCAAATCACCACATATGTCTGCAAGGCTGAAAGGCATCACTGTTTGTAGGACAGAGTGTACAGCACCGACAGTTGGGGACAGGTAGGACTGGGAAGGCAACGGTGGATGGTGGGATACCAGCAGGTGGTCAAAAGCACTGTGAGACACTGCAAAAGATGTTCGGGGGGGGCGGGGAGAGGGGATAGGGATGAAGGGGAGAGAACAGGCACCTAAGAAATGGAAAAGAAGGAGACAAAGATAAGTCTCCTAAAAATGACAGTTCTGGTACATAAACAGGTTTAGTGCTGCCTGTACGGTTTGTACAACCCCCAGCTATTGATGATTAAACAGTGTGACAGCACCAGGTAGTCACCAGTATTTTCTCCATATTGGATTTCAGTGCAGAGCTATCACTACAATGCTTTTAGCCCAGCAGGCTCAGAAAATGGATGAATAGTTCATGTTTAAAACAGAATAAGATACTAATGTTACTCTATGACCAGGGAACTTCACAATGCAATATTCCCTTATCTCATGCATGAGGTATGAAATTCTCTTTTTGTAGGTAGACACTGAGGTTCAGAGACTTTAATTCATGTACCCAAGGTGCTACAGGAAGTCTTTGGTAATACTGGAAAGTGAGATATGTCACTCACAGTCCTAGGTTAGTGCCCTTACTACTAACCAAGCATTCAGAACAAACAGCGCAAATACCGTTAAGCACTCACTAATCCACTTGTGTTTTTTCCTCTGTGCTATGGAGACATATACTCTACTTCCTTCGTTTAGGTCATAATGTAATGTAAAGCATGTGTAAAACATAATCCTTAAATGGAAAATTGTCAAGTAAATTTTGAGAGAAGAAAACGAAAAAAAAAAAAAATAAAGAAGTACTCTCCTGCAATCGGCTTGCACTTAAGCTGACCTTATTGTTCATACGTCAGAAAAAAATCAGTAACTAGGAATTTTCTGACAACACATTTTATAATGAAGCCCTTGTTGGAAAACACTTTGCCTATCAAATGCTTGGTAATAAGTTTGTCAGCCAGAAACAAGCACAAATTTGGCACTAATCAAGGATATCAGAGATGCTGTTTGGATTGCCAGTAGATTTTATCAGAAGAGGAATATTCAAAAAAAAAAAACCCCAAACTAATTGTGAAATTCAGTGAGGATGCTCTCCAGATTTCATTCTTATGTTCTCCTGTCACAGATATGGGCAGAAAAGACCTGTACCACAAAAGGTTATGTACCTTCCTCCAGCTGCAAGGTCGTATGCATACAGTGCTACGTACTTATGCAGCTCATGGAACTGCTGCAAAGGTAAGGTGGACTGGGGATGAGAAATGACACGAGCAGGCAGAATAAAACGACAGAAGGAAAAGGATCTTACTGTCACATTGAATCAGGATTAAACTGTGGCATATGGTAACTGCACATGAGATGTTATACCCTCTGGGCATGGACCCTGGATACACAAGTGGAAAGAGAGAATCTGTGTTTAGTTATTGGGCCCTGCTCTGTATCAGGAAAAGAGAACTGGGTTGGAAAGTAATAACTAGCAGAAGTAGCAGTATTGAGATATACTTTTAAAATCACTTGTCAGAAAAACCTAAAGAACTGTTTTTAAAAAAAAAATCCCTCTATTTCTTTTTTATTTCAGCTGAGGAAGATTTTAACTATTGGATTCTCCCAGACATACCACCTCATTAGAGCTTGAAAAGGGGAAGGAGAAAAAAAAGTCACCTTTTGTTCTGCTTTTCCCAGGGGAGTGTCCATACCAACACAGCTCTTGCGGGCAGAGTATCACTGCACATGAGACTCCTGAAATTAGGCACAGCTGGGTGACAAGCCAGCTTTCAAGAAGCGGCTGGCAGAGTGGGTCTCTTTAGGCTAAGGAGCGAAGGATCAAGTGAGATAAGAAGTGAACTAAGACAAAGTTTTACTGGAAAGACTGGCTTTTCCATCTGTCTTTTGCTTAGCTACAGTTATACTTTCATGTTCACTCCGGTAGTTATGGACACAAATATACATTCCTTTAAGAAATAACTCCAGTCTCTCTACTAGTACTACGTTTCTAACAAGTTCTTATTTCGAATGACCTGTCTGTTACTCTGTTTCAGCATGTATTTAATGTAGGATATTCAAGATTTACGTTGTCATTCATTAAAAAAAAATAAAAATAAAAAATAACACAAGACTGGAAAATGAGTCAAAATGTCTTAGCAATGTAAAATGTCCAAAGATAAAAGGAATAAAAAAGTTTACACAGTAAGAATATAATTAGTGCTATGCGACATGTGGTGAGATTTCTGTGTTTGATCGTTAATATTCCTACAGCTTCGTGAGCCTAGGAATAATGAGGATAATGGGGTGCTTTAACTGCAGGTATAAGGTATGGAAATTAAAGAAATCTCTACAGAGTCTGAAATCTGATATTATAAATAATCTTGAAAGTCCTTCTGGACCCTGGAATTAACTAATGACACATGCACTTTTTCTGAGAGGAAAAGAAACAGTGCCCAGCACCATGCAAGTGTCTTGCTACTGGTGTGTAACATGCTCTCCAGCTCCCAATCTCATTCTGACTATGGAACGAGCAAAAGCACTTTGATGTACAAGGATCTAAGGTTTTACATAGCAAAGCTATCTAGTTCGTATTTTCTGCCCCACATTTTTTTTTCCCACATGGATTTTGCTTTATGGGTCATTTGAACTAAGGGTCCCAGCTTTACAGGAAAAGGGACACAAATGCATGGACCCCAAAGGTAATACTGAACATGCTGTAAATGTGAGAAAAGGGTGCTATTGAACTTTCTCCTTAATTCTCTGAGGTGGGATCACTCATTAAGGAATCACTTCAAGATTAGGTTGAGTGCAGGGAAGAGACACCTCTGGCAGGAAGAGTGGAGAAATTCTAACAGCACCTTGGGTTGAGACCTTGAAAAGAAAAATCTTTCTGAGGTACAATGTAAGTTTTCTATTTCTTTTCTAGGTTTTTCAACAGCTGTCTTCCCAGAATTGCTACATACCATTTATTTCAAAACACCTTTACATTTCTGAAGTGAATTATTAGCCTATAAAAGACTTTGTAGTGACATTTTTGGATCCCTCTGTGAGAAATAAGGCAAATGTCTTATTGCATTCATGACATATATACAAAATGTATTTCTCATTGGACTTATAGAGTGGCTTCAGCTGTGTATTATAATATTTTCCTATGAACAACAGCAGAAATTTAATATTTTCTTATCAAGATTCTTATGCAACCTATTTTTAAAAATACTATCTTAGCAAATAAACTGAAGATTAACAGTGTAGTTTGGAAGAAAAAATGGAAAATGAAACTTAAAAGCACATTTAGGTGAAAACAATGATAAGTTCCTCTTTTCAGAAAAAAAAAAAAAGGATTCTAAAAGAATGACATAAAGAGCTTTCCTTTTCTATTTTTTTCCTTAACAAAGAGGGAGAATCAAAAAGTTTCCTTCCATCATCACTAAGATTCCAAATATGGTTTTTGTCAATAAATTTTTGGAAAAACCCCAGGTTGCAGGAATGGAGAAAGTATAATGATGGAAAACAGGCACCTCACTGAATGTACATTTTACTCTTTTACATTCTAATGTCTACGAAATGCTTATAAATTCAAATGAACTTCACACTTGGTCATCTAACATTATTTCTTACTATTGGAATTTTGAAAATTGCCTCAAGACCCCGCTCACTCTACCAAGGTTAAGCCGTTCTCTTGAAAAACTTGCAAATAGTAATTGGAACCAAACTTTTAAAGTAAAATTAGATTAAATAAACAACTCCCGAACAGTATTTGAGAAAATAACCCATCGTGCTCATAACTCTTGCACAGCTTTGAGTTTGGACAGTGGCAGAAGGGATTCCCACATTTTCCTCAGAAGTCTCAGAGTTTTTGTTGAAGTACTGTCTTTAAGTATAAGATAAGATTATATATGTGCTCAGAAAAAAACCTAGTGCAACAGGATAGAATACGAGGTAAAAACTGTATGTGGGAGCAGTATGCCATACAGCTGCTTGCCCACTGGGAACCCTGGGGAAACCATTCACCTCATTCGACACGTGGCTAATACATCTCTGCAACTGTTCCTCAAACTAATTGGTGTGTGGGCATTTTGATCGCAAATATAGTTGTCAATAAACCTGCATTTTAACAGAGTATCTGTTTAAATAGCTCTCAAAATAGGTCATCTAATTTGTCCATTTTTTATAACCTCGCCCTAAAAAAGATCATATCAGCACTGAAGGGAGGGCAAAGAGCTGGTGAAATAATGAGATAGTCCAGAAAAACCTTGTAAGGATTACAAGACAGGAAAACCTCTGAAATACCTCTAATGAATGACTGTGGCTCTAAAGGACAAGTTACATTTTAGAGCCATGCATGATTTTAACTGACAGCTGCAAAATAAAAATAAAGTAAGAGTAAATATTTATGTGTATGTTTATGTGTAACTGATACATAACTGATATATAACTACATATATGCATAACTACATAGATACATAACTGTGAGCTCAATTCTGACCTCCAGAGCCACCTCGATCTTTTTTTTTTCTGATTTTGCTGCATCATAAATCAACTTACATTAGTGGAATCAGACATACTAAGCATATACCTCATATTAAATTAATTTAATACATTCCATTTTAGGTGCACATTGCTTTAGTTTATGTTTGTATGTTTACATCCTTAAAAGAGTTAAACACGTCTCAATATCAAGATTTTTGAAAAATACTAGAAATAATGGGATTTTAATTAAAAAATTAGAGAATGACAGAGTTGATTTAACTGGACATCTTTTATGTGGAAATTGTGCAAGATGTAGATGAAATGGAACAATTTTCATTACTATTTTATTTTTTAATTAGCACTTATTATTTATTCCTTCCCCTGTGGATACTAATAATTTATTTCAGAAGTCTGGACACCATGGTAAAATTTAGGTTGCATGTTCTAACTTTATTGGCTAAAAAGTTCAGGATATTCTGAAAATACATATTTCATCTAAAAATATTTTTATATAGTGGTTGAAAATTCATGAAATAGTATAAATTTTTAGAAAGTATTGTTTGATACTGAAGAACAGAGAACGGAAAGCAGGGTTGGCTAAGCATTTCTAACAGTGCTAATGGAAGGAAGGTTTTCCACTTAATTTCTGGTTTGATAAGGAATGGAAATAAAGATGGTGGCTTTGAATATACTATAGATGAAGCAAATTCAGCAGATGCTGAAAGAATTTGAAGTTTGTCTTAGTCTGATCTTTCCCTTGTCTGTCTTCATGGTATTATCTTTGCGAATAAAATAATTCATAGAAGTTCAGGAAGAGATTACTTTTGTGCAACAAGGATTTAATCATGTAATTTTCACTGAACTGGAACTAAAAGTTGGTTAAAAAAGATATATAGCATAGAGAAGGAAGGCAGAATGAAAGAGAAAATTAATCTTTTCTGTGGAGGCCATGTACAACATTATAATAAATACAAAAAGTAATGTTTTGCTGCAATAATAATCCTATTACTGGCCTGATAAGCATTTAGAAAGGTCAGAATATTTCTATATAACATCCAAGTTATCCTTTACTGATACAAAACCTGAAAGTATCATTTGGCATGTTGTTCTCTCAAGAGCTAACATTTACAACCATTTTGAACTATCTAGAACATCTTGTCTGAGGCATCCCAAGATATCTTCACCAAGCTTAGCACTTTCAAAGTTGAGTGTAAAAGCAGCCAAAAAGGATGCTGCACAACAGTTACGTAATTATTATTACAGTTTGACTATCAAGAATAAAGACATAGTAGGTAGACAATGTAATGACACCTAGTGGATTGAGTTGAAAGAAAACTTTGTCATCTGGAGGAGCTACCTAATTCAATATCATTCAAAGTAGTCCCATGACATTATTATGTACATACACCATCCGGAAAGCTGGTTGATAAGGTTGTTATATGTGTCATAGCAATTTAAACCTGAAATCCATAACAAAGTCCTTGTACTCATTCTGGAACTGTTTTTACCTTGAGAGACAGTTTGGATTAAATGAACAAAACCCATAACTACAAAGCAATTAACAACTGCTCAACAGACAAGACAAAAATCTTTTGTCAGGAGAGCTGAGTGGCTCTGCCATAGGTTCTTTGCTGCGTGTCCTGAAAAGTGCAGTGGAGTCATTTAAACTTTAAAAGAAGTTTAAAAATTCTATAAAATGTCATTATCAATAATTCAGTTCAACTATTCACCCCATGGGTGAGTTGGTGGGGTTTTTTTTTAATATCTTTCAGCCAGTTGATTTTTATTATGTCTGTGGTGTTGATTTGGTTTTATTTTTATTTTGTTGACATTTTTTTTAGCATGACAAAGCATGCCCTTACTGTGTGCGGGTTTTCCTACAGTATGGAAGGGACTGAAGAGTGTTTCAGAAAGTCATGGAACTAGCGTGAAGTAGGCGGCTTCGGTGCTAGAGCAGTCTAAAAACTGCTGCACAAAACTCACTTCAGGCAGCAAAATTTGCCTTCTGAAGTTAGTACAGCAATACAAGGAGGTTTGACTGAGCTGGGAAGAATTTGCCTTTGCCTGAACATACAAAGGGAAATTCCTGAAGGTACATGGTTTTGTCTTTAGATGCCAAATGTGTTAAAAATTCAATTCTAGCAGACTATTCCAGGATATCTGACAGAAAACTAATGGCAGCCCATACAACTCATACAACCCCTCATACAACTTTGTCTCGTCTGTCCAGCAGACTGAAATTCTTCTTGAAGTTATGGGATTTATACATTTTATCAAAACTATTTCATAAGGTAACACTTTGTGATCTAGACATGTGTGTCCTCACAGACATGTAAATATAGTTGTCTATGAGCAAATATAGAATATTCTTCATATGCACTCTTGATTGACTACGTGAATCAGTGCTAAAAATACAGTTAATCACTGTCTTCTCTTTTGAAATTGGCTGACCAAATGTGGCAAAGATTAGCCATCATAACGTATTAAACATGCTCTAAAGTTCCCAATGAAATGTATGATTCAGCTGCTTTGATATGCACATTTTGCTGAAACAGCACAATTAGTTATCTTCAGAAAAGCGTACAATTGAAGAGCAAAGTCTGCTTTTGATCACCACTTTGAAAGCTTCATTAGCCACAATTTTATTCAGAGCTGCAGCTGCTTCTCTTTGGTGGTGGAAACTAATCAATCAAACTGCAAACTTACACTTCTGAAAGACTACAAAGCAGCATCCAAGTATCAGTATATTTTTGGTATGACTTTAAAGCACACTAATAAGGAACAGAATATGTGATTCTCTTTATACTAAATACACTATTCACAGCAATGACAGTTAATTAGCAAGTAAAACACAAAAGTAAATATTTGGCAAGATTACAACTTTTAAGAAAGGCAGTATAAATGAACTACCAGGACAAGTAACAGATGTTTCCATATTGTGTATCTGACAGGAGGGCTTTTTAAATGAGGTCAGTGACAAATTCTTTAAATTATGTTTTTTGTTTTCATTCAGGTCAGAAAGATTGCTAACTAAGATTACTAACTTTTCCCCTGTGATAGTCTATAATCTATTAACTGGAAGCTGCTCTATTGTTGTTTATTTTTATCTCTTGACAGGCTCAGGCTCTAGGCATAATTGAGACTTGCCAAAAAACCAGAATTAACTGGAAGGAAGTTGTGAAGAAATGTGTCTGGTTTTTCATCAGTCTATGTACTAGCATGACCAAAAATTCTAGTGTGATCTTTGGCTGGACAAAACTGCCTTCCATCACTTGTAAGGAAGATTATAACCCTTCATACAACTTTGATGAGGATTTATAAACACATAGCAAGCAGCAAATTCTATTTTGGATAGTCTCTTGCATGAAAATGTTAGATATTCTCAATTAGTTCAATGGAACAGTGCAGATGTCAACTCTAGCTACATATTAATTAGTTATAATATAGATATGAGACAGGTGCAGGTGTCTCTATATGGCCATGTGGCGCACAGTGGAAACACACTCCTTTCTAGACAGAATAGGGCTGGAAGTAGAGACACATTTTGCAGGACACAGCATCCTCAGAGAAAGGAATTCTAAATTATTCAGGAAGGAAATTATTGTAAATTTGGAATAATTAAGAGGGGCAGAATAAGCTTGATCAAACAGCATTCAGCTAACTCTTCTGCAGCACTCAATAAATACTATTTTTACCAGTAGAAAGGCAAACATGGCCACAAAGACAACTTGGTCTGATATAGATCCCAAGTTGTACCTGGCTGTGCATAAAACAAGCTTGGGTGGGCCTGTCGGGTTTCCTGCAGTGCAGGGCATAGCATCACCCAGGGTCCTGCAGCAAAAAAGGCCTGTGGGGTCTAGGCTGATTCCATGATGACTTGCTTTGGATGCCACTGCATTACACCTACCCATTTCATCTGGGCATCTCAGCCCCTCTGACTTTAAACAGCAAAATTTGAAGCAATGGAAAACAGCAATAGGTAGGAAATTTTGCAATGCTAACAAAGTATCAAAACACTTGTAGATAATCAGTGCAAAACCATTGTTGCATGGAAATTTAAGATAATGTAGAAGTCTCCTTGTTTTCATTACATGCATTCAAAATAAGTACAGTAAGACTGAAGACAGCTGAGACTGCAGACATGTCATATTCCTTGTTCTAAAGCATCTTTAAAGATGCAAAAGAAGCAGGTATATGAATTCATCATTTTTAGGCTGTTGACTGAGAAATTGCAGTGATTTTAGCAAAATCCTTAACATTCTGCAGTCATTGAGCTAGTTGATAGTGTCAATGCACAGTGAAATAATGTAACATGACGATAAAGTCTTTTGTAGATCTGCAGGTACAAAATCACTGTGTATCTTATGCCTCTATTCTCTGAAAACAAACTGTCTGCTGATGAGATTTCCCTTATGATAATCTGTTTTACAGTACCAAAACCACAAACTGATACTGACTTGTGGTATTCTTTTCTCAACTTCGGCAAAGACACCATAATAATACACCTGACCTAAAAACTGTGGCCTGCACATATTAGGAAGTTTCAAGCCACTGAACAAAAGCCTTCAAAATGGAAACAGGCAACATGAAATTCAATAATACTTTATTGTGAAGAACTTACTCAAGTGAATAATTCTTTTTCTGATATGTAGTTCAGCTAGCCCCTGGGATAAGTAAATGATATGTGAATGAAGAAAAATTTGTAGCTTCTCAAATAGTGATTTTTTATTAATATAACAGGTATATGAATAATGAGGTAAAAGTCCTCCCTTCTATTTCCCTCTCCAAGACTGTTTTCAACAGTTATTTGGTTCTGTCACAGACAATCTAATAAAGGAAGATATATTTTTCTTCAGATACTATTAAAGTAGCCTGTATAATTTTTTAAAAGCAATTTGCAACAGTCATTTCATGTTCCAGAATTTTCATAGATGCCAGCTACTATAAAATAATGGGCATGTTACTCGCAAACACAGGCTACAGACAAATATTTTTCCCAGAAATCCTGATCTCCTTTCTGTCATTCAGAAAGAACTCCCATTTTTCTAATATGTAGAAATCTTCACATTTAGCACGACATGTACACCTATGATCAGAAGCTGTGTTAATTTAAAATGAACAGCCAGAGGTCCAGCAGACCTCTGACCCTTTTCACTGATATTCCTTGAGGATAACATAAGTAATGAATGGGGGGCGATTTAATTAAAAAATGAACTCTTTCTGGTTATGCCATGATTAAGTTCATAGGCCAATTAAAGATTAACACTTAACATTTGCTTGTTTTAACAATGCTCCATGGGCCTGTAGAACTGTGTGAGGACAGTATTTTCTCCTGTAAGACCTAACAGTATTACAGTGGTGGATGGATCCAGGCTGACTCTGAAAATGGCTGGTATGTAGAGAAGATTTTTAGGGGAAAAGTTATCACAGGCATTCAAAATAATTCTAAGACTTTAGAAGATTTCTTTTTAGATTTCAAATGAGAAAACCAAAACCAAAGCCAGTCCGGCTTTTTATGTCATCCTTCCCATAACTCACCATCAAATTTACAGCATATATAACTGTGTCAACAGGGTAGGGTTCCTTAATCTTTCTTATTTATGTGCAATTCCATACGTATACTAGCAAATCTGGATTAACCATGAAAACACATTTTTTTTTTTTATATATTAAGTGTACACAATGATCCAGACAGAGAAAAATTAGATTCCCCCTATCGCTGGAAATTAGTTTAACTGTTAATAGTTAACAGAAATAAGATATTGTTCTGGTTTAGCTTTTTAAACATATATATAAGTCTAGATAATGCTGTCCTCAGGAGGAAATTATCATGTAGCCCGTGTAACTCCAGAGCAACTAGATCTTTCATAGTAAACAGACTTTTCTGTGAGTTGTTGAGTGTACTGCATTCATCTTCAGAAAGTATTTTGCTTTCCAATGAACTGAAGATGGACCTGAAGATAGCTTACAGACAAATCATATGCTTACAGAAGGTTTTTCTATACTGGACTTTAAAATCTCACCATCCATTTCACACACTTTAAATAAAGACCAAAATGAACACTAAATACTTGGGAGGAGTTCAGTTCTAGATGAAGACTTATCAGGATTACAAAGCTCCTTACTGGTGCTTCTTGCAGTGTTGAAAGACTCTTCACATGCAGCACTAATGACAGAAATATTTGTGTAGGAAGGGGCTTCCTCCCTGGTAATCTGCTCTCAGGATTCACTTCCATTGTAATCAGCTAGTGATAATTTTACCAAGGCAGCCTCCCTTGGCCACATGATCTATTGCCAAAGTGTTCTTATTGTTATGAAGACATTCTTAATATTAAATCTAACATTTGAGCTACAGCTCAACCATATTACTTCTTCAATGTATTCAGTGGAAAATTAGAATGACTTATCTCTCTCCCATTTTTTAAGAATCTCTTAGGCATACCATCCCTGAAGAGAATTTGTTCCTTTAACCATCTCCAATAGGTTTTTTTCCTTTAATCAGATGTTCAACCATTTTGCTGCTCAACTCCCTTTTCTCTACACACCTAAAATGTGGCAATCAATCAGAACTGGATATAGTGATACAGTGCATACTTGATACAAAAAATAAAGATGTACACAGCATATAAAGCTATTTAGATGATGACTTTTAGAATTAAACCAGGTTTATCGAGTATGTTGATCTGGAGAAAAACAAAACAGCAAAAAAACTAATGAATCTAAAATTCAGTGCAACTTACTGAAAATCTGTTTGAAAATGATATTAAAATTAGACTAAAATATAGAACTTTTAAAATACTTTCATATAACTGTTTTAAACGAGATATCCTGGTCTGGCCTAAAACAGAACCAATTTTCCTTTCAGAGATTTTTACTTTCAGCTAAGTTTCTTCTAAGTAACTGCACTTTTTGAAACTAACTGCGTGTTTTGCAGACAGTATCTGCTTCTAGGACTGATAACGCTCAAAGTTTATCGTTATCACTAAGGTACCAGTAGGAATGCCATGCAGAAAGGCTCTTGCTGTACTATTCTTAGAGAAACCAAGATCACCACTAAATTCCTCACTAATTACGACGTGAAGAGGCGCAGAAGGGTCACACACCTCCAAGGAGAAGCAGACAGTGCAGGTGACCCAAAATTGACTAACGAGATTTTCCATCCCATTCACTTCATTCTCAGTATAAAGTGAGCGGAAAACGAGGGTTTCGCGCCTTCCCCTTCTGCTACGGCCGGCGTCCGAAGAGGACTCTCTCCTGTTTTTCTCCTGCCCCCGATCCCGATCCGTGCATCCCTGAACCCAGTTCCTGTCCATTGCTGGGCCCAGCCTGGGCCTTCCCGGAGCCTGCCCTGCAGTGCAGGTGGTGATGTGACCGACTTCGGGGGAGCTCGATCTTTGGTTTTGTATATATTTTATATATTTACTTATTTTCCATTATTATTATTATACTCTTTTCATTATTATAGTTTATTAAAACTGTTTTAGCTTTTCAGCCCATTAGTCTCTCTCCCTTTTCCCTTTCCCTTCCCATTCTGGTTGGGGGAGGAGGGTTAATAGAGAGCGTCTGCCACCGGTTTAATAGCCGGCCCAGCCTTAAACGGTTACAACCAGAGAAAACAGACAATATAGCAAGAAAAAGAACTGGTTTTGTAGAATCACAGAATCATTTAGGTTGGAATAAACCTTTAAGATCATCGAGTCCAGCCATGAACATGACACTGCCAAGTCCCACTAAACCATGTACCTAAGCACCACATCTATACATCTTTTCAATACCTCCAGGGATAGTGACTCAACCGCTTCCCTGGGCAGCCTGTTCCAGTGCTTGACAACCCTTTCAGTGAAGAAAACTTTCCTAATATCCAATCTAAACCTCCTCTGGCATAACTTGAGGCCATTTCCTCTTGTCCTATCACTTGTTACCTGGGAAAAGAGACTGACACCCACAACAACATTTCTCAACACTTCATAGCCCTGTCTTTGCACCTACAGCAGTATGGCAGGGATTTCATTATAAGAGACTGAACATCTCTGTCCACATAACCTCAGTGGAATGAAGCTAGGTTAAGTGGGCTACACCAATTTACACATATTGAATATCTTGCACCATTCATGCTGATCAGGCATGGATTTTAAACTCTGAGTCTTCCTAATCCAATAGAAAAGAAGTCTATAACTGTTTTTATCTAACAATAACAAAAGGTACCAGATGGTCATCAGTTGTCTGTCTGTTTGCTTGCCTATCTATCTGGTGAAACAAAGTCTGATCCTAAAGTTATAAATCAGAAATAGATAACATCTCTGAGCTTCTGTGGCCATTTCTGTTGTTCATGATGACCATGAGACAGTAATCCAGGAAAGCAGTTAGCTTCTTGCCTAAACGGATTACAGTCATTGCTTGATGTTATAGTGATTCAAAGGTGTATGCGGTTAAAGATAACGAAGCTAAGGGACAGCCAAAATCAAGTTGACCCTCTCTTTTTCTGCAGATTTGTTTAATATGCTGGTCCACCTTCCAGTTTGTGTTTTTGTTTCTCTCTGCCATCTAGTGCTTCTACCTCAAAAGATTTTTTTTCAAGATAATGTCAAATAAAAGCCAGCTATGGTTAAAAACAAAAAGATCAAAAACAGAACTGGAAATATTAGCAGGAAGGAAAGAATTTCACACACAGAATCACACAGAATGGTTAAGGGTTGGAAGGGACCTCTGGAGATCATCTAGTCCAACCCCCTGCCAAAGCAGGTTCACCTAGAGCATGTTGCACAGGGTTGCGTCCAGGTGGGTTTTGAAATCTCCAGAGAAGGAGACTCCACAACCTCCCCGGGCAGCCTGTTCCAGTGCTCTGCCACCCTCAAAGTAAAGAAGTTTTTTCCTCATATTCAGATGGAACTTCCCCATGTTTCAGCTTGTGCCCATTGCCCCTTGTCCTGTTTGCTGGGCACCACTGAGAAGAGTCTGGGTCCCCTCCTCTTGACACCCACCCGTAAGGTATTGTAAGTATTAATAAGATCCCCTCTCAGTCTTCACTTCTCCAAGCTGAACAGACCCAGCTCTCTCAGCCTCTCCTCATAAGAAAGGTGCTCCAGTCCTTTGATCATCTTTGTAGCCCTTTGCTGTACTCTCTCCAGTAGTTCCTTATCTTTCTTGAACTCGGGGGCCCAGAACTGGACACAGTACTCCAGATGTGGCCTCACATTCTGTCATTCCAGGCAGGAATCTGTCTGTAGACATGGCAGTGACTGCTCTTCAACGTGCTATTGACTTCCAGAACTTTTCTCTGTCTTCCAGGAATATTCCACTGTCTGGATTTAAGCATCATCCAGAACTCAGAGCCCTGAGTAAGAATAATCTACTAGCCACATCGATCTCAACTCTGGATGCCAGAGGTCTGTATTCATTACTCCTGTCCTCCCTCTCCCACCAGCCTGGCGTGAATTTGAGTGAACCAGACTTTTATTTTATTTTCAAATTCTGATAACTCTTTTTAGGCTGTTCCTCATCTGTCTTTACAGATTACTAATCCTTATTTCCTCTTTGTCTTTGTACTGAAAGTAGAATACAAGAATTCAGTTTATCCATTTTCAAAGCTTTCCCTTTACAACTCAGTCCCTTAATATTTTCCGTGGTGAAACAGTATCACCTCATTCAGTTCATATTGCTCTGGCATGTAAATCCTCTGAGGATGACAAAGAAACCCATGATCTCGTTGCCCTCCATAGCTTGTAAGAGTGGCTACTGGAGATGTAGCATGCTTTCCAAGTCTCTCTGCGCCACCAGTGGTATCCACAAACAGAATATATACATATATTGTATACAAAAAATAACACAGGATAGGGATGCATTTCACATTTTACTTAAAATTACAGTGATTGTGTGAAGAGTTTAACAAATTTGATAGTTTAATCCTTGGGGAGATTTTTCCTGGATCTTTCCTTTGCAGGAAACAAGAGTTATAGGTTTGGCTTAGTACAGACCCATGCATGTCACCTGGGTACAAATATTTCGGTTGGAACTAGGGGATTACCTGCCAATCTTAATGCACAGGAAACTTCACAGCTGGATGTAGACTTTGTGTGTTGGAAAATAAAAAACAAGTGCAAGAATTGTGTAAAGTGTTCATGCAGACACCACTAATTATGCAAAATAAGTTGTATGGGCTCCATACCAGCCTTAAATTGTATCAAGAATTTTAAAAGAGCTGTCAAATTTGATTATGCCACGAAGTGAAAGTTCTGAAGTTCCTCCAAATTCCTGATAACGATAAAGATGCAGCTACAAAACCCTAGCGGGAAATCCAAATGAAGGCAAGTTATCACAGTGTCAGAGACCCAGAGGCCTGAAGCGGTGGAGCTGAGCTCCCCTGAAGCAAGGAGCACTGAGAGAAACCCAAGCAGGAGCCTGAGCCTCACCTGCTGAGCTTTGCCTTGATACAGAAGCTGAGAAGAGCTGCCAGCCATGTATGGGGGAAGAAGATCATAAGGAGCTGGGCTACAAATGGTTTTCCAATAAATCAACAAACCAAGTACCTTACCTAGGTTCTGATGAGCTAATGGAAGAAATCGAGTACTCTAGGCAATCTTAAAGAGGACTCAAATACTTAAGACTAGTTTAAAAGAATATTTAACAAGAATCAGCACCTTAATTTTTACAGATTATGCTGTTTTCAGAGAGTCATCTATGTATCGATTATATATCATGCATGCACACAGATTGTTGCATACTTAAGTCACCACATTCTCTTTCATTGATACACACATGTTCATTGATGAAATGGGGGGGGGGGAAACTGGCTAAGAATAAACTAAGTTTTTGATAAAGACATTAGAATTATATTTAACAGATTTCATCAGAGTTCCTGCTTCCTCATCAGAAGAGACTGCACCAGCGACAGTAGACTAAAGTTTTGCTAACTCAGCAGGAAATTCAGAAAAACATTTTGCTGAAGCACAACCAATAATTGTGGACAGGAAAGTTGAGAAGCCCAGTTACACTAACAACTCCCTCTATCTTGTGTGTTGAGAGAATGAGAGGAAATATTACTTTCCAAATAAGCTAGTAAATATTAAAGTTACAACATTAAAACAGAAGTTTCACTTCTCTAACTTAGACTTATTTACAAAAAGAAAATATGTATAAATTTGTACAAAGTTGCTTATAAAAGGTTTAAATGTGTACATAAGTACCAACACTAAATACAGTGATGTGGCTATTTTCTGTTCCCCTCTGGGTTTGGGATGTACAATGGCTGCTACAATTTTTAATTTACTCCCAATTTATCATTTATGATCTCAAAATATGATTCAGAAGCCCTTTTAATCTTTTGCTACAGTGCTTTTACAAATAAAGTCAAACCCTGCAGATTTAAAATTGACAGAAAGTTAAAAAAATAGATAGTAACCATCACTTTTTTTTACTCTTTTGGGATCAGATCACTGTTACAAAATTGTGTTGTTCAAGAGAATATGTCATTGTTTTGATTGAACCCAAACAAATTTCTGAAAAGACTAGATTATTCATTACACATCTGAAATCAATTAATAAAAAAGCAAAACTCCTCCCCATAAAATAACTAAAACAGTTGACTGATGTATATCTCCAAAGGATATCTTTCTGTGGATTAATTTGAGAACTGTTCCTATGATGAGGGAAGATTGTCTGTTCATGTATGTACAGATTTTTGCATACTCAACAAGATAATTTTCATTTTTATCTTCTCTTCCACTGGAATATATGAAGTTGACAATAAAAAAATGCTGTGAAAAAAAAAAACATCCTGTAGGAAAAATGAAAGAAGTTTCACTGCCTTCAATATTTAACTGCCTGCAATATTAAAATGCAGAGGGCATAACACTAAAAGCTACAACCCAAAATAACCCTCTCGATAGATGATTTTGATCTTGCATTACTTTAAATAAGTTTCTACTGACTGAGGAAAAAAATTCGCTAGCTCAAGCCAATATTCAGAAAGATGATCAGACAAACAAGCTAATATGTTAGAGTATGCAGATCCCGTAGAGACTGGTATCTACTTAGTAGTTTATGCAAAATTATACCTTTATCTTTCTCTAAGTTTTGGCGGTTGACTCTAGGAAAATAACAACCAGAAGAACACTTGTTAAAACTTAAGCAAGCTGTGGTTGCATTGGTGATTTTGGAAAGATTAGGAAACACCTACTATGGCGATGGCCTAACTTTTGAAGATGGTTATGGCTACACCTGCTCTGTGACACCTTCAGGGTAAGTTGAGGGTTTTGCTTCTCGATTTTGCACTGGTAAAGGCTACTGGGGTATCAAAGAAAGCAAAGCAACAGCCCAGGTCTGGCCAAGACTTTCACACCTTCTTGTATCAAAGTCCTGAGCAGACACACGGATTTTGTGCCATGGGGCTTGATTACTCCAGCTCAGTACACCTGGGTACAAAAGCACCATCTAGAATAAAAGCCATAATTAGCACAAAATGCAAAAGGCCATCTGCTTAACATCCATGAGAACACATTACCCCTCCTTCTGTACACTTTCTCCAGATGAATTGAGAGATCAGCTCAATCTATCTGTTCTGATATCTAAAGCCTCTGTAGTAGTTGCCTTCACGTGGCAGCTATGTCTCTCCCCTTCTAGCCTTCTGCTGCATTCTTCCATAATAATCAAACTGTTGACTCACACAAAGCCCCATGAGTGCAGTGCGCAACCTTTGTATTTCAGATGGAGAGGAGTATGACATTTCTGTTCGCTACGATGCAAGGAGGACACCAAACAGCAAAACTTCCAGAACAAAAAATCAGTCTTTCAAAATCTTTACATAGAATAAAACCCAGCTCATCCTCCCTGACATAAAAGATCAAACAATGAACTAAGAAAGCTAATTTTATAGGCTAGAGATATTTCTATTATAAATCCAGGCAGCAGATAAAGAGAGAAGGCACTCTTTGATAACTATAACCTGTTAGGGAAGGATGGGATCCACCTGTCTAGAAGAGGCAAGGGAATATTTGGCAGCAAGCTGGCCAACTTGGTAAGGCGGGCTTTAAACTGAAGGGCTTGGGGCATGGGGTCCAGAGTGGTAATGCTCGTGCCATTCGCTTCCAATGGGGAATAACCAGGCTAATCAGAACAGCGAGAAACGTTCCATAGCTGCCTCCCAAGATGGGAACCAAAAGACCAACCTCCTCAAGGGTATGTATAGATATGGTGGATCCTCTTGCACTGTTCTGGGAAACCTTCATGCTTGACTACACTCTCTGAAATGCCTATACACCAATGCACGCAGCATGGGGAATAAACAGGAAGAATTAGAGATCTATGTGCGGTTTGCAGGGCATGATCTCACTGCAATTACAGAGACACATGGTGGGATAGCTCACATGACTGGAATGCCTGTCATGGATGGGTATGTATTTTTTTAGGAAGGACAGGCCAGCAAGGCGAGCAGGTGGAGTTGCCATTTATGTGAGAGAGCAACTGGAATGCATCGAGCTCTGCCTAGGGGTGGATGAGAACGAGTCGAGAGCCTATGGGTAAGAATTAAGGGGCGGCTAATACGAGTGACACTGTTGTGGGTGTTACTACAGGCCACCTGATCAGGAAGAGAGGCCTTCTACAGACAGTCTGGAAGTAGCCTCACAATTGCAGGCCCTTGTTCTCATGGGGGACTTCAATCACCCTGATATCTCCTGGAAACACAAAACAACTAGGCACCCACTGTCCAGGAAGTTCCTGCAGAGCATTGATGATAACTTTTTAACACAGGTCCTGGAGAAGCCAATGCAGGGAGGTGCGCCGCTACTAAACTTTGTGCTAACAAATAACAAAGGTCTGTTGGGGATGTGAAGGTGGGGGGCAGCCTTGGCTGCAGTGACCACGAGCTGGTGGAGTTCAGGTTCCTGCGTGGAGGAAGCAGGGCAAGAAGTAGGATCACACCCTGGCCTTCAGGAGAGCTGACTTTGGCCTCTTCAAGGACCTACTTGGGGGTAACCCATGGGATCTGGCTCTAGAAGGTAGGGGGGTCCAAGAGAGCTGGTCAATATTTAAGCATCACTTCCTCCAGGCTCAAGATCAGTGCATCCCTATGAGTACGAAATAAAGCAAAGGGGGCAGGAGACCTGCATGGATGTGCAAGGAGCTTATGGAAAAACTCAATGAAAGAAGGAAGTTTAAAGAATGTGGAAAAAGGGACAGGCCACTTGGGAGGAATACAGGAAGGTTGTCAGAGTATGCTGGGATGCGACGAGGAAGGCTAAGGCCCCCCTGGAATTAAATCTGGCAAGTGACATCAAGGACAACAAGAAGGGCTTCTTCAAGTATATCAGCAGCAAAAGGAAGACTAGGGAAAATGTGGGCCAGCTGCTGAATGAGGAGGGTGCCCTGGTGACAGAGGATACAGAGAAAGCGGAGTTACTGAATGCCTTCTTTGCCACAGTCTTTACTGCTAAGGCTGCCGTTCAGGAATCCCTGACCCTGGAGGTACAAGAGAAAGTCTGGAGAAAGGAAGACTTTCCCTTGGTTGAGGAGGATCAAGTTAGAGATCATTTAGACAAACTGGACACCCACAAATCCATGGGCCCCAATGGGATGCATCCACGAGTGCTGAGGGAGCTGGCAGATGTTGTTGCCAAGCCACTATCCATCTTTGAAAGGTCATGGAAAACAAGAGAGGTGCCTGAGGACTGGAGGAAAGCCAATGTCACTCCAGTCTTCAAAAAGGGCAAGAATGAGGACCCAGGTAACTACAGGCCGGTCAGCTTCACCTCCATCCCTGGAAAGGTGATGGCACAGCTCATCCTGGATGCCATCTCTAAGCATGTGAAGGAAAAGAAAGTTATCATCAGGAATAGCCAACATGGATTCACCAAGGGGAAATCATGCTTGACTAATCTGATGGCCTTTTACGATGACATGACCAGCTGGGTAGATGAGGGGAGAGCAGTGGATGTTATCTACCTTTGACTTCAGCAGGGCTTTTGACACTGTTTCCCACAACTTCCTCATAGGGAAGCTCAGGAAGTGTGGGTTAGATGAGTGGACAGTGAGGTGTATTGAGAACTGGCTGAATGGCAGAGGTCAGAGGGTTGTGGTCAGCGGTGCTGAGTCTAGTTGGAAGCCTGTAGCTAGTGGTGCTCCCCAGGGGTCAGTACTGGGTCCAGTCCTGTTTAACTTACTCATCAATGATCTGGATGAAGGGACTGAGTGTACCCTCAGCAAGTTTGCTGATGACACAAAACTGGGAGGAGTGGCTGATACACCAGAAGGCTGTGCTGCCATTCAGCATGACCTGGACAGGCTAGAGGGCTGGGAGGAGAGGAACCTGATGAAGTTCAACAAAGCCAAGTGTAAGTTCCTGCACCTAGGGAGGAACAGCCCCATGCACCAGTACAGGCTGGGGGTTGACCTGCTGGAAAGAAGCTCTGTGGAGAAAGACTCGGGTGTTCTGGTGGACAGCAAGTTCACCATGAACCAGCAATGTGACCTTGTGGCCAAGGTGGCCAATGGTATCATGGGGTGCATTAGGAAGAGTGTGGCCAGCAGGTCGAGGGAGGTTATCCTCCCCCTCTACATGGCCCTAGTGAGGCCACACCTGGAGTACTGTGCGATTCTGGGCCCCCCAGTTCAAGAAAGACAAGGAACTACTGGAGAGAGTACAGCGGAGGGCTACAAAGATTAGAGGACGGGAGCATCTCTCTTTTGAGGAGAGGCTGAGGGAGCTGGGTCTGTTTAGTCTGGAGAAGACTGAGGGGGGATCTTGTCAATACTTACAAATACCTTAGGGGTGGGTGTCAAGAGGATGGGGCCAGACTCTTCTCAGTGGTGCCCAGTGACAGGACAAGGGGCAATGGGCACAAAGTGAAACAGGGGAAGTTCCATCTCAATACGAGGAAAAACTTCTTTACTTTGAGGGTGGCAGAGCACTGGAACAGGCTGCCCAGGGAGGTTGTGGAGTCTCCTTCTCCGGAGATATTCAAGACCCGCCTGGACGTGACCCTGTGCAACATGCTCTAGGGGAACCTGCTTTGGCAGGGGGTTGGACTAGATGATCTTCAGAGGTCCCTTTCAACCCTTAACCATTCTGTGATTCTGTGATAATATGACCTCTTGCACAATACAGGCTGAGAGACTTCATTCTGTTTCTTTACACTTGAAATAAAAATTATCTTTTGCACATATTAAAAAATCAAATCCTCTTTAAATGGTATTTTTTTTAAAAAAAAAAGAAAAGCTCTAATTGCTATTCTTTCCAGTCAAAAATTCATACACTTTACAGGTATTCGATGTTTTGATATGCTTAGATTCTTCATTGTCCATGCCACTGCTCTGGCGTAAAATATTATCTGCCAATTAAGAGAAGTAATATAAAATGATTAGTTGGTAAAATCAATTCTATATATGCTAGACTTCTAATCTACACACCTCCTGAACTGGAGGTTCAGAAAATATGTGGGAACAATGCTAAGCTAGTTGCAAAATAAGTTTACTTATTTACCAGACAGTGAACATAATTTTTAATTAATTACATGTGCCAGCACAAATTTAATGGCACAGCCATTTATAATGAGGTACAACCAGAAAATCTGAAAACATTTTAATTTAAAACATAAAGGCGGAACTATGTCTGTCCTAACTAAAAACTTTAAATAATAAATACAAAGATTATAGTAAATGACTGGACCCAAATAAATTAAGCTTCAAAAAAACCACTAGCACCTGGACCATCCCCCAAATCCCCTCCAATGCCCCCATTTTTAAACTCAAAAGTGCTTTACTTTATTATATTAAAACGAGAAGTTTTAGCTTTTTTCACACAGAAACTTCAAGTCATTAGAGAAGACAAAGTTGCAACAAGCGGCTTTCACCCTCCCGTGCTTTTCTGCATTGCAGAAAGCCCCATATTTCCCCAACCTAATCCAAAGAAACTCTTTCCACCACCTGGGGGGTGGATGTCCTGCTCCCTGCAGCCCCGGTCTGTGCTGGAGGTTACCCTGGCTGCATCTTGGCCGCTTCCTCTGCCCAGTCTGCAGCAGGGACCACAGGAGCCACTAGTAGCTCCCCAGATTTTAGACAGAAGTGAAAATACACACCCATCCACTGTCATTTAAGTGATAAATAAAAAGTCTGAGCTTATATTCCACACTGGTCTTTTAACTTGTCTTTCTTGAAATACTATGCCACTGAGAATTAAAGTCAATCTTTCATCTTATGTATTTTTCTGTGGATTTCTTTCAGACACAGTTATACTGTATGGTATAGCTCGATCTAAGTATATGAGAGTAAATACATAAATAGAGGACAAAATAAAACTGTTTCTAGATTTTCACTGTGAGGATTTAAAATTATAGAAACATTTATTCAAGAAAAGAGTCCTATTAGTATACTTTCTTTTATATCGATACTGTTTTCTTGTCATACAAAGACATTAACCGTAAACACAAATGGGTCATGCTATAACTGATTTACTGGATTTGTTTTTTAAATCAGCCAACAGTGTGCACACAACAGAATGTCAAGTAAGAAGAAACTACTTAAAAGAGATATAGATTTGTTAATAACAGCAACAACAGAAAACTCACTGTAAATATTAACTTCTCACTAAAATTGATTTTGTCTTTATGCTGACTATTAAATCTTTTTCTATGCACTGCATAGTCACTTCTCCGTGTTGGCATAAGATGCTGTACTTCTGATCATTGGCCCATTTACAGTCCATGCTGTACTAAAATGTAATCACATTTTAATTCATGAGGAAATAATTTTAACACAAATACAGAAATATTGTGCAAACCTGAGAAACGTATTTATTTTAATTCCTTAGAAAATTCACCTGCACAATATGATTCAATCTAAGTATTAGCAATTTGATGTAATAAAGCTTATAAATGCAAACTGCTTAGATTAATGTAAAGGCTGGTCTGGCAGTGCAAATATCTTTTGCAATCAACTGTCACTCTTTTTTTCATTTGAGATAAGTAGTAAAACTTCTAATAATCTTAATTTCCATACAGAATTTTGGAAGAAAAATGCAAAAGTAAAGATACATGACAAAATACACAAATAAAACTCTGTTGTATTAATAGCAGTGATTATTTATTTTCTCACAAATTTTAGCAACATTTGGAATTACACAGAATCACAGAATCAATCAGGTTGGAAGAGACGTCTGGGATCATCGAGTCCAACCATTGCCCTGACACCACCATGTCAACTAGACCATGGCACTAAGTGCCATGTCCAGTCTTTTCTTAAACACATCCAGAGATGGTGACTCCACCACCTCCCTGGGCAGCTTGTTCCAATGTCTAATGACCCCTTCTGAGAATAAATTCTTCCTAATGTCTAACCTGAACCTCCCCTGGTGAAGCTTGAGGCTGTGTCCTCTTGTCCTATCGCTAGTTGCCCGGGAGAACAGGCTGACTCCCACTCCGCTACAACCTCCCTTCAGGTAGTTGTAGACTGCAATAAGGTCACCTCTGAGCCTCCTCTTCTCCAGGCTAAACAACCCCAGCTCCCTCAGCCGTTCCTCGTAGGTCAGACCCTCCAGACCCTTCACCAGCTTGGTCGCCCTCCTCTGGACTCACTCCAACACCTCAACATCCTTCTTGAAGTGCGGAGCCCAGAACTGGACACAGTATTCAAGGTGCGGCCTCACCAGTGCCGAGTAGAGAGGGATGATCACTTCCCTAGACCGGCTGGCTACACTATTCCTAATAGAGGCCAGGATGCCATTGGCCTTCTTGGCCACCTGGGCACACTGCTGGCTCATGTTTAGCCGGCTGTCAATCAGCACCCCCAGGTCTCTTTCCCCCGGGCCGCTTTCTAACCACTCTTCCCCCAGCCTGTAGCGCTGCATGGGGTTGTTGTGGCTGAAGTGTAAGACCTGGCACTTATTCTTGTTGAACCTCATGCCATTGGTCTCGGCCCATCTATCTAAACCTCTCCAGATCCCTCTGTAGGGCCTTCCTACCCTCCAGCAAGATCGACACTCCAACCCAGCTTGGTGTCATCTGCAAATTTACTGAGGGTGCATTCAATCCCTACGTCTAGATCATCTATAAAGATATTGAACTGCACCAGCCCCAGAACTGAGCCCTGGGGAACACTGCTAGTGAACGGACGCCAGCTGGACTTTGCCCCATTCACCACCACTCTCTGGGCTCGGCCATCCAGACAGTTTTTAACCCATTGAAGAGTCCACCCATGCAAGCCCTGGGCAGCCAGTTTGTCTAGGAGGATGCTATGGGAGACAGTGTCGAATGCCTTACTGAAGTCTAGATGATAGACTACATCCACAGCCCTGCCCTCATCTACTAAGCGGGTCACTTTGTCATAGAAGGAGATCAGGTTGGTCAAGCAGGACCTGCCTTTCATGAATCCATGTTGGCTGGCCCCGATGCCCCGATTGTTCTGCATGTGCCGTGTAATGACATTTGGGATGATCTGTTCCATCACCTTGCCTGGCACCGAGGTCAGGCTGACAGGCCTATAGTTCCCTGGATCATCCTTCCGGCCCTTGTTGTAGATGGGCGTTACATTTGCTAATTTCCAGTCAGCTGGAACTTCTCCAGTTAACCAGGACTGCCGGTAGATAATCGAGAGTGGTTTGGCAAGTTCATTTGCCAGTTCCTTCATTACTCTGGGGTGAATCCCATCCGGGCCCATAGCCTTGTGGGTGTCCAACTGGCACAGCAGGTCACTAACCGTCTCCTCCTGGATTACAGGGGGTTCACACAGCCCCCCGTCCCTAACTTCAGGCTCTGGGGGCTGAGTCTCCTGAGGACAACCGGTCCTGACATTAAAGACCGAGGCAAAGAAGGCATTGAGCACCTCTGCCTTCTCCTCATCCCCTGACACTACACTACCCTTCTCATTCAGCAAGTGGTGGAAGCTCTCCTTGACTCTCCTTTTGCTGTTAATATATTTGTAGAAACTTTTTTTGTTATCTTTGACCGTAGCAGCCAAATCAAGCTCTAATTGAGCTTTGGCCCTTCTAATCTTCTCCCTACACGACCTGGCAACCTCGCTATAGACCTCCCAAGCTACCTGACCCTTCTTCCAGAGCAAATAGGTTCTCTTTTTTTCCTTAAGTTCTAGCCTAATTTCTCTGTTTAACCAGGCCGGTCTTTTTCCCCGACGGCTTGTCTTCCTACACACACGGACAGCCTGTTCCTGAATATTGAACAATTCCTTTTTAAAACACGTCCAGACTTCCTGAACTCCTTTGCCCTTCAGGACTGACTCCCAAGAGACTCTGTCCACCAACCTCTTAAACAGGCTAAAGTCTGTCCACCGGAAATCTAAGGCAGAAGTTCTGCTCTTGCCCCTCCTTGCTTCCCTCACTATCGAAAACTCTAACATTTCGTGGTCGCTATTCCCAAGATGGCCACCGACCCTCACATCTCCCACTAGTCCTTCTCTGTTCACAAACAACAGGTCAAGCAGGGCCCTTCCTCTAGTGGGTTCATTTACCACTTGCATGAGGAAGTTGTCCTCCACACATTCTAGGAACCTCCTAGATTGCTTCTTCTCTGCCATGTTGTATTTCCAGCAGACATCCGGCAAGTTGAAGTCGCCCACGAGTACAAGGGCCGGCGACCGGGCGGCTTCTGACAGCTGCTTGTAAAACGCCTCGTCCGCCTGCTCATCCTGGTTGGGTGGTCTATAACAGACTCCCACCGTAATGTCTGCCCTGCCAACCTTCCACCTGATCTTCACCCGTAGACATTCAACCTTGTCATCCTCATCATCTTCCTCAATTTCAACACAGTCCAAGCACTCCGTAACATACAATGCTACCCCACCGCCTCTCCTGCTTCACCTGTCCCTCTTAAAGAGCTTATAGCCATCCATAGCAGCACTCCAGTCATGAGAGTCATCCCACCATGTTTCTGTGACGGCAACCCCATCATAACCTTCCTGCTGTACAGTGGCTTCTAGCTCTTCCTGTTTGTTGCCCATACTGCGTGCATTGTTATTTCCTTAATTGCATATACACTTCCCATACAAATGGGAAAAAAATAAATTAGCTACTAGGTATTCAGAGGGGTACATTCCTGAAAGAGTGTTAGTACTAAATATCCAACTCTTCATTCAGTATTATATACAACTATTTGAGGGTCCTTTCAACATTTCCTGAAGTTCACATTAAAAAGTCTTTGTGATTTTATAATTAATTCTTCACTTAATTCATATAATTCATTCTTTTCTACAGAAACAAGAATTTGGCAAGTATACCATGATGTAGAAATATAAGACAGATCACTCCTAGTAGGTATTTATGCAGAGGGGTAAGTGTAATATGGGCTTAGGGAAAACTTTGCAGTGTAATAGATAAGACCACAGAGATATTTAGCAAAGACTAAAATCATTGTTATATGTAAGCATGCATTTATTGTCATTAATGCAGCCTTGAAGATGTGGGTGTTAAATAGAAGCACACTCCTGTAAATTATCTTAGGGAACACATTCTGTATGCAGAGGATGACTTAGAAGAAAGTTTTTTGTATTTCCAGACTGGTGCTGTGCCTAGAATTCAGAAAGGGGGATAAATGATATTATGAGACTTAAACTAAGTGCATTTTCAAGTGTTTTCAATGAAAATACCTTAAAAAAAAAAGACGAAGTGAAGCGTTAGATGTAACTATTACGTGTGGCAGACAATTGGTGTTTGAGTGGCTTTGTTTATAACAGATTAATTTCTATTTAAATGGTAAATGGAGTGGTTTGTGTAGATCATGGCCTTGTTTAAACCTTGTTTTTCTAATAGAAAAATCTGGATTTATCTGAATATGAATTCTCAATTTGCTGGTACATAACTGAGATATAACCAGATACTCCATAACCACTTTCAATCTGCATAGTTTGGTCTAACTTTTGGCAGATTAATAACATCAATCAAAATCTTAGAGACTATAGATATTTTCCCCAATACTTTTACATTATCATGAAAAAGTCAACGTGTAATTTATATATGTTGAGCAAAAATAAGAGAAGCAGCCATTACATCTGTACTACGACAAGTAGTACAGACAGATAGGAGAAGACCTGTCAAATAAATCAGCTGCTGCTGAAGATCTGACATACACACACACATTTCAGGGTTTTGTTTTGTGCACGTGGATGACTGCTCTTTTTAAAAAACAAACACACTTCAAATTAGCCCTATTCTGATCCCATAGACTGAACGACCATTTACACCTTTTACAGCTGCCATCCATTAATATGTGCAATATAATGTGAGAATTGATGTTTATTGGTTGAAAGACTACTTAAACTCAAAGCTCCTCAGGTACTTTTTATAATCTTTTTCTCATCAGTGTAGCATTTAAATTAGATAGATAAAATCAGAATTCTTTTTTGGCTTGCTTGGACTGAGATGTTTTGGACATTTTTGACATAATTCTGTATGATGTCCCACACTTCAAGGTTACTTTTTCATCAGTCACTGTTTAACAACCTGTCGTAGTTTAACCCCAGCAGGCAACTAAAGTCCCACACAGCTGCTCGCTCACTCTGTTCACAGTGGGATGGGGGAGAGAATCAGAAGGGTAAAAGTGAGAAAACTCATGCATTGAGATAAAGACACTAATAGGTAATGCAAAAGCCACGCATGCAAGCAAAGCAAAACAAGGAATTCATTCACTACTTCCCATCGGCAGGCAGGTGTTCAGCCATGCCCAGGAAGGCAGGGCTCCATTATGCATAATGGTTAACATGGAAGACAAATGCCATCACTCCAAACGTCCCCCTTTTCCTTCTTTCCCCAGCTTTATACGCTGAGCATGACATCATATGGTATGGAACATCCCTTTGGGCAGCTGGGGTCGAACCCAGCCAAAACCAGCACACAACTCCAGCGTAAAAACAGTAATGGCAATATATTGTGAAATGGGGCTGATCACAGTGTCTCTGCTTCTTCAGACTTATATAGACCATAAAGCGTTATGAAAACTTTTAGGATACTGCAGTCTAAATACAGAAATCCACTATGGAGTTTGCATTTACATGACACTTTTAGTTCAGTGCATAATCAGTGATTTAGCAACTTGTGAATTGCTATTTTCAGTTTGAAAAACAAGCAAACAACTTTACTATGATATACTTTTGGCTAGCTTTACATTTCACCAGAATAAAAAAAAAATAAAAATTAGTTTACTATGTTTATTGTGTAATAATATTGCAGTGATATAAGTTTGTTTCCAAACAAATTACTGAACTTAAGAGTTAACTTAAGTTAAGAAAAATGCATAATAATATAAGCAAATTTTAAAGAACAAAAGAACAGGATAAATTGAAACAATCACAGTTATTTATAAATAACTAACAGCTATTTAAATGTGAGCTGCAGAAGATGATAGTTAAAAAATGTATAACAAATGCCACTCTATAACATGTGAAACATACTTATGGAGAAAATTACCCCTAAACCCACTCTTTAAATTGTAATATATTTGAACTGTAGTGCATATTAATTAATTTCCACAGTACATTGTAAAATTAATATTTTTTAAAATAAAAAATACATGGAAACAGCTTTAAGATTATTTTTAATATTTTGCACTGTATCTGTATTCATTATAGCTTTTCTGTGCATACTGGATAACATAGGCACACAGCAAAATAATAAGTAATACTGATCTAAAAGCCAGCACATAATACTTTAAGCCAATTTCCCTCCACTTTCCCTCCTTCTTTCCAAAGGGACTATTTTAATGTAGTGTCTAAATCTTCCCTCCATCTCATCTACAACCTTTAGGTTAATCCAACAGACAGTTATGTTCAAGCTAATAGTATATTCTACCTTGGGTTTACAGGTCTCTGATAGTCCGTTTTGTTGAAAAGGAAGAAAAAGAGAGATTTATCAAATGTGATATTTTGAAATGGCACCGATTGCTTACTCAGTGAGTGCTGCACTAGAAGCATGAATGTTATAACTCATAGATAACATCAGTTCCTCAAAAATAAATAGTTTTCTGAATACATAAATAAAACTACTGGACTGATGCAGACAAGTTTAAGACAAGCCACAGAAGAGAAAAAAGGGCAAAACCTCTGACTTATAAGAGAAAACATCTGAAAGGTTGCAGTATAAAATACTCTGCTAACAAACAGAATTTCCCCCCTTCCCTCCAACCCACTTCCCCAGTAGCCACGTCTCTGGCTTTCATCACATGTCTATTCAGAGTGGCACTGACCGCCCACAGCTCCTGTGAGACCTGTATCTCACCGTCAGAAGAAAAGACTGCTCAGTGATTTTAGCATTCTAAGTTATTTTGCTCTAAATTCATTGCAATACTTGTGCTGGGCAATGAATGGACAGGGTCCATGCATGCTGGCACTCAATTCAAAATATTAACAGAAATGAACACATTAAATAGGAAAAATATGTTTTAAAGCAGTATTTCAAAACAGTGAAACTTCTCCAAAAGCTACTGGAAGAAGGTATTTGAGACACAGTTTCCTACTACAATGTATTTTTAAACTTCAAGTTTTAAAATTTAATTATTTGCAATGGCTTAATCACTCAACATCCCTGTTGTCACTAGCTGTGACTATTATTATCACTAAATATCACTAAAATATCATTATTTCAGATAATTTAATTAAAATAAATTAAATCATATTAGTTTGTCATTTAGGAAATAGTGTGGACTGGATTTTATTTTTTAATCCTGACTGCATATAATAGATAATTTATGCCAAAATGAAAATGTGACTTGATCTTATCTCACTACAAGGTGTATTGTCACAGAAGTGACTGCTTATAACTTGTTCCAAATTGGATCTATTCAGCAAGTGATCAATTCTGACATCTCAAGAATCACAATATGTTAGCAGCATACTCCAAAGTTATTCTTTCTGCAATTTCTGAAGGTTATTGCAGCCAACTACAACTTTTAGTCTGAATTGCTTGACAAGCACTGCACGAGTACCTAGGAAAATCATGAAAGCAATGGTAACTGTATTCCACAAATCAAAAAATATTTTTGAAAATTATTAAAATGTTTATACTTAATGTTAACTTCAACTATTCAACTATAAATGTGCTCCTCATAAGTTATGAAAAACTATATACTTAGTTTTGCAAAAATGGAATGAAAATGCAAGTGTGCAGTTTAAGACTTCAAGTATAGTAGAAACTATCCTTCAAACTTTATGAACCTGGATGAGCTTTTTTTGCAGTTTCCTGACTGAATTAAAGCACTCAGCCAAGAGCAGATGTGTAATGCTGCAATAGCAGTGGGGGCAGGGGAGCTGAGAAGTAACATTATTTAGTCAGTTTTTTTGTTCATAGCCTAAAGAATGAAGTCTTTCATTGACTGCAGTACTCATGACTCCTTCAGAATTTTCAAGGCTAAATATTGAACAAATGATTTAATAAGTTATTCAGACATTAGGCTGTAGAATACATTCAAAGCCCAAGGATGGAAGAAACTAAATATTCTATAAGATAGAAAAATTTCTAAGTAACAACATCAGAGCTTCAATGTGATTCCATGAAAATGTGTTTTTTATGTGTACATTTAGGAATCTGTATCCAGAGAAATACAACAGACCTACCTCATTAAAAAAAAATCGCAAAAAATCTGCATGTATTGCAAGTTTTATTCTTGAGACAGTAGCTTACCAAAGCATTGCACAGAAATTGTTCTATAAAAAAAAAAATAGCATTCTTGCCTTAAGTATGAACATTTGAAATTTAACTTTAAAGGTAACAGCCTTCTTTCACTGTTACAATAGTTCATCCACCAGCAGGTGTTTGACAGGATGCTTATACTTCAAATATGACTGCTAGAGAGAGTGAGAGAATATACAGCGCTTTAGTGCATCTGAAGACTACCAAATGAAATTCATACGGGTTCATGCCCTATTCAGGAGTTGTATTTTTAAAGGGGACTTGGAAATAACTAATATGATCTTGAAAGACAACAAACATCCACTGTATGCCATCACTGAATAATGAATTATTCAGTAACACGATACTCTAAAAGACCGCAAGTTATATAGCCTAGATGAAGCTTGAGCTGGCAGAGCGTTTTAGTGTTGTCCTGTGTGGGTGTGGGTGCCTGTGCATGAGGGAAGTGGGGAGATCCAGCAAAGGGTCACACTGAAATTCTGTGCCATAGTGTGTTAAATTCTAGTAGGCTTTCCAGGAAGAATTCATCTTTCCATTTCAGTATTTCTGGTGAAAGCCAGAAAGAGAGAGAATTACAAACAATCTTTGAAAACAAAAGAAGTGAGTTTGGGTTTCGGTTTGGTTTTCTTGGAGGAAGAAACCTCCAACAACCAACCACAGATAAAACATGGAAGACATTAAATCTCACTCTGCCTGGCACACCTTACATGACTCAATCCAGGTCTGCCAGAGCACAAGTCCATGCTGTTCCCCACACAGTTTGTTGCTGAATTTTGATGGAGTTTTCTTATAAGAGTTTTTTTGGGTTTTTTTTTTGATCAAAGTTTTTAAGAACTGTTTGTATTAGTAAGTTTACTGGGCAAGAAAAAAAGAGACACCTGTAATTTGCTGGCTAAGATACCTCACTAAAGAAAATACAATAACAGGTAATTACCCTGTTTTTTTAATATATATATATTTTACCATTTAAGAAGGAATGAGACACACCCATTTCAGAACACCAAATCCCTTGTATTTACTGTAGGGATCTTAAGTCCAATTCCCTGATTTGAATTTCTAATGTGTCCTTTAGTCAAAAAATTTCTTTCAGGAAATTTTGTCCTGCCCCCGGGCTCCCCTTGGCTCCCCAAGCACAGTTACTGAACAGAAATTAAACATTTTCAGCCTTCCCCAGGTTTAATTTTTTAATCCTTTCCCAATATGTTTCGAAGTTTCCAATCTATCTTGAAGCATAGACCCAGTCCTGGACTTTGTCTGTTCTTTTTTCTTTCCTGTCTACTTTTAAAAGAATGCAAAGACAGCAGACAGTAATACTTTCATTACCTGTCCATGTTCTTGTGTTCCTGAGAAAGATTTGCTGGCTCCCATTAACCTTTCCTCTCTCAGTGTGGGGATTAAGCACTCAATTCCTTTCACTCTAACACATATTGCTGCTTCTCTGACAAAAGAAAATCTTGCAACCTTACTATTATTTTTTTTAACATTTGCTAAGAGCAAAATCAATAAAAAATGGCCATGGAAAATATTCTAAAATAGCTGCATTTAAACAAATCTGTACATACCATCTTTATCTTTTGGAGGTGTAAAGCCTATAATAAAACATAACTGTAGGGTTGGTAAAATGCTGAGATTACAAACTGTTTATGATGGTAACTTGTTATACAAAATGCATTTTGCCATCAACCCTTGTAAAGAGCTACCATGCTGATTCATTGGCCTTTTTGTCTAACTTTCATATCAGGCAAAAAGACATTTCAGTAATCATATGTTCTCTGAGGTGCTTTCCAGAATTCATCTGGGCAAGAACAACCCCATGTATGAGTACAAGTTGGGGGCAGACCTGTTGGAGAGCAGCGTAGGGGAAAGGGACCTGGGGGTCCTAGTGGACAGCAGGATGACCATAAGCCAGCAGTGTGCCCTTGTGGCCAAGAAGGCCAATGGCATCCTGGGGTGTATTAGAAGGGGTGTGGTTAGCAGGTAAAGAGAGGTTCTCCTCCCCCTCTACTCTGCCCTGGTGAGGCCACATCTG
Organism: Nyctibius grandis; assembly: GCF_013368605.1. Classification (NCBI taxonomy): domain Eukaryota; kingdom Metazoa; phylum Chordata; class Aves; order Nyctibiiformes; family Nyctibiidae; genus Nyctibius; species Nyctibius grandis. The sequence continues at coordinate 32,393,028 of NC_090659.1, forward strand.
GAATATTGTGTCCAGTTCTGGGCCCCTCAGTTCAAGAAGGACAGGGAACTGCTAGAGTCCAGCGCAGAGCCACGAAGATGATTAAGGGAGTGGAACATCTCCCTTATGAGGAGAGGCTGAGGGAGCTGGGTCTCTTTAGCTTGGAGAAGAGGAGACTGAGGGGTGACCTCATTAATGTTTATAAATATGTAAAGGGCAAGTGTCATGAGGATGGAGCCAGGCTCTTCTCAGTGACATCCCTTGACAGGACAAGGGGCAATAGGTGCAAGCTGGAACACAGGAGGTTCCACATAAATATGAGGAAAAACTTCTTTACGGTGAGGGTGACTGAACACTGGAACAGGCTGTCCAGAGAGGTGGTGGAGTCTCCTTCTCTGGAAACATTCAAAACCTGCCTGGACGCATTCCTGTGTGATATGATCTAGGTAATCCTGCTCCGGCAGGGGGATTGGACTAGATGATCTTTCGAGGTCCCTTCCAATCCCTAACATTCTGTGATTCTGTGATTCTGTGAAATGTACTCTGTTGAATTAAGAATCTCCTAGAAGATCAGTGGACTACAGCGGAGGAACAGGAAATAAAGCAAGCTTGACTAAATGTGTTTGCTTAGTCAGAATCTCATGTCTTTTCTAGAAAGCTGACTGGAAAATAAGATCAATGCACACTGTAATCTCAACATATCTGTAATGTGAAGATAGTTACAAATTTTGTACACTTAAATATGCCTCCTATAAATTATTCAAATATGTTCATTCCACTTGAACTTTCCAAAAATATAGAATCATAGAATCATTTTGGTTAGAAAGGACCTTTAAGATCGAGTCCAACTGTTAAACTAGCACTGCCAAGTCCACCACTAAACCATGTCTCTAAGCACCACATCTACATGTCTTTTAAATACCTCCAGGGATGGTGACTTCACCACTTCCATGGGCAGCCTGTTCCACTGCTTGATAACCCTTTCGGTGAAGAAATTTTTCCTGATATACAATCTAAACCTCCCCTGGCACAACTTGAGGCCATTTCCTCTTGTCCTATCACTTTTTACTTGGGAGAAGAGACTGACACCCTCCTCGCTACAACCTCCTTTCAGGTAGTTGTAGAGAGCGATAAGGTCTCCCCTCAGCCTCCTTTTCTCCAGACTAAACAACCCCAGTTCCCTCAGCCACTCCTCATAAGACTTGTCCTCCAGACCCTTCACCACCTTCATTGCCCTTCTTTGGACTCGCTCCAGCACCTCAATGTCTTTCTTGTAGTAAGGGGCCCAAAACTGAACACACAGTATTGGAGGTGCAGCACCACTAGTGCCAAGTACAAGGGGATGATCACTTCCCTAGTCCTGCTGGCCACACTATTTCTGATACAGGCTAGGATGCTGTTGGCCGCCTTGGCCACCTGGGCACACTGCTGGCTCATATTCAGCTGACCATCAATCAACACACACAGGTCCTTTTCCACCAGGCAGCTTTCCAGCCACTCTTCCCCAAGCTTGTAGCATTGCATGGGGTTGTTGTGCCCAAGTGCAGGACCCGACACTTGGCCTTGTTGAACCTCACACAGTTGGCCTCAGCCCATCGATCCAGCCTGTCCAGATCCCTCTGCATAGCCTTCCTACCCTCAAGCAGATCAATACTCCCACCCAACTTGGTGTCATCTGCAGATTTACTGAGGGTGCACTCGACCCCTCATCCAGATCATTGATAAAGATATTAAAGAGAACTGGCCCCAATACTGAGCCCTGGGGAGCACCACTTGTAACTGGCCGCCAGCTGGATTTAACTCCATTCATCACAACTCTTTGGGCCAGGCCATCCAGCCAGTTTTTTACCCAGCGAAGTGTATGCCCATCTAAGCCATGAACAGCCAGTTTCTCCAGGAGAATGCTGTGGGAGACTGTGTCAAAGGCTTTACTAAAGTCCACGTAGACAACATCCACAACTTTTCCCTCATCCAGTAAGTGGGTCATCTTGTCATAGAAGGAGATGAGGTTAGTCAAGCAGGACCTGCCTTTCATAAACCCATGCTGACTGGGCCTGATTGCCTGGTTGTCCTGTACATGCCCCACGGTAGGACTCAAGATGATCTGCTCTGTAATCTTCCCTGGCACTGAGGTCAGACTGACAGGCCTGTAGCTCCCAGGATCCTCCTTCTGGCCCTTCTTGTAGATGGGCGTCACATTTGTCTATGCAGAAACCTGGTATTATAGACTAGATTGCACTACAAACGGACCAAGTCAACCCATCAATTGTATCAAATTGCATTTCAGAAAGACGATGGTCACCAGTAAGCTACTAATACTCATCCTTCCAATTTTGATGATACTTTAGATACAAGGATATTTCTTAGGTGAATCATTATTATTATATTTTTAATATTTTTTTTAAATTAAGACAGAAGGCAGATGGAGACATGCTTATCATGTTCCTCACAGATCCATGGGACAAGGGAGGTGTACATAGTTCAAAGAGCAGTTAAACCATTGCAATACAACAGTGTGCATACTGCTACATACTGCATATATGTTTACATCAACTGTCATGATTGCCACTCATGTCATTAGAACCTCTCCTTTCCTTTCTTTTTGCTAGTTCCATCCACCAAACTTATTTCTTCTCTCTTTCCCACTTTTCATTATAACCTCTAATTCGTGTTTACTGCATGTTTCTTTGTCCTCAGAATGTGTTTCAGTTATCCTACCTGCCACAAGAACCTTAATGAAACTTGATCTTACCACTAATCTTTCTATAGCTTCTATAACCTCAGTCTTGAAAAAGATCTTCTTTATTGTCACAACCGTTCCATGGCAAGGTTATACTTTCCCAAGTGCCAGCTTGGTCTTTCTTTTCTCCTGTTCTCACATCATGTTCTCTTTAAAGAGCATGACTCCTTTACATTGCATTCACATATGATTCATTCCTAGCAAAGCATTTTAGTTTTTCAAGTTTAAATCTGTTCTGTTATACCCTTTAATACCTGTAACATCTAGTTCTGTTCATAAGCTGCTTTTGTTTATTTAGTATTCCTTTCATTTTTTTTTCTATAGACAGGGTCACCCTATATTTTTTTGTGGTTTAAAAAAAAAGACAGAACACTTCACATTATCATTCCCTTTAGTCTGCTTTCTTCCCCTCTATTTCTCATCTGGAGACACAGAATGTTCTGTCTTCATGTCATGCTTGTCTCAATCACTCAGTTTTTATTCTGTCATTCCAATGTTGATAGTGGGGAAGAAAAGTTTACAGCTGTTTAAGGAACAAAAAATCTACATATAGTTAATTTTAATAGTTTATATAGACTGCAACATGCAAGTATGGCAATATCAGATATAGTTATATCTCAACTATTTTTCTTTAAATCTCCCAGTCTGTGACTGTGATATAACTATGATATGACAACTGGCAGTGTATAACTCTAATAAACTCAGTGGCATACAATCATGGTAAGTATCAACAATACAGTGTTGTTGTTACTACAAGCACTCTCAGATCCCTTTAGATGAGCACTCTCAGTTTCTTGAGTTTGCCCCAACCAGTGAAGGTCTGCAGGACCTCTCAGTTGCCCCTAGAAGTCCACGTGCAGGCACAGGGCATCATGGCATCCTGCTGGAGTGCTAAGGCTCCCAGGAGAAGGTTTTCACCCATCCCTGCATGAACTGATGCTCAGAGCCTGGGGTCTGCAAGGCTCACTCTCCCCTGCTCTTCCTCGCTCTACTGCAGCCTTTGCATGGCCTTTCTATCTCATCACCCTTCTGGGGACTACAGCTTTATGTCCTTCCCAGTTTCTCCTGACAGATGGTTCACTGTGCCCATTGAACTTGATCCAAATCAAATTGATCACTCAGTCCTTGGTTGCAGCTCTCTGTCCTGGCATTGCAGCTCCGAGAGTGATCCATAGATAATCAGTTCTGCAGCTGTCTTAGCCATGATGGTGTCATGTTATTCACCTGTGGCCCAATAAATCGGTAGCTATGTTCATGCAGTAATTCAGCAAGCAATGGTTAGCTTTTGTCTTGCCACAGCAACTCTAAGTTTGTGCTGGGTTGACAATTTGTTTGCAGACCCTCCTCACCTCAGCGGCTACCATGCCCCCCAACTAGGGGTCAGGGACCTTTCCTGACATCAAAGTGGATTTAAATTTCCTATTGCAGCTTATCATGCCAAATCTAAATTCTTCCCTATATTTCTCCTTTAATTTTCACTCTCCTCAATTGCATCTTACCCTAAGAGCATAAGAAATGTCCAACTGTGTCAGAACAATGTTGCATTTAGCTCAATAGCCTGGTTGCATCTAGCTCAGCAGCGGCAACAGAAGATGTTATTCAGAGCCTTGCCATTTTCTGCAAACCATTCTCCCACAGCGTTTATCGCCCTTTGTCCCCTTTCACATCATGTCACAAACATGCTCAAGTCCCCTCCATTTTCTAAAGAAAAAGGCATTCGGCTTTCCTCTCCAGCAACATTTTTTTTTGTCCTTTCTCTTCAATTTCTATGGGCACAGAATATTACAATGTCTACCCCTAAGTAGTTTCCATATATTTTCCAGAAACTATTAAAGTCTTTAGTATCTTCTGTATATTCTAATATTAAGACAAGTGGCCCACTTGCCTTCTTTCATTTACTAGCTTCCTTAAACCAACTTTCTTCTCCTGTCTTTGTTTTTCTTCTGCTATCCCATCCTTTTTAAACTTTCTTTATAGCTCACTTGAATCACTATTTCAGTCTATCCTAAACAAAAAAAATATGAACTCATATCCTGTGGCAATTTTCTCCATGGTTACCAGAGTCCTCTTGGCCTTGTACATTTTCTGTTTAAATTATTTCTTTCACGAAACCTCTTCACAGAAAACAAATTTACCTTCTATTGTTACATGGCAACACATCCCAGCACTGTGTTCTTGCCGAAAATTTACTACATGTAACTTCAGGCCTCCACAGTTTACATGTCTTATACTTGTACTGGTAAACCACATCTCACCGGACAGTAATTTCAGAAAAAAAAAACCCAAACCACAACATTTTTAGACACTGATATGTTTCAGATGACTCTTTTAGAAAGAATAGTTTCCTAGTCATGTCTTATTTCTCTCAGCTATAAAAGAGTTCGGGTAGTTAGCTCATATGTTAATGTCAGATAGTCCCACTCAGACTGTCAAAGCTAAGATCTCCTTTTGACTTTTTTAATATATGTTTTACTGGATGCCCAGCTGTAAGCTTAAGTTCAGTCGCCTAAAACAAACTTTTTCCCAGTGTTCCTCCTTGCTACCTTGTTCATGTCACCAAAATCTCTCTCCATCTCCATCAATCCAGGCTTTTAACTTGGATATCATCTTCAGATAATATTTCTTACTTGAGTCATCAGATCTAGGCTATCTATGTCTTGACAAGTCTTATTTTTACAACTAAGAAAATTTTAAATTTTTATCATTTTAATCTTTCTTAACATAAACCTATTTTTCCATCTCAAATGCAAAGATATTCAAGATGCTTGTACCAAATTCATAATTCACTCATAACTCTGACCATATGAATTTTCTCTTTTTATTTCTCTGTTGAATTCCCCTCTCTATAATATCATAAATGAAAGTGGAGACAAAAGGCTTCACAGTATATATATTGACTGTCTTATCATTTCTCCTTCAGTATCAAGGATTCACCTTGCACTTCCCACTTACTTACAAAGCACTTCTTTCTCTATGTCCCCAAGGGCAGTTAAGTATTTATAGTTAACAATATCTTATTGTTTCTTTCCGATCTATTATGTATTAATTGTAATGCTACTATGCATTCTTTTTCACCCTTACATGGCAAGTTATTTAGGGAAAGAAGACCTTTTCTTCTTTATACTAACACTTGTTTAGTGGGGTCTGGACAAGACCTCCTTCTATTGTGAGAATAGGTATTTAAAATTACATAATTAGGTAAATAAAATAGATTTTGTTTTGATGTATCATTTTTGGGGTTCATACTTTGTATAACAGGAAAGATTCATACCAAAAGGTCATTCCAAGACAAGAGGAGCCATTAGCTCTCTTCCTCTATGGATGTTCTGTGGCCCATGGTTAAGTGAACTAAATTCGTATCGCCCAGTCCTATATGTTAAATTCTCAATTGCTATCTAAATATTACTTTAGTTGTAGTAACACTTACAAAATACAATCCATAGGTATTCCTTGAGTTGTACTATCATATTATGGCAATTATTTAAATATAAATATTACCTATTAATATAGTTATGAAAAGGACTTAATTATTTTCTAACATAAATGCAGCATTTTTACTTTCTAGGGTTCTTCTCATTTGCAGAAAATTAGAGTCATTCCAGTATTCTGACAGTAAAATGAAATATAACTTCTTTTTGAGGTTTTTCCAATAATTGTGATATAATTTTGAATACTAAAGCAAAGGGTAAAATAGGTGGAAAATACTTATTTGATCTATTTAATGAAATCAGAGGAAACCATCTAGAAGAGATAAAAAACTACCTCAGAGTGAAGAAACTTGTTACAGTCTGTGTTTCCTTTCTATCATCAGAAGGGTACAGTAAAGAGTGTGATATCAATAGGCTGAAATAGTGGGAAGGTTTGAAACTATTGCACAGAGAGATTATCTGAAACATTTGTACAGGGAATAACTATTATGGCATGATGCAATGCATGAGATTTGCATGCAAAAGCACAGAAAGGGCAAGTCATGGTACATTTAGATTACCTCTCACCAAACTCACTCCCTTGGGAACTGATGTCAAAGAGCTGTCATATGCAGGTCAATTATTGATGTTCTGAGAGGATCTTTATTTCATGTAACTAGCTTTAAATTCACAATGGAACTTAGTGTCAAGGCGCTCAATACAGCCTATGAGGAAACACCCACAAGATTGCCAACCTGGCCATCAGCATGATGGAGGAACCATTCATATATGGCTGGTGTCATATAGTTGCAAGAGGCACATGTACATGAGGCACAGCCATATGTCATGGTAACAGAGCAGGAAAAGAAATTTTAACTAACAGCTCAGGTATCACCATTCTTGAAGGGCATCGTCATGGATGTTTCCATTTTCTGAATCCTGGTTAAAAAAATTATTTTCTAAGAGCTAGGCAAGAGGGCACCTATGCAAATCAGATCAATCTCTATATTTACGTTCTGTGGGAGATATCACTAATGAATCAATTTATATTTTCCCCCTGCAATTTCCCGAGTAGTTTGTATAATGTATAAAAGGTGACTCTGGGGATAGAGAGTGGAGGCTGGAGGCATATCAAATTTAACATACAAGCCTCTGAGTTTTCAGAAAAACTGAAAAATAAAACTGATGATTGATTACAGATGTTTCCTTGCAACTTGCAGTTTGAAACATCTTAGTATATTAAAACTGTGATGCCATTCCTTAAAACTTATGCCTGTTATCACCCTAAGGTTGAAATTAAGAAAATTATTACTTTCTTTAGAATGTTTTTCACTATACATATAAATTAACTTTTATCCCCATCACAATTTGTTTTCACAGCTGGTCTTTTGACTTCTAATCCTCAATTTGGCTCCCGAACAGGATACACACTTTAGGTTTTTTATTTAATATTCAATCCCCTTCCCTATCCCCTGTCAGAAACCAACTTTTGGAAACTAGGATTGGAAAGTATATAAAAGAGTATTTTAATTGTTTATTAAAAGCCTTCTGCGCATTTTTTTAAGTATAAGGAGACCAGCAAGAAAAACCTGGACAGTCATACCCCTTTCCATGAACTTGTGGATTCTCACCCAAAAGTTATTTTGCAATCTTTTCTACTTCAGTTTTCAGAAACATTTGCCAAATCTAATAGTCTATAATTAAGACAACATATAAATGAAAAGGTTTTCTTCATAAGTACTTCATTTATATAAACTGCATCTCTCTCTCTCAAGACAGATTAATGTGGGTAGACTAGTGAGAGATGATAAAATACTCTCAACAATATTTATACATAAAGTTTATAAAACAAAGAAAAATGTGCAACAGATTTTTTTTTTAATCAGAGCCCAGTTATCAATATTTATAAATAAACTCTAATGTAGCCATTCTGTAAAAGCCTATTGTGGTATTGTAAGGAAAAGGACTTTAAAATTTCAGATTTCAAAATAAGAAATAGGCTTAATTATAAACATTCTTTGTTAGTGGCAAATAGATACTCATGAGAAATAAAATAAGAACAGTGTATGAGATTATTTGATTCAAAGACTTATCAAATCTCAATTTTACTTATATAGAATATACCAATAAATACATACATAGAAGATAGTGCATTATTACATTAATGTTTTATTATAATACTCACTTTTGATAAGACATATGAACTTCAGTTCTACTCTTTTTTCAATTTGTTAATTCTTCCTTTCCATCTGCAATTATCAAACTAGAGATGCACCATGTTACTTTACCCTATATGAAATACATTATGTATGTAATTTGTCAGCTTCTTTCAGATAATGAAGACAAATTCAGAAGTGAGTAATTTCCTTAATTATTTTAATTAATATTTTTCTTTTAGGAGCTCAAAAAAAGATGCTTTAATTTTCATGATGCAGTTCTTAATCTGCCTTTTGTTTGAACCACAATCCAGGAATTCAAGAAAAATTGCCCATTCTTTCAGATTCAACATCTGTTCAACTTCAAAAATACTATCATGTGGAGAGAAAAATTATGTGGATTTTAAGTATATGTTCTTTCATCATTATTTTCCAGTTGTTTTGTTTAGGGATTTTTTGTTGTTTGTTTTTTTGTTTGTTTGTTTGTTTTTTTTAAGTCTAGATATTGAATAAGCATAATGCCCACAGCATTTCTGCTTTGCTCCTCCAAAGGAAGTATGGGAGCTGAAAATCATTAATCATGAAGGGGCTGCACTTTACATCGTGACATTGGACATGCTAGCCCCTAATCGACCAAAATCACTGTGGGGGCATTTAATCCAGTTGAGGTTTAACAAGGAAAATCATATATTATTCAGAGATGTCTGGAAATCGAGGGTCAGAAAGACAGATTGCATGAAGAAGTGCAAAATTAAAGGAGTCTTAGGTTCTGACATGGGTGCAATAACTTCAGAATAACAGTAATGGAAACTTTATTTATTGACCAAAACCACTGTAGTACAAATTTCCTATCCTAGTGAGCTATCAGATAATAATGATCTTCAGATGCAATCGACCTGGGTGAATTTAAACTCATAATCTGAAGGCAACAGACCATATATTCCACTATGAGTTCTTGAAGTCAGCAATTCGGCTTTGGGAATTACATTTTTGAAATAGATAAAAGCATAATAATCATTCCATGGCATAAACAGGTATCACACAATAAATGCTAAAAGCTTTGTAAAAAAGCTTTCTCTTTCACTTTTGTGAAAGAGCTTGTCACTCTTTCAATTTACAAAACAGTAAAATAGGAAGTGGTTTTTTGTTGCTGACTATGGGTGAAATGCCACCCTAGGATGATCCAAAGGCTTCATTGAAAGCTTCTGGTAGAGCTTCAGTGAGAAACAGATACTTGTATAGGCCTTTGCTTTCTGCAAGCATTTCATTTGACAAACCAGTAAACTCTCTCCCATGAAATCATCATTCCCTGTAAACTTTTCAAATAAAAACCAATGGGCTTTTCAGCCAGCTTTCAAAGCACATTATCACTCAATATGTGCTGTGGCTTTACCAAAGCTCTGAAAGTCACCCAAGGTACCTCTAGGTATCCTCTGCTCTGCCTGTGCTTTACAAGCACCAAACACTCTTTTAGTGCACAGGAAACAACAGTAAAAAAAAAAAAGTTATAAACTCACTACACAGTTGGCATTTTTTTTTCTAGTCTGCATTTCATCACTTCCTGCAGGATTAGAAAATTTTCACAGAACTTTAATAATCCTTCCATTAAAACAGGTCCTCTATAGTAGCGCAATATTTGTCTTCCAGAATTTCTTGCAGCTTGGAAGGTGTCTCCAATATTCTTATAATCAAATTTCCATTTAAGTCAGTGTTATTTACATCATCAGGATATGGAGATAAAGATGCAAATACTGAGAAAACGTCCTTCTCAAATAAAGTATCTTTACATGATAAATTACAGAGTTCAGCCTAAGCTCAACAATATTAACATTCATTAACTAAGCTGTGCTAAAAATTAGTAACTGCTTCACCTTCCCAAGTTTTGGGAGACTTGTCATGAAGTGAAGTCTCATATACATATGGAATATATCCATGAATATATCCCTCATATATATGGAATATATCCCTGAATTAATTGCAAAGTTAAAATCTTTCAGCAACTGCTCACATAAAGACAAAGATTTACTTAATGGTTACTGTCACATTAATGCATTTTACAAATGACCAACAAAGGGGCCACCCTGGCATACAGAGAGAGAAAATATGTTCCTTTAGTCATTACTAATGAAAGGTCAAATGAATTGCATGTTGAAGTTCTTGTTTATGTGTGACTGAAGAATATGGGATATGTTTCTCCACTTATTATAGTAGGTGCCCTACAGTGTATTTGTTTAAAAGATTTATTCCTTCTTTGTTTAAGAAACAAGTGTTTCTTAAAAAAGTCATTATATTATATTTAATTATTATATATATATACACCATTATATGATATTTAATTATTCTATTATATATATAAAATATATAAATATAAAAAGAGTTCTAGTTCAGAGAACATGAATGGTACTTAATTCATCAGTGCCTCCCTATCATCTTTAAGCAGAAGGATTATAGCAAAGAAATATTTTTTTTCTGTACCTTATCTGCAGTCTCACAGGGAGAGCACTATGGCAGACCTAATTATATTCACAATGAACTCAGAGGAAAGTGGTGCAGAGGTGAAATTTTCATTAAAACAATTACTAATATCTCCATATACTAATTCATATACAGATGTTGAACTCTAGAATGAAGAATTTCTAAAATATGTATCAACTGTATTTGAGTGTTAATGAGCTTTCTGAATACTTGTCATGAAAAGTCATGTACTCAGAAATTTGATAAATCCCAGTGACAGAGGAATAGACCCATTCATACATTGAACCTTCAAATTATATTCAAAGCATGACATTTTCCTCCATGATGTATCTGAATTACCCATTAACCAAAGTCAGTGGAAACAATCTGACACCAAATGTCATCAGCAACATGCATAAAGGTCATTAGCTTGTTAATATTATACTCAGCAGTTGTGCAACATAGGATATTATTGCATTACATGTCATAAGAAGATTTTTTTTTAAAAAAATATTTTGTATGAACTGAAAGAGAACAATAAAACATAATTTGGGGAGAGCTGTGAGTGTTTAATAGTAGAACAGACAATAACATTAATCATCCTTAAGAAGTTTAGAAGTTAAAATTTAAGACAAAACTTTGCCCTTAAAAATCCCCTGCAACTTGAAGTTTAAAATTTGTTAGCATTTTCTTCATGGTTATTCTGCATAGTATTTAGTGATATCTAATATTGCATGGCAGTATATATATTTTTTATCACAGTTCAGATCTAATAGTAATTGCTCATTGACATGAATAGGACATTACAAACTTTAGCATCTCTCTTCAAATCAAGTAATCCCTTCAGCATGGTTGATATTGAAAAATCTGCTCCAGGCATTTTCTTTTTAGCACAACACATGAGATAGATAGTGTTTGGTTCTCTTGCATAATTATGGTGCATATGAAAGTGAGGAACAATTATAACTATTGCTGAAATAAAGTTATGCTAAAAAATTTAAATTTAACCTTAAGAAAAGTGAAAAGCGATGCATCTATTTCTACATTTTCACTCAGATTAAAGATGCTTACAAAACATAGAGGATCTGCAAATGTCTGTGTGAGTTCAAAGAAACATTAAAGAGTCCTGTTGTCCTTGGCTGTATATCTATGATCAAAATCATAAATGAGATTATGTTACCAAGAGGCAGGGGAGTAATTTGTTCTCAGATTCTTAGTTTTTAGTTATTGTCAAATCCATATAAAGTTATTGAAAAATATGCCTTTTTTAAAAAAAAAACCAACAAAATAACAGTTTATAAGTTTTATTTCTTATATAACCATTTAGGCTCAGATTCTCAAATGCAATAGGCATCTAGTATTAAACTCAGTTTAGGCAATCGGCTCTCAGTAAATATAGACTGAAGTGGAAGTTAGGCATCTCAATATCTTTGGGGATCTGAGTCATGGCGAACAATAACAGAACAAACTAAATGAGGCTCACAGTGTCAATCAGAGATGGCTATTTCAGAGGATTTTTAAAAACCCCAATGCTGTGGATTGTGATAAATACAGGGTTGTTTTCCCACCAAAATCAGTATTCTTCCTTTAGGGACTCTATTGTGAGCACTTATGCACAAACCCAAGCCGAAACGTGGTTTCAATGAGTGATTTATATCTTTGGGAGGAAGCACACATGCAAATTTCAGAACAGAACTATAGGCTCAAGCTATATAGTAAATTTTCTCTGTACTCATCTGTTTTAGAAGTATATAGCTTTGATCTTGTTTAGAAAGACAAATTACTTTTCCCCACCAACCTCCCCTACCCACCAACCTCCCCTTTCCCACCAACCTCTGCAAATCCTTGGTTGATAAGTATGGCATCCCTGCTATTTTGATTTAATTTTATCTTGTATTAAAAATGTACTTTGTCTGAAATTGTTCTATAGAGGTACACAGGTATCCTAGATTTCTGCCGTATTGCTAAGGTTGTGCCCTTTAAATATCAGTTTCATCAGCACAGACTTAAAAGACTTTGAAGTGGCCAGTGAGATACACAGATGATGCAACACAGTATTTGCATTTTTCAACAAAGCTGCTATAATTGTGACACAGCTAAGGTATACCTGTTATATCACTGAATGTAACTGAAACATGCTATGCTTTCCACTGCTGGAGAGCTGACATATTAGCTATTCTACTTGCCACTCTCTAATTCTCTTTGAAATACACAGCAAAGCAGTAAATCTGAAAATTATTAAACTATGTATCAGAAATAACTGATAAGCTATATTACAGCTTTTATTTAACAATAGCTTGTAATAAGAGTAGCCAATTGTGTTAATAAATATGCACACATGTACATCCAGAGAGTGAGGAGAGGGGAAAGGGAGGAGGAGAGGGAAGAATCATTTAATTTTCTACTAAAATACAGAATTCTCTGGAATAAAACGAAGCAATTAACAACAGTTCACAGGACTGCAGAAGACCGGAAGTGAATACCACAGCAAATTATGAGTGCAGAGGATAATTACATTCAGTGGACTGTAATTACCCCTCCTGGCATCTGTCCAGAACAAAGAGTCCAACCTAGAAGCTCAGTCAGACTGAAGCTGGCTCCAAAGAGCAAGTGCCCAGGGTGGCTGTGCTGAACACTGGCTTTCACATGGGTGGCTGCTTACTCATGAACTCAGAGACAGGCTCATACATCCTGGCCAATGAAGTCTGTCACAAGAATGCTGCAGCAAAAAGAGACCATCAGCTTCTATCAGGCAATGATAAAACCTCGTCTCTTTGTTTTTTTCAGGCACATACTTCCTTTCTGTGCATCAGCTAGCTAAATGATAACTGTTACAATTAAAAATTGCTTCAGTTAATAGACATTGCAGCTGTTTGATAATTTCAACTGAGTTACAAAAAGCTGCCACTGACATAGCTTTCTCTTTTTCCGACTGGTATCACCAAAACTCTGGAAGCTATTATATTGGCAACCAAGTTTAACCTGAAATTTTTTGAATGCAACTGCCAGACTTTTATTTTTTTGTTATGACATTTAAATCTTAATTGCTCAGTGTATGGCTACATAATGTCTGTAAACATCATGTCTGTAAACAGAACTCACCAAGTAAAAAAGGAACATAAAAAATTCAGACATAACCTAAAGTCATAACTCTTGTGCTTTTCTATCTCCTTTTGCATTTACTTGCACCTGATCTCAGCAGCCTCTCATTAAATAAATGAAAAGGATGAGGCAAGAAGCATGGCACAGTGCAATGCTCAACAAAGGCAGGATTCCTGGATTGACACTTCTTATCCATACCTATTAATTTTGCCATTTTTTGTTCATTAATATATTTTCAAAGATTCACAGACTGGCTGAGCCTGGGAAGTATCTCTAGAGATCCCCTGGTCCAAGCCTCTGCTCAGAGCAGGGTCCATGACAGCAGGTCAGACATTTTTTCTTATGTTTAAGTGGAATTTCCTGTGTTTCAGTTTGTGCCCATTGCCTCTTGTCCTGTCACTGGGTACCACTGAGAAGAGTCCAGCTCTGTTTTCTTTACTCCTCAATCAGGTATTTATGCACATGGATAAATCCCCCTGAGCCTTCTCTTCCCCAGGCTGAGGAGTCCCAGCTTTCTCAGCATTTCCATGTCAGATGCTCCAGATGCTTAACCTTTGTGGCCCTTCATTGGGCTCACTCCAGTAAGTCCATGTCTCCCTTGTACTGGTGAGCCCAGTACTGGCTTTATTTTCTAAGACAAGAAATAAGGCTGCTCTCTCACAGCTGTCTGAGAAATAGCTAGAACTTAATGTTATGGTCTGAAAACAGAAACAACACACCTAAAATACTGGTGCAAAATTCCTTCTTGCTGTCAGTAAAAACACGATAATATTTTACTAAGGAGTTTTCTAAATAAATGTATAGACATATTATGTATGCAACTAAAGTTCTTTAAGTTTCTATTTTTGTTATCCACAATTACTCATTTTACTGTGAATCTCAATTTTTTAACTTTCTTTTGGTTTGGTTCTTAATGGAAAAAGTACTTTTGGTACTGCAGATTTTGTATATGCCACTATATAAGTAATAAGTTATTCAAGCTTCTCTGATTCACTTTTTTCGTCTAAAAAAATCTTTACAAGAGAAAAGGCTTAAAAGGTATTCAGTCTCAAGGTATATTAAACTGCCGTAGTTAGTAGTTAGTAGTTTTAATGAGTCTTCCTCCAATTTGTTGCTGAGGTAAAAGAATATTGTTAATGAACAATGAATGGGTTTGTCACTGTAAAAATATATTGATTATATTATACCTGAGGGTTTCTTAATGTGTTTAGAGCTTGCATTTACTAGTTAATACATAAAATCATAAAAGTACCTACATCATTTTCTCATCTAAGACCCTGTGTTTGGTTTGCCTTTAATCTCAGAAGATTCAGTGTTTCTGGAAAAAGAAATGGATTTGAGGAGGAATGAGTAAGGTAAAGGGATAGAAATGTTTGTTATAAAGTAACAATACTGATTGTTACTTTATATTCTACAGAATACATTGTATTCTGAAGTATGCAAGAACAGTATAACTATAGTCATGTCTCTTTTTCATCATATTTATTCATAAAACATGGGCAGAATTAATTAGCATAAGACCTATAAGTGCCTACAAGAATTACCATAAATGCCTATAAGAAATTAGGTGGTTAATTGAATCAACTATGTGAAGCTTTTCTTTCCATTACAGGGTGGATCTAGCAGAGAGTATTTTGGAAAATACAGTAGGTATTAAGGTATGTGCTGCCCACCTTTGACCTACATATGGGAATGTATTTATGAGAAAATGCAGTGCTGCAGAACTGGAGCAACAGTGTCCATTTCATGCCCTTCAGAATGCTATCATTGTTATCAAAAAGCACAGGGAAAGACAGTTCCACTGAAGGATTTCGTACACTTTCAGTCATCAGCCTCAGGGAGAGGTGCTGCAGGCTGGACTTCCTCTGTGTGAGGGAGTTAAGTGAGAAAGATGAAGAAAAAACAGGGGAAAAAACAAAAAAAGGAAAAAAATAGACAAGGGAAAAATAAATTAAGAGTTTGAAAACTAAAACTAGGAATTTTGCTGCTAAAATCATCTGTAACATTTATGGAAAATTTCTTTGCTACAGTAAAAATTATTTCACATGGCAAATTCAAGCAGAACTACTGAAGACTTTATGGAATGTTTCAGGATGGCATGGAAACAGTTGGAACCTATCTGCTTTGTCCTTCCTTTTTATTTAATTTTCTTCCGTATTACAGACAATAGTAATATGACCAGTCATAGATATGCCTCCATAACTCTACTGAGAAAGGGATTTCTGCTTTCATGTCAGCCTGGGAAGGCAGAAGCCCCTGGGTACAGTGCAGGTAGATAATTATCCAACATAGGCTGGAGTAGCACAAGTGTGAGTGCGTGTGCCACATGCACACGTGTGAAAGCAGGAGAAAGAAATTGTCCCCAAAGGCCCCTCACTGCTGTTGTTGCTGGCACCATGGAGGGAGCCGGGAGCCCGAGCCCGGGGCTCAGCTGGGCATGGAGCTCCCTGTGCAAGCCAAGGACGCCCTTGTGCTGCCCCCGCTGCCCTTTCTGGGGAGGTTTAGGGGCCCTGGGAGCTGTGTCCTGCCGGTGGGGGGTTGTGCTTTGCCCGTTGCAGGGGCCAGAGAGCCAGGGGCAATGGCCGTGGCTGGCCGGGCGGGGTGTGGCTGTGGGGCCCGTGACAGCACAGAGGACACGTCACAGAGGGGTGTCACCAGTGTCACCAGCCGGCAGCACCACCGCTGCAGTACGGCTCGGGACAGCGGTGAGCGGGGCACGCGGGGGGAAGGCTGGGCTGGATGAGGGCTGCGGCAGAAGCATGAGCCCCCAGGGTGGGTTTCTAGGGCTGGGCCGAGGCTGCAGGCGCTGCGGGGACAGCCTTGGGCAGGGCAGGTGCCGCTCTCGCAGCTGGGCACACAGGTGCCCGGGGCTACCAGCCAAGGCAAGGGCACGAGGGGCTGCGGGGATGTGCCCCTGTCCCCAGAGCACACACCAACCTTCCCCTTGCTGCGTCTGATCTCCCTCTCCCCCTCGCCCACACGGTCCCGGGCCCCTGCGTCTCCTGTCCCCGCTGTCCCAGCCGCCATCTCCTTCCCAGCCAGCCCCGCTGAGCGCCTTCTGTCTTTCCTCCTCCAGACCATGGCTGTGGGCATCAGCCACGTCCTGATCGTGCTGACCATTGTGCAGGGCACACTGAGGGTGGGTGACCGGACAGACACGGCCATCGAAGACATCCTGCAGCAGCATGTGGAGCAGCAGAGTCAGCAGATGTCTCGGCTGCTGGAGGAGATAGAGCAGAGGAGCCAGGAGCCGCACGGGCTCCCCCAGGAAGGCCTGCTCCTCACTGCCTGCCAGCACTGGTGGTTCTGGGCCTCTGCGGAAGCCCTGCTCATGCTCTTCGGGCTCTACTGGCTGCCAAGGCAGAGGAGCACTGGCTCTGACGGTGGCAGCCAGCAGGGAAGCTCCAGCAGTGCAGAGAAGAATGACTGTGAGGACAAACCAAACCTGTACAACCCTCTGGGTGGAGAGAAGTCTATGGGGAAGGTGGGGACCTCTGGTGCGTTTGCCAAGCCCTTGCCAAGAAGAACTTTCTGACAGAGCCGCATCCAGCCACGGGAGCGGGCAGCGCCTACAAAGACCTGAGCGCCCAAAAGGACATCATCACGGACCGCCTGCTGCTCGTGCCCCTGAGACCACCCCTCGGGCACTTCTTCCACTGGAGCTGGGCAGCGTGGGGAAGATGCCGGCAAGGCGCTCCTGCATCTGCGTGCAGCTGGCGTGCGTGTGGAAGACGGAGCAGCTTTGATTCCTCCTACACTCGAGGATGAGCTGAAGAGAAATTGGGGCTCCTGCGTCCTGCTGCACCTTGGCAGCTGCCCCTGCCTCCATGTGGGGAACCTGCTGCTGGTTGTAGCTCTTGCTGAGGGCAGCCTGGCTGTTATTTCCTCCCTTGCTCCACTGCCAAGGGACCTGCTGCCCCTGTCCTGCTCCTGCAAGCTCTGCCTGGGCTTGAACACCTCCAAGAGTACCCATGGACCTGTAGGACTGTACGATAGTCTTGGTAGACATGTATAAGGTAGCTCGGAGTTGTTTCCTGCCTAGTTTAGTCTCTTCAATAGAAATGGATCGGCATGCGGCAAAGCCCACGGTCCAGCTGGTTTCCAGGCATTCAGCAAAACCAGGGTCCAGCAGAAGATGCAGCTGCAAGGAAGCTTGCTGCAGAGACCTCTGTTACCACCGTGAGAGTGACCGCAAAGATGCCAATAAATGAGCTTGTTTAAACAAACACTCTGTCCCTGTATGTCTGGGCAAGGCTTTGTCAGGGAACATGGGCCCCTCTGAGATGCTTCCATGCTCAGCTGCCAACGAATCAGGTGAGTGTTTTGTGGAGCAGCGGGTTCAGGGGGCCTCTGTTTTCACCCACTCTGTAGCTTGGGTTCCCGCCTGCCCTTGTTCCTCTGTCACAGGGGAAAGCTGGCCGGTTCTGGCACGTCCCAGGAGCTGGCAGTGCTAGTCCTGGATTGCTAGTGTGAGCTCACCCGCCTGCCAAGGCTCTGCTTCTCCCCAAGTCAAGTCTGTTTTGGTAGTTGTTTAATAATATAGAATAGAATAGAATAGAATAGAATAGAATAGAATAGAATAGAATAGACGTAGAGTAGAGTGGAATGGAATGGAATGGAATAGCTCAGCTGGAAGCGACCTACAAGTATCATCTAGTCCAACTGCTACAGCACTTCAGGACTGACCATGTTAAAGCATGTTCTTAAGGGCAGTGTCCAAAGGCCTCGTAAATGCTTGTCACGGTTTAAAGCTGGGCTGCCTATTAAATTCATCAGCTATTAAACTGTCAGTCACCGAGGGGAGCTGCTCCGGAGCCGGCCTGTCCCGCAGCGGAGCGGCAGATCTCGGCGCACAGGGGCTTTTCCTGAGGTGAGGAAACGCCGGGACAGCGGCGGGAGCCGCCCGGAGCCGGCAGCTCCCGCGGAGAGTCGCTGACGAGGCGGGGGCGCTGCCAGGGCCACCGCGGCCCCTCCTGCAAACAGCGGCCCCGGGAGCGCCAGCGGACAGGGCGGGGCGCGTCAGCCAGAGCGTGGCGCGGCAGTTTGCGTGGCAGTTCGCACGGAAGGGCGCACAGGGAGGGCACAGACACCCTACCTGACCCTCAAGGCAGAATGGTGGGCACTTGCCTGAGAGCAAGGGCTGCAGCTCCGGCTCGGGGATCTGCACCATCGACCCCAGCCGTGACCGATGCCTCCACCCAGACAGAGCTTCTGAAGGGAGAGGCTGGAGTGCAGATCTCGGGCTGTGGTAAGTGCCTGGATCTTTTGCCTGGGGCAGGGATGGGCAGCAGCAGACCTGCCTGCAAAATGTGTGCCCAGGTGGAGGACCTCCTGCAGCAGGTGGTTGAGCTGCAGGAGGTAGTGAGGAGGCTGTGTAATATCAAGGAGGCTGAGAAGGAGTTGGAAAATGGGGTCCAAGTGCAGTCTGCAGTGACCCCACAGTCCATGGCCAAACAGACAAAACCTCCCACAGTGGCACACACAGAAGGAAGGGGGGATAAAACTGCAGGAGAATGGAGGGTCATAAAGACAAAAACCAGCAGGAGGAAGAGACTTCCTCCAAGGCCTGAGGTGCCCCTGCAGAACCCCCCAGTGGCACACACAGAAGGAAGGGGGGATATAACTGCAGAGGACTGGAAGGATGCAAAGGCAAGGACTAGCAGGAGGAAGAGACTTCCCCCGAAGCCTGAGGTGCCCTTGCAGAACCGCTTCAGTCCTCTGCAGTCTGAGGAGGAAAGACCTGCCGCATCAGGAGAGACGCTGGAGCCCAGTAAGGCAGCCCAGTGTGCCCCCTGTATAAACACCAGTGCTACCAAGAAAAAGCGACGGGGGATAGTGGTAGGTGACTCTCTACTGAGGGGCACAGAGGTGCCCATCTGCCGACCTGATGCACTCTCTAGAGAGGTGTGCTGCTTACCAGGGGCTCGCATCAGGGACGTCACAGAGAGACTACCGAGCCTAGCACAGCCCCCGGACTACTACCCACTGCTGCTGTTTCACGTGGGCACCAGTGATACAGCCAAGAGCAGTCTGAGGCATATCAAGGAGGACTACAGAGCCCTGGGAGCAGTGGTAAAGGACTCTGGGGCCCAGGCAGTTTTCTCATCAGTCCTCCCAGTCAAAGGGAAGGGGACTAAAAAGGACAGTCGAATTAGGCAAATCAACACATGGCTACAGGACTGGTGCCACAGCCAGGGGTTTGGCTACTTAAACCACGGGACTCGTTTTGAGAAACCTGGTCTTCTGGCAGCCCACAGGTTCTATCTGTCAGAGAAGGGGAAGACCATCTTGGGTCATAGGCTAGCCAAGCTGGTAAAGAGGGCTTTAAACTAGATTTATCGGGGGAGGGGAACCTCAGTCCATCCCAGTTCAGCCTGTCTGATGCCAGGGCCAGCAATAGGTGCCCGGAGACTAGGAAAGGACGGCAGGTCAGCAGGAGAGCACCGGAACAGCAGCAGAAAGGAATCTCAGACAGTAAGTCAGCTTCATCGAGGGCCCAACTGAAATGCCTCCACCCACGGAGAATGGGGAACAAATAAGAGGAGCTAGAGACATGTGCACACCTGCAAGGCTACGACCTTATTGGCATCACGGAGACAGGGTAGGACGGTTCTGATGACTGGTGTGTTGGAATGGAGGGATACAGGCGTTTTAGGAAGGACAGGCAGGGGAGACAAGGAGGGGGTGTTGCACTCTGTGTCAACAATCAGTTTGAGTGCATGGAGCTCTGCCTGGGGATGGAGGAGGAGCCAACCAAGAGCTTATGGGTCAGGATTAAAGGGAAGACAGGGACAGGAGACATTATAGTGGGTGTCTGCTACAGGCCACCTGATGAGGAAGACCAAGCGGATGAGGCCCTCTACAGACAGATAGATGTAGCCTCACGTTCACAGGCCCTGGTCCTTATGGGGAACTTCAGCCACTCTGATATCTGTTGGAAGGACAACACAGCTGGGCACATGCAATCCAGGAGGTTCCTGGAATGCATGGATGACAACTTCCTTCTCCAAGTAATAGAGGAGCCAATGAGGAGAGGTGCCATGCTGGACCTTGTTCTCACCAACAAGGAGGGGCTGGTGGGGGACGTGAAGCTCAAGGGCAGCCTTGGCTGCAGTGACCATGAAATGGTGGAGTTCAAGATCCATAGGGCAGTAAGGAGGGCACGCAGCCAGCTCACCACCATGGATTTCAGGAGAGCAGACTTTGGCCTCTTCAGGGATCTGCTTGTCAGAGTACCATAGGATAAAGCCCTGGAGGGAAGAGCGCCCAAGAAAGCTGGTTCATATTCAAGGACCACCTCCTCCAGGCTCAGGAGCAATGCATCCCAACAAAGGGGAAGGCAGGCAAAAACACCAGGAGGCCTGCATGGATGAACAAGGAGCTCCTGGATAAACTCGGGCACAAGAAGGAATCCTAGAGAGGGTGGAAGCGAGGGCAGGTAGCCTGGGAGAAATACAAGGAAATTGTCCGAGCAGCCAGGGAGCACGTTCGGAAAGCTAGAACCCTGATAGAATTAAATCTGTCCGGGGACGTCAAGGGCAACAGGAAATGCTTCTATAGGTATGTCAGTGATAAAAGGAAAACTAGGAAAAATGTGAGCCCTCTCCAGAAGGAAACGGGAGACCTGGTTACCCAGGATATGGAGAAGGCTGAGGTACTCAACGACTTCTTTGCCTCAGTCTTCACCGACAAGAGCTCTAGCCTCGCCACTCAAGTCGCAGAAGGCAGAGGCAGGGACTGGGAGGATGAAGAACCGACCACTGTAGGAGAGGATCAGGTTTGAGACCATCTAAAGAACCTGAAGGTGCACAAGTCCATGGGACTTGATGAGGTGCATCCACGGGTCCTGAGGGAACTGGCGGATGAAGTTGCGAAGCCACTATCCATCATTTTTGAGAAGTCGTGGCAGTCTGGTGAAGTTCCCACTGACTGGAAAAGGGGAAACATAAACCCATTTTAAAGAATGGAAAAAAGGAAGACCTGGGGAACTACAGGCCAGTCAGTCTCACCTCTGTGTCTGGCAAGATCTTGGAGCAGATCCTCCTGGAAACTATACTGAGGCACACGGAAGTCAAGGAGGTGATTGGTGACAGCCAACATGGCTTCACCAAGGGCAAATCGTGCCTGACAAATTTGGTGGCCTTCTACGACGGGGTTACAGCACTGGTGGATAGGGGAAGAGCAACTGATGTCATCTACCTGGACTTGTGCAAAGCATTTGACACTGTCCTGCATGACATCCTTGTCTCTAAATTGGAGAGACATGGGCTTGACAGATGGACCACTTGGTGGATAAAGAATTGGCTGGATGGTCACACTCAAAGAGTTATGGTCAACGCTCGATGTCCAAGTGGAGACCAGTGATGAGTGGCGTTCCTCAGGGGACGGTATTGGGACTGGTCCTGTTTAACATCTTTGTTGGAGACATGGACAATGGGATTGAGGGCACCCTCAGCAAGTTTGCTGACGACACCAAGCTGTGTGGTGTGGTCAACATGCTGGAGGGAAGGGATTGCCATCCAGAGGGACCTTGACAGGCTTAAGAGCTGGGCCTGTGCGAACCGCATGAAGTTCAACAAGGCCAAGTGCAAGGTCCTGCATGTGGCTCGGGGCAATCCCAAGCACAAATACAGGCTGGGCAGAGAATGGATTGAGAGCAGTCCTGAGGAGAAGGACTTGGGGGTAATGGTTGACGAGAAGCTCAACGTGAGCTGGCAATGTGTGCTTGCAGCCTAGAAGGCCAACCATGTCCTGGGCTGCATCAAAAGCAGCATGGCCAGAAGATCAGGGGAAGTGATTTTGCCCCTCTACTCTGCTCTTGTGAGATCCCACCTAGCGTACTGTGTCCGGCTCTGGGGCCCCCAACAGAAGAAGGACATGGAGCTCTTGGAACGAGTCCAGAGGACGGCCACGAAGAAAATAAGAGGGCTGGAGCACCTCTCCTATGAAGACAGGCTGAGACAGTTGGGGCTGTTCAGCCTGGAGAAGAGAAGGCTCCAGGGTGACCTTATAGCAGCCTTCCAGTACCTGAAAGGGGCCTGCAGGAAAACTGGAGAGGGGCTCTTTACAAGGACAAGTAGTGACAGGACAGGGGGAATGGTTTTAAACTGAAAGAGGGTAGATTTAGATTAGATATTAGGAAGAAATTCTTTCCTGTGAGGGTGGTGAGACACTGGAACAGGCTGCCCAGAGAAGCTGTGGCTGCCCCCTCTCTGGCAGTGTTTAAGGCCAGGTTGGATGAGGCTTTGAGCAACCTGGTCTAGTGGAAAGGTGTCCCTGGCCATGGCAGGGGGCTTGGAACTAGGTGATCTTTAAGGTCCCTTCCAACCGGAACCATTCTATGATTCTATGATTCTATGAAAATTCACCTTGTTTGTCAACTATCTTTATTCTACTTAATTCTATTATTTTATTCTACTGAAAAAGATCAAAGATTTTATATATCATCTGGTCATTATAAAAGAGGATAAATTATATTAAAATAAAAAATATTGCATAGTAGTAAACTCTATCTAAACACTTTTAAGAGTGACAAAGGTAAACGTCAGGGTTCACAACAAAGATACTTTGAAATCTTCACAGACACTTGATTTTCTGATACTAGCAAATCTTCAAAGCCACTTCTCCATCACCTTCTTTATGGATGAAATATTCCATCCCATGCATCTATCCACAGCAAACGAAAATGGTGGAGAGATGAATTTGAGCCCTTTTCTTAACATCAGCTTTGATTTTTAAAAGCTATTGAGCTTCCAACAACTCTGCATGTCTCAGTACAGATTGTAATTTTGTATCTGGAAAACACTGAGAGATACACTGTTATAGTCTGAAAGCATGATCAGTGAGAGGTGGTAAGAAAATATTCATTCTCTGGTCTCAACTGCAATTTTTCTTCTTCTTGCCATATGAATTAATAAGCAAAACTAATATGAGAAATTTATTAGAGTGTCAAGAATTAAAATATGTCACAGTTTTAATCCTTGAAATTCTTATTATTGTCTCTACTTTTATTTGGAACAGATTTAAGGTTTCCATTACAGAAATTCTCCTATATTAGTTGCACCAAGTAGCATTTTTTGTAGGCATCGTTGTTTAATTTTCCATTCACTGTGTGTTTAATGAGGTTAAGATGCATATTAGCAGATGGGAGTATTTCTTATTAGCATTCTCCTTGTGATAACTGTGGTGTACCACAGCAACACTGTAAATTGTTGATCAGTTTCAAATCCTGGGCTAATATATTCTTTTTGACTAGTCGTCTTATGGGACAAGATCTTGATAAAGCTTTAATTCCTATATGCTACGGCACTACTACATGGGAAGTGCATGGCCTACATTTCTCCAGGGTGCTACTATAATTATTTTACACTGGTATAGATATATGAATGAGAGTAAAGGTAGAGTAAAAAAAGGAGGAAATGGATAAAATAGAAAAACTTGTTCATATTTTACCACATGCTGGACCTCTTTTGTCTTGCTTAGTGACAACTGTACATTGGTCATTTTTTCTTAATTTGATGCTGACTACTGTGAAATCCTTTCATGAGAGCAGCATTGAAGACTTAGATTATTTTGTGGATTTGGATATTCAGATAGTTGAACAATATGCTATGAACAACTTGGCATTTAGTTTGCTGTCCTGCCCGTTTCTGAGTTGGGAGCAACAAGGAAGAAGGGTTATATGAAATATTGATGATTTCTGAGAAAGGTGACATATCTTAAATCCAGCGTATCTGATAGGGAACACCGTCATTTAGTATTTATGTTGCAGAACTTGCAAGAAACCTCAACACACAGTAAAAAAGAAAAGGACAATCTAAAGCGATATACTGTCTGACAAGCAGGAGAAGGAAAGTACAATTGTGTCCTTTTTTCAAAGGGAAACCAAGGTACAAAGAAGGTAAATGTCAGAATGAAAAACAGTAGCAGAAAGCTGAGAGCACCTCAGTACTTCAGCCATGAGTCTGCTCTTTATCTTATAAACAATAACTGAGTTGCTATCACTTCTAAGTCACTGACGATTTCTGCTTACCCTGAATGGATATAATTTCACTAACTGCATCCACGTAGTGTATAACAGTTTCCCCTAACTGAGGTAAGAGAGAAATGGACGCCTCTAAGGGTGAATCAGTCAATCACATGATATTCTCCATCATCCTTTCCCGCTCTCCATTGATTATGGCAAGAGCCTAGATGACTAGCTCATACTAAATGCCTAGTGTTTTTCTAGCCTAGTGGCTAAAAAAAGGTGAGACAAAACTACATATTGACTACAACCATACACATTATGTGTGTTTGTCTGTACTTTTGTGGAGTTTATTGCTCCTGAAAGGCTTCAAGATAACTTCAACCTTTGGGAGTATATCTAGGTGACTGTCTTATACTACTGGTATTTTTAATTGATCACTATTTTATCTGTACGCTTTAACTTCTGTGGTACTAAAAATAATGAAATTTTTAAGTACAGCTAGGCATAAATGCTGATAGATGGAAGAAATCCAAACCAGCCAAACAAATACTGCCTTCACCACCTTCTTGAGCACACTTAAAAACCTAAGGTGCAGACTTCTTGAGAGCTAGTTTATAACTCAGACAATTATAAAGTATTTTCATTGGTTTCATCATGCTTTACGCTAACATTTAGTTGAAGACATTTGAAATCACATACTTTTAGATTTGAGAACCAGAATATTCTATAGCATGACAACAGCGTCTCTTTGAAGCCTCTGTGTTATAACTCTAAAATCAACTTTGTTCTTGGTTTTCAGCAATGTAAATTAGAATAGAATCAGTCACTGTCAATAACTATTGACAAATATTACATTTCTTCTGAACGGCTGGTACTGATCATAAACACCAGTTTTACAACTAGCATGCCTTCAACAAGTGTCTTAACCTTTGAGCACTAAAACTATCCTGTCAAGATATTCAGATAGACAGGATAGACACTTATAATCATATGTATATACTCTATTCTTATCTTATCCTGTCCTAAAGATGATACTAGAATCTCATGATGAGAAGAAAAGAGATTTAGATTTTTCCAGATGAATTACTTTCACATCAAAAAATCCTAAAACATAAAAAACATGAAGAAATAAATTAAGAAATAGATCAGAAATAACTTAGTTTTTATTTGATCACCAAAAGATTAAGACAATATAGACAACTAAAAAGAAAAAGAAGGCACAGGTAATGGAAGAAATTACAAATCTCAAGTAACATGTTTGATCTTCTATAATATCTTCCTCAAATATTTATTTTCAAATTTTTGTACCTGAATATTGTTTTACAAACATACCTTCTTTTCATTGTCTTCAACATAAGAAGCAATGTTCATATGAGGAATAAGTAGGTAATCTGAGACTTTTCATTCAGAAAAGAGATGGTTGAAGGCAGATAGCAGAGAGGGTTATAATACAGTAATTAGTGGCCAGAAGACCTGGGAAAGACCATTCACTAGCTTTTCTTATACAAGAATTGAAGAGCATCAAACAAAACTAACAGAACAAAGTTTCAAAACAAACAAAAAAAACTTTTTTCACACAATACTTGTTTAAAATAGTGGTATTCCTTCCTGCAAGATATTGTGGAGGCTTAAAGGGTACATAGGACTGGACAAGTAAGCGAAATAGAGATTTGAAAAAGACTATTAGGTACAGTCAGTAGTGGAAGAATTCCCTGAACCTCAAGTAAGAGGAAACTGGAAGATATTCTCAGGAAGTATCATGGTCATGCTTACCCTGTTCTTTCATTTCTCCTTACGCAACTGCTCTAGTTCACATGTGGAGATACAGGTTAATTCAGACGAGAATTAGTATCTTTAAGAGGAGCCTCTGAAAAGTTCTGTAATTAAATCCCAGAATCCTCTAACTGAAAAACCTTTTAGCAAGACTAAAAGTGAGAAGAAAGCTTGCTTCCATGAGCTACAGTACACGATAAAAGGAGTTTTAAATATTAAATGATTTGTGCAACCAAGTATAAACACATTCTGTATGAATGTGTGTCCTATTTAAATTTCTCAGCATTTGCCTTTGATGCAGAATTCAGTAGCTACTTCATTTGTCTAAAAGAAAACTTAAACACACACTGTAACTGCTTTCTTACTACTTCAATGAAAAATTCACGTCTTAGACTACAAATCTATGTTTTGTTCACTTAGTTTGCTATCTATTGGGAACTTAGAGTGTTACAACTATACTTTTTGAAATTATTTGCATATTCAGGGAGAAGGTTAAGAGAGAACATGAAAGAAAGCTGATTAGTCCTCTTGGTTTACATACATTTAATCCAATACTACTTGTATATACTATTCATAGCTCTACGGGCAGTACCTCTGCTCAATATTGCCAGTTTTAATATGAAACCACACATTATTTAGTTACTACTGCAACACAAAATATGGTTCATTTTTTTTTAATTCAAAGCGTTCAGAGTTATTCAAAGACTTAACCATGCTAAAAATATAGCAATCAAGATTTCTGTCTAATTAGAAAGTGATAGAGGTGCACATGAAAAGTTAAAAAATTAGTTACATTCCTTGAAACACTATTATGTTAAAGTAATAAATAAGCCACAAAAACTTTATAAAAATAAAACCAAACATTCAATAAAGAAGTTTTTGGCATTACTATGAATTAGTATCTTACCATTAAATATAGATATATATTTGGCATTGTAATAGAGTATATTGGATCTGTAAGTCATCATACTTGCTAGTCTAGAAGCTACTAATTTAATACAGATGTTCAGTTTTAAAATATATCAATTTTTATCCTATAAATTACTTATTTAAAAGTAAAAGGCTAGCTTCCTTGTATTTCTCTTTTTGACTACTTTACGCACTGCAACTATTTCACAAGCAGAACACATATCCATGTTGTCATAATGATAAATCTAAATTTACACTTTGGTTCTGATTTAACTAAAAGAATAGAGTGCATGGCCACAGGTAAAATAAGGAAGGTAAAAAAAATTAATCTACAATGCACATGCATAGTAAATACAAATATTATGCACCATTAAAAGTTATACCGCACACCTATCCAAACAAGTGGTTGCAGTTTTATAAAAGCTCACATAAAGATCACTAATGCTCTTTCTTCCTTAATAAAATTATCTAAGAGCCCTTTCATACTTTATGATCTGTACTGAAAATACTAATATATCTCTATGTGTTACCCATCTTCTGGCTGAACTCAAAAACTAAAAATCAGTAACAGCTCAAATTGATGCCAGCTATTGGCAGTGGACTTTGTGACAACAGGGACTTCTTTTTAGTTGGATCATAGATTTATTTCCCCAAAGATGATCAAGCTATGTTGAAATTAACTGATAGATGCAAATATCAGTCCGTTCCAGTGCCAACTAACAAATAAAAGTGTCTCACATCCATACAAACATTGGAAGATTCTTTTGCACAAATATAATATTTTTCTAATGGAAGTTTAACAGAGTACGGAGTTTCTAATGGACATAAATGCCTCATGAAGGAAGCTGGTAATTGTAGCATCGATATGAATATAAACAGGCAATTTATGGGATTTATTTTTTTTCCTTATAGCTAAAACTTATCTAAAATCACAGTTAGGGCCCGGCTAGAGTTCTTACACTTTGAAACATAATTCTGATACATACAAGGCAGCAATTTCAGTGCTTACAAGGAGGCAGCCACCAAGTCATGCCAGTGAGGTATGGCTTGCCAAACCATGGCTCTACTATCTAAAATTGGCTTTTCTTCCACAAAATATGCTACTAATACTAACATATACTCATCTGAGAGGCAGTATCTTTCAATTCTTTTCAGAGAGGAAACGCTCTGCTGACTTCCATCTCTCACTATGAGGGAAGAACCATCATTTCTCAGATACTGTGAAACAGTAATAAGGAGTAAGCTGCTGTCAAAAGGACCTTTAATGACATCCTACTTTTGTCAGCACAAATTTATTTTTTTTGAGAATACAGGTAAGATTATACACAGATTCATGTTCCTTCCCCCTGCCTTTTTTTGGCCACTATCATTACTGCTTTAACATCTATACCTCAAACAAAGCAATCAGAAAAGAGACTGCTTGGAAAACTTACTGTCTTGTGTTCTAATTAAAATATTAGTCCAAATTCAAAAAGATTTATTAAAAAAAAAAAAACCAAACACAAAACCAACAAACTTTCTTGGAATTTCAGTGGCATTGATTATTTTTAGAAATAATAATTTTAGCAATAGTTTACTATCTCTAATTAGCTGCAGCCTATCATATTATAAAAGTCTTTTGCCAATCTGAAACCTATTTTATATACCAAATACAGAGAAAATATCCCTTCTACCTTCAAGCAGTTGCTTCTCTTTCATATTTTCACAGTTAATTACATTTTATTAAAATTTTTGTGTAAAAAACAGAAATAAAAATATTATTCTTTTAAGGTACAGAAAAAAATGGCGAAGAAAATGTATTTAGCCTAACATCATGCTCTTTTTTCCTCTGTCACTCCATTTTTTGCCTTTTTTTTTTTTGCAAGGAACTGGAAACTATTGTAGATGGATAAAAGACGCACTATTTTGAGAGAATAGGACCGTCATTCTAAGGCTATTTTGCTGCACAGCCTCTTTCCAAATTGATTATTTTTAATCACTTCCTTCTATGTTTATAAAGTTTATTTATTTACTTACTTATCGCAAAGTAAATTTAAAAAGATCACTCCCTTTTTCAATGCAGTGGATAGTGCTACTCTACTTTGACTACATTCTGCTCTTTCAGGTAAACACAGTTCTAAACTAATTCCATGAAAATTTATTTAAGTGAAATCATAAGAGAATACAGTGAACCAATTTTATTGTCTTAATTCTTATTTTGCTGGTAGGTGATTCTAAACAAGCCAGCAGTGCCACAGTGAAGCGAATGACTAGAAGCAAATGGGAATTTATAGATAATATGATAAATGTGAGAATCATTGACAATTAAAAATGGTTGCTAAGAGCCCAAAGTACCATGAGGAGCACCAGAGGTGACCAGGAAAGATGTAGTCTTTTCAGTTTAGGTCAAAATTAGGGGAAAAAATGGGTTCATAGGAAGTATGTTTCAGGTCCGAACAAGCATATTATTTATTCTTGCTTCCTTGTATCTGTGTGTGTACCTATGTATGCATACATGGATCTATGAATTTTGTGCCCGTTTTTCACTTCATAAGGTATCTAGTTCCTTGATAAGCAAGAGTCAGAGAGGAAAGGATTATGTGAAGAAAAGTCGGAGTTTACAGACAGCTTGGTCCTGATCCAAGGGTCATCTTTTGCTTGCTCCAAAGCAGCACTAATGGCAGAGAGAGATTTTTTCAACGTTAAGCCTTGACCTCCTGGGGGAGCAGAATGACAGTCTCATTTGACCAACCTTTTCACTGCCATGTGAGAGGAAGGGAATGTAGTTCTAGAAATGGTCAGAGGGTCATTGAGGGGCTAATGAAAGTTTTCCATGACAGATGATGATCCAGGAAGGAACTGTAGCCTGCACTAGTATCCAGGCAATACCTACTGAGTAAATAAAGTTGTAACTATCCTGCAGCTCTTCATATTTCATATCTTTGCCTTTCTATGCCTGTGGTTCTGAAACTAAGAGCAGTATTAATTCAAAGTACTATATTTTTTGAACTAGTTGGTTTAACTTAAAAAAGAAAAAGGTCTTTCTATAAATCATTCAGGGTGAATGCTACATTACTTTGATGTCTACATGTTGTTTGGCACATAATAGTTATGAACCTAGCTGAAGTTACAAAATCTGAAGTCAATATCTGGAGACTTTTCTTTCCCTCAGAAACTGATCAGAAGAATTTGTGACAGGAAAGACAAGCACACAAAGAAGTGTTGCATGTCTCTGTAATAAAGCAATTGAAAAATGCTTTGGAGAAAAATTTTTGCATTTTACCGAGTACAAAGGTAATGGTTAGTTCTAGAACTGTCACATCCAACCTCTCCATAAATGCTTGCAGTTGAGTAGAAAAATCTAGATTAGCTAGAAATGAGCAGCTCTTACCTGCCAACACAACTCCTTGAGGTTTACCTGTTGCATCAACAGCATAAGGTTTGACAGTCATAGGCAACTGCGTATTGTGCAGTTTTCACTGTCAGTTTGACATATTGCCTAGTCTAGAAGCACTGGCATTTTTAGAAAGAGAAACAATTACCAAGTGGGTGCTGCTGGAAAACATTTTGCACAGCTTGCCTCTGAGGAGCAGGGCCGTGAGCAGCCTGAGATCCAGTAGGGAGAGAGACTGGGAGCAGCACAGGAATATTTCAGCTGACCTTTCTGGAAAATTTTGATATCTGTCTCAGCTACCACAGCAAAGTTCAGTGTTTCGTTTTGCAGTAGCATTGATGAGGTAGGAGCAGTAGAACTGCAATGCAATTGTGAACTTAAAGGCAATGGCTTTAAATTTGGGCAGAACACTGACAGCAGAGTACAAATATTGTGCCTTCCCTTCACATGTTGGGATAGGCAGGATAGGTTATCATTAAGAGTTATCCTGTTAGTTGGAAGAGTTTTGTTTGTTTGCTTTGAAGTAATATTGCCTTTCTGATTGCTAATACTGACTTTCACCCTATAAATTGCTATTTGAAAACAATTATCTAAAAACTGAGTAAAAGGATTAACTATTTAACCAGCTTAATACCATAAAAAAATATATATACCCTGTGGTGATGCAGACACGCCCCCCGTCCCGCCCCAACCAGGCTGCATTTTAACATCAGGACCAGACAACATTAATCAGGGAACAGTGAGTGGTCTGAGACAATCGGGCACTCTCTGGTGCTATCTGCTGGTGCACTAAGTCGAGACTACCTGGTACCTCCCCATCCTAGGCACAAATACTGTGAGTTAGTATGATGAAGCACCCTCTAACCACACCTGCAACTGCTGTTGCCCAGGAAATGGACAAGAACAGTGAGTTGGGACAACTGGGCACCCTCCAACTGTACCTAAACTCCAGTTGCTTGGGAAATGTACCTGAAATTCCTCCTGCCTGGACCATTGCCCACCCTGAAAGGTGCCAAGACGGCCTGACAAGAATTATGGCCATAATGAAGAAGGTACTGAACAAAGTCAATCATCTTGCGATCCTATAAATACTGTTCCTAAATGAGGCTCTTTGAGCTCTCTGGGATCGCAGCAGGCTGTGACCCCGCGTCTCCCCTTGAGGTGGGATGCCTCTCAGGGCAGATTCTGTGACGTCCAGGATAGACTTGTGAGGTGATTCAGACTGTCCGCTGATAAATGCCGATGAAGGGAAAGAGTGAGTAATTCACTATAATCAGGTTTCGCCATGTTAAAATTGACATATAGTGAGTAATTCACTATATTTCTATTTCACGAGATTTTCAAATATTATTGGGTCCTAAAATTTTATGACCTGCAGAAAAGGGAAACATCTTAATTATAGGTTAAACTCTATAGCTATATCTCTATCTATATCTCTCTCTGTGCGCCTGTATTTGTGTATATGCAATATAATTTAAGAACCTTTGCTGAATCTTTAAATCACTGTATCAACTATAATAGATTGATGACTATTGATTAAGTATTGCCAGAAAATCATATAATCTAATCTTGTGATATATCATAATAGTGTTAAGCCTTAAATTGCTGTTATCCCAAAGTTGTGCAAAACACTAACAACATATTGAATCAATACCACTGAATTCCCTGTATCCAATTCCCTTAGACATAAACCATTGACCAAGTTTGGGACTAGGAATGGATCCAGTCGCACCTAGGCTCCTCTCTGAGAAGTAGTTTAGAAAGCAAGGGGGTCCATTCCGAACCCCATGACTCAACAGGAGGGTCTTCCTTACTCTTTTCCCTTACCCTTTTCCCCTCTACCCCTGTGCATTCCTGATCTATGTACAAATCATTCTAGCCCAATTCTACCTCAATTTCCCTTTTGTAGTAAGTAAATAATAGAGTGAACTCCGCCATGTGAACTTTGCTATTTGAACTTTGTTAAGTTGCGCTTTTACAAATTCATATTAAAAATCACTTTTGCTAATATCTTTGGCGGAGATTCTTTAAGCAACCTAAAACTTAAACACTCTTCTCCGTGACGTACCCACACTGGTCTCATAATGACTGTCTCCAGCTTCATTTTAAATCTGCAAAATTATTTTGTGATGTAACACCTTGCAGAGTCTCCAGAGAATGCCAAGCAAATGCTAGGATCCTGATTACAGCAATGATGAGTTTCAAATGCAAATAGCAAAGACTAATCAACTCTTCAGGCTGTTGTCAAGAGTTAGTGCACAAACTAATACCTAATGTCAGCTGCTGAACTATGTGGCTGCAAAATACAGAAGGGCTGAAGGGATCATGTAGTGACATAAGGGAATACCACAATTATTTTCTTCCTTTCCCTGTGAAAAAGAATTTGAACCTAGGCAACACTTTAATAAACAACTTGATTTGACATTCAGGAGTTATTTTTCCATTTCTACAACAGCTGCAGGCAAACTATTGAAAAAAGTTTAGAAACAGGAAACAGCCCATTTAATTTTAAATTGTTATTTGTCCTGAGTAGCAAATGTTCATGATATTGTGAACCAAGTTCTTTTATTTATGTACAAGCCAGAGCAGAAGAGAAGGCTTTTCCACTCTTTCTTGGCAAATGTACTTTTGGGACTCTGCCTAATAGTGAGGCTGGTAGCACAGCCTCCAAAACTATTCAAGTCTCATCTTCTCTGCTGAGGTAACCAATGAGGGTGCCAATTATTGCTGACTGTAATGGTGTTTTCTGTGATGTACACATTTGTCAGACAGGAATCACAATGAGACAAGCCTGTTAATTTATAAACAGAAATTTGTTGCCTTTTTCTCCCTCTCCTTATGAATCTGCTACAGATGACTGAGAGATTAAGAGAGATTTTGAGTTTTGAGTCTTTGAACTCATCAGCAGTGAAACTAAAGAAATTTTTTTAAGGGATGCCCAAAGTGGAACTGTCTAGACATATCCAGAAAGCTCCTGCCTATTACTGCTTTTGTGATGCAGTATTACAGCCGCTGCTTAGAAAATGTTATTTATTTGTTTTGTAGCTAACAAAAACTTGTTTTTCAAGAATGACTGCCAGACAGGGGTGACACTTCACCAACCCTAGCAGTGTCACAAAAGTCATCATTTGATGGAACCACTGTGCAAGTAACAGAATTATGTCACTCAGAAAAAAGACTGTGAACAGTGTGATCTTTCAAGCATCACATCCTAATAATTAATCACTGGTAGTATTACTAAGATTTCTTGAGCCTCATTTGCTGCAGTATTTGCCTTCTCTAACGTATCACCTCCTCCCAAATTTCCTCACTTCCATATGGTTTAATTTCTCAATTATAATTCTTTTCATTTAGTTCTGCATTCATATTTCATTGACCATTAAGACTTGACTCATTATTCTGAAAAGAAGGAATCTAAATAATTTTAGCTAATTTTTCCTGCTGTGTTAGGCAGAAATAAATCTAGAAAGAAAACAAGGCATTAGCAAGCAACATTTAAAAGCCTGATTTATAATGTAAGGGTTCACTTTCTTACAGATGTCACATGAAGAAAAGATTAGAAGAATTCTAAGTGCTTGTCTAGTTGTTGAGCTGCTTCAGATTTACAATTTTTGCAGCTTGCGATCTAACCCCTGTAACAATGCCTGAGTGGAGTACCAGACACGTGGAATGAAGTTCCAAAGGCCAGTCAAGATTATTTTAAAACAATGTGACATGTGGATGCAAAAATCCCACCTTACTTTTACCAGACAAAATAAAAAATATTTCTCATTTTACCTAGCTAAAGTGTTGGGCTTTTTCTCAGTGCAGCAGGAGGGCTTATGGACCGTGACAGGTTATTTGTATAATAAAGCCACATTAAACATTAATTTAATCTTTTAAAAACCTATTCTGATATTCTTTATCCATTTACATTTCAATATTATTTAACAGTTGTGCATAAGATGCACAGGTATTTCTCAAATGTCTGTATAGGTAGCTAACATAAGCTTAGGGAGGGAGAAAAATAGGTTCATATATTTGACAGTGTTGTTTGTTTTGCTATAATGCCATTTCTAGATTAAAAGCAACTAAACAAGTAAACCAAAAACATGCAGTACATTACATAGTAATAGTTGCAAAGGCAATTTGGAGCCTCTCGCTTGTTATGTTACTTAGAATGAGAATAATGATTATAAAGCTTTTTAAACAGGAAAAGGCTGCATAATGCAGTTGAAATATTTCATTATGACAGATAAAGGCAAAGCTGACAGGTAAAGGCAAAACTCTTCAACGGATTTCATATAAATTCTAAAATTATTGTGAAAACTACCCTTTGGGGGAAAAATCATTATTTATTAAATAAGTAAATGATGCCTAGCTCTGCTTTTAGCTAATGTTTTCACTGGATCAATCTATACAAACCTTGGGCAGTAAACTTACATGGAAACATTGTTTCAGTGAGATTCAACTAGGGTACATTCTTCACCAGCTGAATGCAGAAATACATAATGTAAAAAAAAATAACTAAATATCCATCACCTTTGAACTTCTCCCAGAATCTAGCTACTCATAATTCTAACTGAGCAAACCTTGTAAAATACTTGTTATAGAGCCTGTTTGTACATAAACAATAAATTCTTACATAACCTTTCTTTAACAGAAATTAGAATCAAAATTCAGCATATCTCTGATAATCATATCTCAATATACAACCTTAAAAACCAAAATCCATTTAATAATTTAAAGAATGCCAAATAGTCTTCACTGTAGCTCTAGCAGCATTTTACCCTTCCCAAGTATTCATAACTTTAATTATTTTTCACATTGGTTTGCCCTCTTGTTTTTCTCTCTTTCTGCTATTTCTTTCATAAATCGATTGCACAGAGTAAAAAGAAATCTAAGCATATTCTTTCCTCTTATATTGTTTTCTTTAATGGAATGTCAACAACTATTGTACTTCTGAAGAGCTCCATTGTACCACGGACTGTTGAAACCTACAATGGGTTTTAGAAGCTGTGATTACAGCAGCCATTCACAAAGGCAGATACAACTGTATTCACTTAAATATATTCCTGTCTTCTGACTAGCTCACCACAGTCTTCAGTGTCAATAGTATCTTGTGAAAAATGGTACAGATTCCTACAGTAGAGAAAATCATAAACACATTTACAGTAGGCTGCTTTTAGAAAAAAATCACTGTCTTCTCTATGTGTGTTTTTCTCATCTCTACTAGTGGAAGCTTCTTACTCCTTCCATCTTTGTAAATTCATTTTCTCCCACACCCACTGAATCTTTCATGGTGTATTGTTAAAGTCTTCCCAAGCTGCTGTTCCATGGTAGAAGAAAAGATATGTTTGTCTCAAACAAATACTCTGTTTATCCACTTTTGTACTACTGTCTTGGTTTGAATTTGTAGCAACCATTTCCCCTGCCCCCAGCAAAACTGTCATCTTATTTAGGAAACAGAGATTGTACATCACTATAGGCATGAAAATCTGCCTCTTATCCCATAGAAGAGCTTTCTAATAATATATTCTAAGCAAGATTTTTCAATTATCTTTCTCCTGTTAAAAATGTCTTTTCCTCCAGGGCAACAAGTCATATATTTCTTCAAAGACATGTTACTCAAAATTTGGCGAATGTTACATACAGCTAAATACTGTTAAAAATATGTATTATTTTCTTCCTACAAGACCAAACAAACACACAAGCAACTTCCTCTCTCCTCTCCTCTCCTCTCCTCTCCTCTCCTCTCCTCTCCTCTCCTCTCCTCTCCTCTCCTCTCCTCTCCTCTCCTCTCCTCTCCTCTCCTCTCCTCTCCTCTCCTCTCCTCTCCTCTCCTCTCCTCTCCTCTCCTCTCCTCTCTCTCCTCCTCTCCTCCCAGATAAAAAAGTTGGCAAAGATCTTCGAGAAGGAAAAGAGGATTTGTTTGAACTGGGAATGTTTTCTGTTGACTGGTAATCAGTGAGTTCCATTCAGATTTAGTGAATGGGTGTGTGTATGTGTTTAATTATAAACTCTTAAATATTCTTAATTAAAAGTACAGCAGTAAAAGTACAACAGGTAAAACTAATTTTAAAGCAGTCATGTGACTATGCTTTATATTTGAATCAGTAAAAAAATCATCAAACGTCTCTTAGCTATAGTTTTGGTTTTTTTTTTCAAAATCCTACACAGACTACAGTAAAGCAGGAAAATGCAAACAGTGTCACTGCAAACTCACTTCAGTATTTTGATTCTATGACAGACCTATTCCAGCACTGGCCTAGCTTCTCCTTTAATGGCTGAAATTGCAGAAAACATTTTTTCTATCCTAACATGCCAATAATGCTGAAAGGCCTCTAACAGAATAAATACCCTTTTGCTATGTGTGGTGAAGAAACAATACATATCCTGAAAATTTAACAGTATTTCAGTTAATTTAACTAGATGTTATCAACTGCCATAAACAAACAAGAATTAAGACCCCCTCCAATTCAGTTCTTGAGCCAGAATTGCATTTCATACTCTACTCATTTCATTTACTCTTCCGTAATGTACGAGTAGGAACTATAAGGACTTTCTACACATGTAGCTATTTATCCTGTAACAATTTACTTATTAAAAAAGTCTCCTTTCTGCTCACAAGATCCTTTTAAAATCCCAACAGTAGATTCATCATTTTTCTATTGACTCAGTATAGTATTTTTAATCAAGTTAATGCAAGTTTTCTGTCCTTTGATACTGTGACGCACTCAGTTTAATAAGGAAACTAGGTCAGCTGGCATGTTTTTTTGGAAGAGTTAATTTGCCATACATTTAAAAATGGAAAGAAAATCTTCAAGTCACGGAGGTCTTTTAATTTGGCCTGTAAGACCTAAAAGTGTCATTTATATTCTTTGGGTTTGTTTTATCTTTGCTGAATTAAGTAACATTTTTCAGAATTGCTGTTTCAAAAAGACAGGTTAGAAAAAAACAAGTAACACTGACAACTACATATAACTACTAATTACTATGTTTCTTATGGAATTATTAAGTAATAACAGGACCCTGAACTTGTATTTAAAGATAATATTTTTCTTCCAATTTACATAAACTACAGGATAAAATAAGACATTTTCAGTGCTTTATGCTTTCTGTCCTCCCCATAGCAGGCATATATATATATATCTTTCTGACTGAAGTTTATAAATCATTGTTCCCTCAGCTTTATGTGCATATCAAATCTACTATGACAGATCACAAGGATGTTCATGAACCACATAGACAAAAAGAGCAGAACAGTACAGAGTTTAGCTTTTGAAAAGATGAGATGTAATCTGCCAAACAGCATTTATAGTATATTAGAATAAGGCATTACAGAGTACATGCAAAAGTATTTTGAAATGTCCTTGACTTTTCAGAAGCCAGAATAGCTCTTTCAAATATTTTTCTCCTTCAATCTTTTGAGCCTGTCTGTCAGAACAGTAGCTGCACAGGACTATTTCCTATTAAGTGTACAGTTTTTTATTTCTGCACAAGAGTAGGGAAAAAATAAACGCTTTTCCTATTATGATCATATAATTTCCAGTAAATGTGACATTATCCACGTTTTGCAAGTGTCTTTTCTTCCTTAATCTCTGTTCCTGCCCTCCCATTCATCCTAAAAAACTCTCATTCCTCAAATGTGACCAAAAAGTCTAGATATTGCTAGCTGTAAAAAAATGACGAACAGTTCACCTAGTCTTATTTTTCTTTTTTCCTGAAGGTGTAGGGGTAGCTCCTCAGAAAACTGAATTTGCTCAAAAAAAATCTAGACTTTTTTTAAAAAAAACATATGCAACCCACACAAAGGATTGAGCCTATTTCTATTTAAATTAGCTTATCACAATGCATTTTTTGCCCTTTGTCAAGTTTCATGAATGACTCTTTGAATTCTGAATGCTAGCTCAAAAATTCCGAAAAACTAAATGAAATTGTTTTGAAGGAAAAAAACACCTGAAAAATCAAAACAGGGTTTCAGCAATGCTCTGCCACTTCATGGAGGGGTGACTGCTCAGCCAGAGGCTGAGGCTGCTATGTTTCTTGGATGGGGGTAAGTAAGTGGTCCCTTCAGCCCTGCAGAAGCAGTGGTCCCTTCAGCTTCCATCCACAGTGTGTTATTTTTGTGCTGCTTTCCTGCCATGCCTGGGCTTGTCCACTGCTGCTGTCAGGAGTTTTGCACAGGGGAGGATGCGCAGATGGGTGGTTTGCAGGAGGGCAGGAGCAATGGTGGCAGTGTTTGTGGGGCGCAGGGTAGCTCCTTCAGAGGTCCCCGCTGCCTCTGCTGCTGCAGCATATCTTGGAAGTGAAGCCAAGACCCAAAGTGCATTTTGCTGGTCTGTGCTTTCAAAAGGGAAGGCTTGGCAAAGTGAGAGGCCAGTTTTGGTCACTGAAATCACAAACTGTGTCAGATTCAGGGGGGTGTTATGTTAGGACAGGTCAAACATGGAATGCTATAAGGCAGCCAGTGCTTGAGCTCTAGCACCAGGCGCAAAGTTGCAGAGGAAGCAGGAGCTGTTCACAGTGAGTAACACTTGCCTCCTGTGCTGTGCCTGGAAGAGACAAGGTTTCCTGGCAGAGTTGTATGACAACAAAATAAACTGCATCTCTCCTCAGGTTCTTTACCCACCTGGGCATTAATGCCAGTTGATATCAACATTAAAAGTGCCCTGTCAGAAGACACAGGTAAGAAGTGAAATAGAGATAGCAGTTTAAAATAAATCTACCATCTCTATACTGAAACATCATAACTCATCTACTTACTAATGAAACATTTATTCTGTTTACTGCAGCTCCCAAACCAAAACCTTTGTTTTCAGAGGGGACTCAATTTCCTTTATGTTTAGTTTGAGTTGTATTCAGAACAGTGAAATATAAAAGGAAAGCTTTCAGTTGTGTTGTAATCACAATCATCACTTTCAAAGAAGGCACAGAATGCAAAAGGATACATTCTGTGTTACACCTGAAGCACAGTTTATTCTAGCTGTCAAAATGAATCAAAACAGTAATATTTTAATAAAAAACCCGATACTTATTTTGCACAACGTAGCTAGCTTAAAGAAATGCATGCTGCTATTCCATCCTAAGAAAACCTAAATACCATGAAAAACAATAATAGTAATGTTGTTGTAGACATGATGGCTCAGATGAAACAAGGTAGAAGCCATATATCTTATTAGTTCACCTGGTATATTAAGCCCCTGAGATATGAAGACAGGCTGGTACACCCAAAAGCTTACTTATATTTTTCGGCTGTACATCTCAGTCTAAAAAACAAATAACATTTCTGCTACAGATTTATTCTTGTCTGCCTTAAAAAGCTGTCATCAATTTTTGAACTTGTTTTATAACAACAAAATAGTATGTAGAGCCAGCTTGCCATTTACAAAGATTATAAACATAACAACTATGAAACCTTGAAGTAGGATTCATATAATTTGCATGCCTATATTATAAATCTACATTTGAGTTTGTCATCTAAAGCCCCTTTGGTAGGCAAGAGACGGAAGTAGGACTTTGTACAACACAACTCATCTGATGTTTCATGTGTTGGCGTTAGGAGGAGGAGAAAAGTCATGTCATGGAATTGCTATAAGGAGCAACTAGCTCATATGCAGGCAGCTGTAGGTATTACAGTTAAGTGAGAGGAATCTTACCTCTAGAGAAAAAACACACAACAGATTGTATAATCACCATAAATAAACCTCCCACAACTGGAGCAGAATTATGCTGTGGGACTATTGACTCCATAAAGGGCTTATTAAGGACTGAAAATGTTTCTTGTATATTCTGTGTCTGGAGAAATATCATCATCTTGTTTAACATGAGAAGAGTGCAGTGAGGAGAGACAATGATTTAGAAAGGGACAAAACTCATAAGCATCTTTCTATTCTAGATCCTCCCTCTCCTCTTTATTTAAAGTATATGGAGGAAATCCACTGATTTATATCACTCCTCTATCTTGTTTCTATGAAGTTATATCTCATGTTTTTAAATTAATGCAGTTCTGGATGTGAATATAATACTCCAAAGTGAAAAGAAAAACTGTATTAAAGAAATGAAAAATGTTATTGCCTCTTCCAATTTCTTTCTCATATTCAAACAATTACCCTATGTTACCAACTTACCACACAAAAAAATAAGTTGGTGAAATTGTTTTCCTATATTAAGCTCTCACACAGATAAGTCAAACATCAGAAGATAAATTATGATATAGTTTTGATGTATTCATTCCTATTCCTTTTCACATATCTTTAATTTTCAAACTTTTCAGATAAAGTAGCCTAGAATAAAAAATTTGTTCTCTTGACTGCTTTATTTTAGCCTTGTATTTTTTTCCAGTAAGCCACTACGTGTTTCAACCATTCTGATTCCAGTAAGAATAGGATCAAACTGTTCACTAGGTGAGTAAATTAAGGAGAACTATCATTTCAGCCAGATTCAAAATTAAAATCTGTATTTTAGAGTCATGTAGAAATAGAAGAGCAGGTTTTCCCCTTTTATTATTGTAAAAAAGATTCCATCTACTGTTCATTCTGTTTTTGATGGTCACTATGCAGCTATCGTGTCTTTTTTCCTGTTATTAAAACATGACGCAAGTGTTTTAAAATTTATTTTTAAAAAACAATTGATTAATTAATTTAATGAAATTGCATGAGAGAATAACCAATAAAACATCAAGGTGATTGCAGGGTTGTTTTTTTTTTAAAATCTCATTTCACTTTTTTAAATGAATTTGAGTTCTGATCTTTCTTAGCAAAAAAGTCAAAAGATGAAATATTGACTCTGTTAAGTTAATGGGCAAACTGCCACTGATCTCAAAGAAACGAAGATTTCACTCTTGATTCACACTTGTAAAAGAATTCCAAGTGAAACTTGTTTCTTAAACTTGATATGCACCGTTTCTCCATTGTTTTTATACAATGATATTTCAGATGGTTAATTAATACTTTGAAGCAACAATACGAAAAAAAGCCTGATCACCTCTTTTTTTGGGGGGATGGTGAAGGGCAGAGGACAATATTTCTGAAGTAATTTCAGGACATGAATACTCTTGAAGATAAGTGTACTTTTGATATAGTGGAATACATCTCAAATACTTTCTACATGATTTTGAGGCTGCTATGCTCTTAACACTGTACCCAAGCAGGTAATGCTGTAGTAAAAATTAGATGTCTGTCATCTTCTTCTTCAAACAAAGTTTTTCTGCCTGTAATAACAATTGCAATGATTTCAGATACATGTGTTATCTGTAATTTCTCACTGAACATGTGTACTACAAATATTTCACTTAGTAGCTCTGAGTTAAGAATTCGACTAAGCCAATTGAAAGATATTGAAAATAGTGGAAAATTGTCCTCCGTTTTAAAGCTAAATATTCAGTTAGTTTAATTGTATACAGACTTTTTAAGGATGTATACAGGTTGTGTTTAAGGATGGAAGAAACACAAGGTCCATATGCTATCATACTTGTCCATTTTATACTCTAGTTTATTAAAATACTATCCTGGAAGGCTCCACTGTACACATAATTTATCTAAAGCTTTCAAATAAAAGCTAGAGAAATGACAAATGCTCAGTTAGGACAATATTGTTGGATTTAACATACTCTAGGGGAAGGTAAAAGTAAAATGAAGTCTTCTGATTCCATAGCAATAATGTGAAACATTAACATTGAATGTC
Source organism: Nyctibius grandis (assembly GCF_013368605.1). Lineage (NCBI taxonomy): Eukaryota > Metazoa > Chordata > Aves > Nyctibiiformes > Nyctibiidae > Nyctibius > Nyctibius grandis. The sequence goes on from NC_090659.1 coordinate 32,435,554, forward strand.
ATTTAACTACATTTTAAAAGGTTGCTTAACAAGCATCTTGGGTGCCTTAAGAACAGATTTATTTAATTTTTGTAACATCTTATTGAACTAAGGTTTTATAAGTCTTTTATGTCTTTAGTAGTTACTAACACTTACAGTTTTATGATAAACATTTTTGACTAGTTTCCTTCTCTCTGTAGAATGGAGCTCATCTTAACAAATTCACTGCTCTAAACTGAAACAATGGGAAGCAGCACCATGGTAACAACATCTACTCACAATGTTTATATTTCAATATTCTGAGATGACTCATGAAGAAAGGGAAACTGACTCACACAAACAAATTTCCATCACACCAAGAAATGGCATTTCCCTAAATTTTTCTCAGTTGACGCAAAACCCAACTGTTTGGAGTTATTATTTTTTTACATTAGTTTTTAGCCTTCCACATAAAGCCACAATTGAAAAAAAATCTGCAGCAAAAAAAATATCTAATACAAGTTTGAAAAATCATCAGGTTCCTAATAACAACACTATGGACAGAAATAAGCAAAAATGTCATAATTTTAATGGCAGCAACACACTGCACTTGTTGCATAATACCTCATTTAAGTGGAATTATTCATTTTCATCAGGGAATAAGAAGATTTCTTCTACTGACAATGACGTGTTAAAACGTCCCCTTAACTTTCACTGACACTATATTTTCAACAGGGAGTACAGAACTCCAACAGAAGTCATAACTGCACCATCAATTACATCATTTCGTAGCATCGTACATATTTTTTCCATTTGTTAACATCGTATGAGATAAGCAGAGGCATCAGTAGGCATGACACACAGTGAAAAAGGATGATTAAGCTTGTAAATACTGAAACTTACTTTAACATACTAAACAGAAAACTTCCCAATATGTCTTAGGGTTTCATAACTAATGTTCTATTTTTACATTATCCACACAAAAAGCCACAAGAGACTGATCACTTCTCTTCTGAAGATGCACTATCAGGTAGAGAGGAAGACCTAGGCTGTAGCAAGTGAAGTGCAAAATGAGGTGTACTTGTATAAAAAGCATTAGTAAAATAAGAAAAGTTAGCAATAGTGACCTTGGAGGAATTTTTGATAAGTAACAGAAAAAGATAGCAACTAAGTAGGAATGTTATAGAAGGTATATTACACATGAATTAGGACTTTGTCCAGAATGAAAACCATGTAAATGTATGACCCAAAAGGAACAAGTTATTAATCAGATCTAATTTTAGACAAAGGAAACTCTACTCCTTCTACAGCCCATAGAGACTGTCTTATAAGATAAATTCTGACGACCCAACTCCGTCTACTTCTCTGAATTACTGTCTCTCTCTCCAGTTACCATGGATGAGAATAATCTCCAACTATTAAAGCTGGCCTTTGTGAGCACCCCAATTTGGCATATTGCAAAGGTAGAAATGTCAGAAGGCCACCAGCAGTGAGGTTCAATATAGAGCTGGGAGTCTGTCTCCCTTGAACTTATGCACCCATTCTTTCACTAAGTTGCAGAAGTTGGTTTACTAATTCATAGTTTCAACCTATAACATACAGTACATGACATCATTTGCACTCACTTTGAAGTAAAACACATAAAGTTTTCTCATTGCTGTCTTCATATAAGGCTGGTTTTCAATTATCCACTAAACCCATTTACAATGAATATGTTAAATGAACATTTATAGAGAATGTTTTAATCAAATCTCTACATAACATTCTGATTATTATTACTCAAATGAACACAGGAGATTAATGTAGACCCTTGTTTTCAGCTGTACAAAAACGATTGCACTATAGAAGAAGATCACTCATTTCTACTGAAAAAAAAAATCCAACTCTCTCTGCAGCCATGAATTTGTTAAACCTACAGGATTTTATGTATTATAAAAATGCTAGGTTGATATTTTGAACATGCTGCTTTCATAATGAGTCTATTGTTTGCTCTATATTTTATTACTCTTTGCATAGAATAATGGTAAATAGAATTTCTGTCTGAATATGTTCTGGAGTTGAATGAAATTCATGATGAACAAAAGGAATGAGCATCAGATCTGGTAGTTATTAGGATCAGCTGAAGCAAGGAGGGGCTGGGTGCATTCAAAATAGTACATCCCAGTCATTAACTGCAGAAACCAAACAGAGTCTGTTCTCAAGCTCTAAATGCTTGGAAAAAAATATATCTCTGTTCTTTTACAGTTTTCTCACTTAGCACCTGCTAAAAATGAAGAGGTTCATGCTTATCGCAGCACCTTTCTGCATTCCAATGTATTGAGGGAGAAAGAACAGCAGAACTGGAAAGAATTACTGCCAACATTTTGGGGAACAAAGAGTGCACATTTTATCTTACACAGAAAATAGACGACTTAAAGCAGGCTAGAACCTTCAAAGTTCCCCCCGCTTTTTTCCCCCACAAAATATGGTGACTGGCCATGTATATAAGATCCAAATGTAGTGAGCTATGAGGCTAGGTATATAATTTAATTACAATTATTTCTTTTTTCATACCATTTATTTTCACAGTGGACTTTTCTGCACTAAAATTATACAGGTACATATAGTCATTTAAGATTTTCTGCTGTGCTAATGAAGACTAATTCTCTCAGAAAGCAAAAGAGACAAAGCTTATTCAACAAAACCCAACCTTTAAGCAATACTAACAGAGTCAACTACTGTATAACTGTGAAACAGAAAAATTGCATTCCTTTTTTGTCTAAAAAATCTAAAGATGAAAAAAGTAATGGGTATCAGACAGAAAAGAGTAAACTGGTACTTTCAATATTATTGCAGAAACATTTTAAACCAAGTAGACTAAATTTAAATAATAAAAAGACTTGTATGAGTTTACATTAAATTTAATATTGCTAAAGCTTGATTGTGAACACGCTCAAATCTCTAAATCTAAAATTGTGCTCATTCAAGCAGGAGTTGTTTTCAAGGGAACTTTAAGGGGACTAATCAACGAATAATGACAATCTGAAGAAAAGTTTTCAGTAAAAATTGTTCAGAGATAGGCTATCCACTGAAATAACGTTACTTTCCAAAATCATCATTTTTATCTTGTTCATTCCAATCTGAGTTTTGGAGAGCCAAAGGAATAAGAAAAATACAGGTAACTGCAGAGTATCCCTATGACTGCCTAACTCTACTCTCTGGATATTCTGCCTGTTTCTCCTTGCCTCTGCTAGGTAGAAAGGACAAGAATGCTGCTCCAGTCCAGTTCTACTCTCTGCTTAACACACTGAATCCTGTTACGTCAACAACTAGATATCTATGATTTCTTAGCAAAATAATTAACCATTTGATTTCTTACTAGGCAATGGTAATAATGCACAAAGGCAGATCTTCAGCTTCTATAGAATACTACAAATGTATACATATATAACATCTGGCTTATGGATTTCTTGCAGCAGATGTGTTTGGGGTTTTTTTTCTATTCCTAGAGCAAATATTGTATATTCCAAGAAAGAAATGTAGAAAGTCCCAATTCCACATACATGGAAACATAGCACACAGAAAATGGAAAAAAATAAGTGACTGTGTTTTCTAATGATGGGTGTGTGATGGTGGAACACCCACCATTATCACACAAGGTAATGCTAGTGAATACAGAGAGTTATTTTTCATAAGTTCCATTTTGATAAACACCTTGCAAGTTGATAAACACATTACAACATCCCATATGTTCTGGAAAGTATGAGGCAAACTGGTAATTCTTACTCATATTTTTGAAATCCTTTTATTCTAACTGAATTTCAAATGTCTTAGAAATAATTTTTTCACTCCTTGTGGAGCTGGGATTTATTGATAGAATTTGTTCTTAGTAATGGTTCACATAAACTTCATCATTTAGTGATGGGCATGCCTGGAGACACATTGGAGACTATATCAGAACGATATATCATTCCTTTGTTTCAATTAATTATGTTTTCATTAATACAGTAAAGCAATCCACTATCCATTTAATTTTCTACTTTTAATTTGACATTTGTAACATTTATTTCTCAGTTCATGAATTAAAGTTTGATTCCTTTTTCAAAACAAACAAACAGTCCCTTCCACCCCCTGTTTATTCTGTATATTCCTCAATGTATGTCCAGGGCAACTCAAATTGTTTTTCAGCTCACAGTGAAAACATAAGACAGGCATCTAAAGAGTGAATCTCTTCCTATAAAGCATTGATAAAAAGTCTTATCAAGACATCAATACAGATGTAGTATAAAATCAGTAATACTATGAGTAAATCTGTTTGTTCTGTTTAGTCACATAATATTATAAAGACGGTATGAAGACCTAGAGTACTACTCAAGCAGTTTACTAATTTGGAGGTTGTCCTTACATCTGCCAGGGCTTGCAGAGGTGGAAACTAAATAATTTGCTCCATTTGCGTTCATTCATTTTTAGCACATCAAAATCTGTCAAGTCTCTTTCTGTCTCTCTCTAATTAAACATTAAATACTGGACTCCTACCTACACCACAAGTGATGAATTACATTCTTTAAACTATTACTACAAATAGCAACATGCTTCTGGTTCCAATGTTTTTATCTTTCTTCTTTCTGTCAGTCTGAGTCTGTTTGAATTACTGCTGCGCAGTGAAGCATCAACCATAGGGATAGAAGGGATCACCTGAGGATTGAGGGAATACTCTTCAAATTCATACATCACGTATTGTAAAAGATAATTGAGAATCTCCTTCTGGTATAGATCAAATTCTTGAAAACTCTGTCTCTGCTTTCTTCATATGAGAGTCAATCAAACTGAGTATATGGATGTTTACTGTGAGGTTAATCACTAGACAGTAACTGCCTGTCTGTACTGACCAAATAAATCAAATCCATACAAAAGAAAAATTATGAAGAGATCCTGGATATTGAGCTTAAATAAATATGATTGATTACTTGAATTCTCTCAAAACAACATAATCAATATTATTTCCAGACTAATCAACCGTATGAATCTAGTTCACCTCCAGTTGCTAGGAAAATTCTGTTTCTGACTTCTTTTAGGGAATATACTGTGGAACTACACTGCATTACATAGATAGTGATGTACTCCTGTCTTCCAATGTCATCCCCTAATTTTCTACCTTAGGTGTATGTTCAGCTATATTCTTTACATGTTTGTAAAACAGAGGTTAGAGGTCTGGTGAGGAACTGAAAATTTAATGGACCATTCTTCATACTCTTCTGCCACTGTGGACATTACTATTACAATATACATTTTGTTTTCATCTATGATGGATTTTACATATAGATATGGTACTTTTAAATGCAGAATATATTAAATGCATATTCTTCAATTGCTCTTTGCTAAATTATAGAGTTTATTAATGTTACATAATTACTCTGTGGAACTTGATACTTCAAAATGTTTTTGAAGCCAAGAATAAATGGATTAAAAAAAATCAGACTAATGGAAAATAGGTTAATTGGTAACCATGGCACATGACAACTGAGATCAGGAAGTTCTTGAACTGTAAACCACAGAAAGCTGGGAGAGAATACCAGAGGAAGAATACTACCATGATTCAGCCATGTGCTGTTTGAACACTACCCCTTACATACCTATCACCCAGTTGCAATGGTCTCACTGGGCTACAGCTACTGCTATTGGGTTGTAGTTACAGCTATTCTTATGTCCCAAGGCATTTGGCCACATGAAGAAGTATGATAGACTTAATGATCTCATTTTCTGTTAGAGGTAGTGCTTGCTGAGGCTACCTGTTCCTTGTCCACATTTTCCATTCAAAACCACGACCTATCCACAAGCTTTTGCAATAGACCAAAACTCAGACTTGTTCAAAATGTTACACATATTACTCTAAAGTATTCAGGACAACTTTGATGTATCAACTGTTCATATCTAGGCACACAACAAAGTTTTATGCAAAAGCGGTTTATGCGGCACAACTCAAATCACAATATTCAATGTTTTTTCTAAATATAAGAGATAGCAAGAGCGTGTGATTACCTGTAACTGTTAATTCCGTAGTTCTTCTGACAACAAAGAATCCATATTTTAACTCACAAGTGTAATTTCCAATGTCATCCTCTCTAACTTCCCGAATGACCAGAATGTCCTTTTTAAACACAATACTTGATCTCCACGTCTTTGACTTGCATTCCTGTTTAAAGATAATACAATACTTCAGTGACTATGTTCTTACACTTAAATTGGACCACTGTTGACAATGCTTCTCAAAGGCAAGAAAGCTAGGCAAGAGCTCAGGCTATTTATGAGCTTTACATACACTAAATATCTAAAAATCCAGTTCAGTTAAGTGTTGATTAAAAAGAAAAAAGATTACAGAATTTTATCAGCTGACTTAATATTTGCCCTCTGACAAAAAAAAAAAAAAAGAAGAGGAGTTGATTCCTTTTGTGGTTTTCTTTTGACGTTAGTTTGCTGAGGGGCTCCTATTTCATTTACTTATTTGTCATTACACTTATATCTGTGATCCACGACTGTTATATTACCAGTAGCTACAGGTTACAGGGGAGAATTTTTTTTTAATTTTTTTTAAGAAAATGTTAATTAAAAAAAGTAGAGAAACAGAAGAAGATGAGAATGAGGAGAAATGAGGTTAAGTTATGTATCTCTTTCTAAAACCATCTTAGAATCAAAGTTCACTGAACTCTTAGCAAAAGGTGAATTTTTCGATCTACAAAAATGTGTATTTCAATCTTTACTACCTAAACATTACTTTTTACATTATAATAGAGAATATACATTTTTTCATACATCTTTATTAGCTCCCTAAAATGATCAACTTATTTTCACCTAATTACCCTATGTACTATTTGAAATTGCTTTGAATATTTTTAGTGCTTCTAGGTTTTCTATTTTTTTTTGTGTTGCAAACCGGCATATTTATAAGCTATTAGAAAAATACTAGACATACTGTCAGTTAAGTCAGCCAGAATCCTTCTAGGCCAGAAGTTGTCACTGATTAGTAAATTATCAGACTTTTAAAAAATAATTAGAATGCATACCAGCATATAGTTAAACTAGGACTTCCTATATACACAGATATCTGTAGATGTCTGTGTAGACAAAATACACAGAATATAAATTTCAGATTTACTGAACAGTTTGGGGACTTTAAATCGTGTGCATTACAGTAGTGAAGCACTGAGTATTTCCTGCAGATGGTAAGAAATCTAGAACTCAAGCTGCTCTTTATGGAAGCTCTAGTGAGCTGCCCACAGGCAGCACTATTTGCAAGAACTTGGCCCTTAAGTAATGATCTAGAAATCAATACACAATATTGAAATAAAGTTATTGATAAGAACAATGAAATCACTGATATTTGCAAGTAAAAGCTAGTATGTAAAGACCAAAGTTTCAGAAGTCTGATGAATTTTATGGTGAACAATTAAGCCATTAACTCAGATAACAGCATGCATAGCTATCCTATTTATATTTTTCCAAATAGATTTTATGTCTGAGTTTTCAGAAACACACTGGTATAGCATGAGCAGTTGCTGCATAAGCAGCTCACATGGCTTTACCTTAGCATATCAAACCAGCCCAGACTGGTAACACTTTTCTTTTTTAGCCCTCTTGTTAGCAGAAAGCTGCCGATTCTTTGTGACATCCATGAACTAATGTTAAGATAACACCAACTCTGAAGTTTACTAAAGGAAGTATTTGAATCTATCTCTCTCACTTGGTTTATTCTTTTCTCTCACTTAGTTCATTCTTTTCTGTCCTTGATTCTGTTGTCTGTTCTTAACAAATCTTAAAAATATCCAAGTTTCATATCATATTTAAATCATGAAAATCATCAGAACATTGCATAATATCTTGTTGAAGGTGAAAATCTTTTGCATTCCTTACCTTATACCACAGAATTTCAGGCTCCCTAAATGGAAATAAAAAATCCTCAATTTCAGGGCATGAGATTTCCTTGCTTTTGCTAAGTTCAGCTTTTTCAAAATATTTCATCTTTGAATTGTAGCAGAGTCCAGTGTCATTTTCACCCACCGTCAGAGAAATGGACACTTTCATACAGTAAGTTGAGTTTCTGCAATGCAATAAAAATAGAAATAAAAGTCTAATATGAAAAAAAAAAAGCCAATGTACATGACATTGTTTTTAAGTCATTATCATCCCAAGCAAAAGGTAGAAAATCAGATATTGTATTTTGTTTGTATTTTATAGCTGTTCATGATAATTTTACTTTTCTCAGCCATTAACTACAATATTTAGAAGGTGTTGGCCTTACTCTGTGACTAAAGCTTTATCTGTCCCTTTTGTCAAGCTCCTTCTAACATTACTGTCCTTACTGTGTATTTGAGGACAATTTCCCCAAAAGCAAATATGCAATAAAAGCTCCATGTATTTACCATTGAAGCTAGACCACCAACTTGCTGACAGACATCATTACGACAGCTCTCAGGAGTAAACAGATCATGTTGTAGTACTACAGGCAAATGCCAAACTGGAACTTGGGCACCACACCGAGAGCCACCTACTCATCACATCTGAGCATGCTTTGAACTAGAAGTGGTAATCTTTTTGCTGCCTTTAATTAAAGTGAGTCTTGTGATCCTTCCAATTATAGAATAAAGGACGTTTTAACCTAATGGACTGCTAACTTGCTTACCTTAGCCTTCAGTACCCATGCTCCCAGGCCAAAATGTTGCTTCTGCATTACCTACATTCTTCATTAGTTTGGGCTCTCTCCTGAAACTTGTTACTTCCTCTGCTGCTGGATGTTGATATGCCAGGCAGCCAGAGACTAGGGAACTTTGTCTTCCTTCCCACATTTCACTATGCACTTTAATTAGACTCAAAGACAAAATTACTTGATTTTTTTTTTTTTCATTTCAGTTTCCAGGTGAGCAGCAAAAGAATGTGTAAAGTTGAGCACTCCCCAGGAACACACTGTAACAATGCAAGATTTCTCTCTTACTGTTTTGTAAATGCATTTGACTCCTGATCTACTGAAAGAGGATCCTGCAGAAAGCCCTGAGGAAACATTCATTTTCTTATTTCTTTTCTCAGAATCTATGAGCTGATTAGTGATTTACAACAGTCTTGTGTGTGTCAGACATGGCAGAATCTCAAAGATGGCTACATTTTCTCCTTCTCTTTAGATTTCTTAATATCTGTTCAAGAAGAGGAGACAGAAATGCTTAAGAACAAAGAATAAGAGGAACTTCATTCAAAGAACTCTATAGCCCAATTTTCTAGAGAAAATGTAAACCTGAAAAGGTTTATATAAGTAACTGTCAAATTAGAGAATATTCTTAGAAATGTAAATTCTGGAATGGAATGGCCCTTAGCTATCCAGGGTCATTCATGGACTTGTAAGGAAAACAAACACAAAATTACTTTCTTATAATGAAGCTATAAGTATAATTTGTTACCCCATTCAAGAATTTGACTGTATAAAGCAAATAAAGTTGTTTAAACTTCATGCAAAGCAAAGAATGCATCCACTGAATATGGATCACTCCTGCTGCCTTTAAGCCGTTTCAGAGCTGATCACCATTCCTACCTGTACATGCAATTTAAAATCATTCAGTATTTTAAAGAACACATTTTCATTACTGTACATTATATTATTCCTCCGTTAAGGTGCTACTTGGAATATTTATTTATTATGTGGCTTGAGAACATCATAAAAAAGTTACCTAAGTCAGGTTTTCCAAATTGGTAATATTCTCTTTTTCTGTTCTTGAGATACCTATACCTTGGAAACAGGTCTAAACAACCCATCAGGCTCTGAGGGTCAAGAGTACATTACCTACATGAGAGGACTCCACTATTGGATGACAGGGAGCAATGCATAAGGAGGTATCGGCTATTTAATTTGCACATTTAAATATTCTCTTTCATTCCTTTCCATGTGTTTGAGCATTATGTTGTGTTCATATTACTGAATCTCATGATCTTAAAATTTTTTTAGAAGGTCTTGGAGGGAAAAAAAAAAAACAAAATCCACTTAACTGTCATCCCATTCTCTGAACAAGCAAGCTAAGTAAAATTGTCATATATGTTTTGTTGTTTTCCTTCAGTATTCAGAGTGAACTGGCCAAAAAAATCTTATTTGTTTTTCAGTCTACTAAGAGCTCTGTTCTGCAACAGTGGCAATGTCAACTGCCAGAGCTGGAATTCCTTCTACAGTACGTCCAAGTTTCCAATGCAACAGCAGATCCTTTACCAGATGCAGCTTAGGCTTCCTGCTTCATAAGAAGACAGTTATTTTGGAAATATCTCTTTCTTTGAAGAGGATGCTGGTATTTAATAACTCAAAGTTGCACGTGTCTGTGATTTGAGTCATAGATATAAATGTCCTGCAGACAGAAGCACAAATTGACTGGACTTTAAGGTAATTATGTTATCAACTGTCAGATATAAGGTACTGAAACTTTTTGGGTGGATACTTTGTCAGCTGAGTTCCCTATCAGAATTTCCTCACAAAAGCCCAAAATATCATCAAAAAACCTTAAAGCTCCGGATACCCCCCGGTGACACAGATTTCTTATTGCGACTCTACTAACTGCACTGCCAATTTGACTCATCTTGTACACTGTGTCAGAAACCAAGGACGTTGGGATGAAACAAAACTCAAAAAGAATTATATAAAAGGCAGAGCAACACAAACAGTATGAGCAAAGGAAATAAAGTTAATGGGCTCACAGAACAGAAAAAGAGAAAGAAAATTAAACAGTCCCTAGGTGGGAATGAAGGAGGAGATAAGCTGGCTGGTTACAGCTAGAGCATGATGGATACTGTAGATGTCAAGCCCCTCAGCTAGCAGAAAGCACAGCAGGCAGCAGAGCCCTCCAGCAAGCGTGCATATACTTCAGAGAGTAAAAAATACTCATATGTTAGAACTAAGAAAATTTTCCATATGTCTCTTACTGGAGGCACCAGATCAAATGAACGAACAAACAAACCTATGTCGTGAGTTCAAGGAAATATTCTAAGCCAATGGAAACCCAATGTTACATTCATTACTAAGAGCAAATGCTGCAAACAATTTTTCTCCTTTTATTCTCCAGTGTGGTCAAAACTGTGGACCTTTATCACTAGGCAGCTACACTTCAAAGTAGTACCAGTCTAAAACCTCAAATCTGCAACAGCTACTGAAGTAAAATTCAGGCAACAAAAATCACACAGGTTATGAATACACTGTAGAGGGTTTACTAGAACTGTGTGTGTTTCCTCTTGTCCACAAGACTAACTTGCTTATTAGGACTCAGAAAATATTCATCCACCTGCTACCACTGATGAACAAAAAATATTTCATATGGTACGACAGAGGCTGCTCCAGTGTTTGACATGGACCCATGCGGTCATCTTCATCCTATGTGTCATTTATTCACTACTTGTATATAAATGTTAAAGTAAAAACAATATGGCAATAGTATCTACTTAATATATTGATTTCATTATAGGTCTTTTATTTTTGTAGTCATTTATCATCCTTAAAATTTTAGGGCCCAGTAGTAATGGATATGTAACTGAATCCTGTGATAACGATAGGACAGAAAAATATATAAAAGGCTTAAATTCTCGGTGGCTTCTATATCCCAGGTGTAGTTGCTCTAATGCCCAGCTTCCTACAGTTCCCTTGAATCAATGGTTCACCTTTTCTCATCTGATATTATTTAACTTCTTGGTTGTACGGCAGTCATGTGAAAGCATATAGAGCACTGACTAACAAGAGCCTGTTTAAGTAAGAACAATAGACTTCTGCTTTTCACCCTTTTCTCTGCTAGAAGCGACATCCACCTCATCACTTCATCAGTACCTATTTCACCTTAATGTTAGTTGACCTGCAACTGTCATAGATGTAGAGTCATATAGGATATCTGTCTATGGGATACCTTGATATTCAGACCCTGTGATACAGTAGAGTGTGACAGAGCGAAGAGCAGAAAAGCTTTATGTAGAGAACTAAAATAACATGGTTAAGTTTGAGGAAAAGTAAGAAAATGTGTGGGAAAGTGTTGTAAAGAAAACAAAAGTGCAGTTAAGTAAAGAGGCGATCTCGACGAAAAGCAGAAAAATGTAGGTTAAACAACCATAAATACAGCGACTTTACAAAATCTTTTCCTTCTCCAGACAGTAACCCAGAAGTCACAGCAACACCCTGAAGACTCTGCTTAATTCATGACCCAAGTAAGTATTTTCTAAAATAAGATCAATGGTTATTTACAGTCCTCTGAGATTCTCAATTACTATACACAGGTATATCTTCCTTAAATTAAGTGGAATTATAGTAACTTGTAATAGACGGGTCTATGCAATGCTTTATTCTTACAACCAAATTAATTAGGTAGACTGATTTTTGAAAAACGTAGGATTACAATTAACTATTTCTACAAAACAAAGTTAAAACCTGAAATAATTATTAGCAACTGAAACAGTTTTATGACTATCACTCATTCATCAGCTCATGGATTTGCAGTACTTATTGCTATTTAAAAACTTCATTCTTCATATTATGCAATTAGAAATTAAAGCGAGCCAGTAGAGTAAAACTTGCCATCTACCTACATAAGCTATGCTTTAACATCCATATCATTACCAACAATAACATTATTAAAAGATTTTTCTTCAGCTGAGCTTCTTTGCTGAAGAACCTCCTAACATTTTGAAGAAAAATAGGTTTTCCTTTCTCTGTGCCTTTTCTCTGCTTGAATTAACATCCACTTCAGGATGCTATTTCTTTGAGATATGGGCTGGAAAATATACATACACATTTCATGTTTTTTTCTTAATTGTAGAAAAGATGGTTGAAGCAGAAAAAAACAAAGGAATACATCTTGCATTTTAGGTATTTAGTCTAGACGCATGTCCCACCTTATTCATGTGGATGGTATTTTTCTTTTGATCAGGCATTGTGATTATGAGAATATCCCAGAGGATACACTTTTGATCACTACCAGTCAATCAAGTAGCAAAGAAAATATGAGCTATTGACAAGAATCATGAATAGTGAATGGACCTGCAAATACAGAACTTTCACTGATTCATATAAGGCTGAGATCTTGTCTATTCAAATACTTGTAAAGTGGTTCCTTATTGAGTACAAATGATAAAAGTGTACAAATGATAAAAGCATATGTCTGAAAATCTTACTTCCAATGGATTTATTTTTCTTTTTTTTTTTTTCAAGAAAAAAAGCAGGAGTCTGTAGTGTAATCCAAAATATCCATGATTGGACATAGATCAACTTGTCAAACTTCAGACAAAAGTCTTTACAAAGAATAACCTTAAGAAGCTTAAAGAAGGCAGAACTTTTGGAACAGAAAGCTTTAGAATGAGTTGCTTTAGTAAGATTAGATTATCTTTGTTGGTTGTTTTAATTTCTTTGGGGGTTTCTAAAAGCTTTGCATTTACAAAGACATGACAAGAACATCCTTCTGTTTCATAAAATCACATTATTAACCTTCTCCTCTAATACTAAACACCTAACACATAACATTTATTCAGCCTTAGAAGCAAGAATTGAAAAACAAGTTGATGAATACTTAAGACAGGACACTGGAAAACTCTTCACAGCAGCCTGTGAAGACAAATTTTACACACAAATAAACTTTGCCTCATTCTGTCCCACGCGAAAGAATACGAGGAATATGGATTAACACTATTTTTCTAGAAAAAACAGGAATCTTTTCTTCATCTTTACAGCATCATTATGTATCTCCTTTCTCTTTTTAAAGGTAAGTATACCAAAAATCTGTTGTAGTCGATTTCTTTTTTTTTTTCCCTTTTTGTAGTTCTCAACAGATTTCATGTTTTTTTCTCCTGCAGTTTTCATTCTATCCTATATTTCACCTGTTAAACAAGAACTGATTACACAGAAAGCACCTCCTTTAAACTTGGTGAAACACCAAGCAGAAGAGAGAAGAAAAAGGGACGGATTTATCAGTTTGCAGAGAAAAAAATATAAATCTCTGAAAAATTGCATTTGACCAACAAGTGGTCATTTAACAGCAGCAGGGAGGAAAAAACACGCACACAAAACCCCAGCAATTAACTTCTGAGACACTGAAAAAAATTATAAACTATTTTTTTTAAATAAAAAATGAATAGTCCAGGCAGATAACCAACAAAATAGTAGAAATAAATCTCTTACAGATTACATATTGAGTCACTGTTTTAAATTGCTTGTCAAGTAGGCAATAGACAATAGTAAACATTATGATTCCAGGTTACAAAAAAAAATTAAAACAGAGAGTGGTATATAAAAGCTATGTATGTTTTTTTCATTTGGCTTTGCCTTGCATTTTTGGTTTGCATGTGAGCCCACCAAATGATGTGAGCAGGAACATTCTGCATAACACCTTCATCCCTTACCTTTTGCCAGGCTGCTGAGATTTTCATGCCACTGGAAGATACAGAATCCCATAACGCTGGATGTGGGATGTATGTATATATTCTTTGCCCTCTTACGGAAACCACCTAAGGGCAGCAACTTATGCATCATCACAAGAAAAATCAGGGAAGGAAATTATTCCAATATTTCTAAATTCTACCATGTCAAATATCTCCAAGAGATTTTTGATCTTCATATAAGATATTGCAATTATGTTTTCATACACTTACATATGCTTAAGTAAGGTCTAAAACAAGTCTTGAAAATAAACACTGGTCAGAACTGATGGTTGCAGTAGTATCAACACCATTTTGAAATTAATACCTTCATAAGCCTGCCACCATGCAAAAAAACCCTGTTTCTGCTTTCCCTGTCATTCTAATAAACAAGCTATTAAGAACAAAGAAATAAAAAAAAAAACACACAGACACAGATGAGAAATTCGTAGGCAATAATATCAAAAAGCTTGGTGGTATTTATACAATATGTTAACTCCAGATTTTTTTAGTACTACTTTACATGGTCCAATGTGGTATCAGTTAATCCAATACAGAAGTGTCATTACATCTGCATAACATGAAAATACAACAAATGATTACATTAGGAAATAAAAAAAAAATACATGTATTTTAATTCCTGGAGTTCTAGTCAATTTTGTGTATAACATTGTTATAACCTGTAGCACATAAAAAAATAAAAACAAGCGTAACTTGTATATAAAAACAAACTCAAGAAAAGAGGGACATGGCAAAATTGCTACAAGTCTCACAGTCAGCATAATGATCAATTTTTAATAGTTGTTAATACACTAGAGACTCAATGAAGTTGCTAACTTCTGTGTCTAGGAACAGAAGAAAGTACAATTAATCTGAATTAACTTTATTTCATTATTTATACTGATAGATAATGAATACAATCATCACAGAATACTAGCAATTGCTAATAATATATCACTAATAGGGTTTTTTCCATTAATTACCACCGACTAGTGATACCCTGTTACTGAATGTAATTATACTTCAAGCAGTAATAAATCTATTTCATCTGAATTTAGTTAAATTCAAATGCTACAATATTAATAATAACTTTGCCATACACACACAAATGTATCCTAAATTTAATTCTGTCTGACTTGGTACGTTTGTGTAGCACCATTAAATTTAAAAGAGCCTAAAGCAGCAATATTGACCATCTACTGATTTACAGATTTGTGTTGTAGTGGTCAAGAGTCTGTGGGACAGAGAGAGTCAGAATCTAAGAATCTTAGTATTTAAAAAATATTTTTCCCCCATGTCATGTAATCTCAGCTGTTAACTATTCTCAGTCAGTCTATCTGCCATCATGTGATTGCTTTGGAAAAATGACAACCTCTATTGGTTACACTAACTGTGCTTTAATTCACCTATCATGTGATACTTTTTTGGAGGGTTTCTTTTGTTTGTTTGTCTTTTTTTTTTTTTTCTGAACAGGGTAATAAGAAGAGCTGACAAGCTATTCAGTTAATTGTTCCTTAATCTGTCCAGTCACAAACGTTCAGAAGCATAAAATTAGCTAGATTCTTTTCCTACATATAAGCGAAGCTTTTCATTTACCTATTTTATTCAATAGATTTTTCAAGCAATAAAAAATTAGGTCTAAAACATACAAAATACAAAAACAGGAAGCAAGAAGCTCTTTGCGTATTTTTATTTAAGACAACAAATCCATTTAAATCAAATTTATCTGAAAAAAATTAAATTAGCAGATAACTTGTCAGAGAGAAAAGAACAGGAGGAGGAGGAAGAGGAGACACAAGGGGGAAAGCAAAGGGAACACACAGCAAGAATAGTTTCTCCAAACTTTAATGCTTACAATATTGACATTTACATTTGAAGGAATTGCTTAAAGAACTAGGCACTTAAAGCATAATTTCTTTATAAAATAGAACTCTAAAAAGGGACAGATGGGTTACTCTTATGAAACTCCGCTTTTTTCCTGCATTGAATAAAACCTGGTAATTGTCAATCTCCTCTTCAGCCTCAACAGAGAGAACTCAGCTGTGGATTTATACAGCTCGGTGCTCTCCAGGCAGCATTCCTCATCATCCCTATTCATGACAGAAAGAGGGAAACTGGGACTCTATCCATTACTTGTCCAGTCCAATTGTTTACTATGCATACCCTTCACCAGCAGGATAATTCAGGGGAGTATAGTGTGTAGCTTACACTGAAGACACATTGTCTTTGAGACTAGAAAGAAGTGCCCTTTGGAAAGTCCTTACCACTCTCCTGAAGAGGGAATTTTAACCCAACCCCTGTTTTGTTTCTTTGTAGAGTGCAGCCAACTTGCTTTCTGTGTGAAGAAGCAGTTCTTCTCATCAAAGGTGTTCAGGGTAAGACTATCTTCATCTAGTACACAAAGGCAGCATTTGAAGGAGGGATGAACAGGGCAAATAGACCTCTGTTGATCCTGGCATTGATCATCAGGCACAACAACATCCTTCTGCAGTTCTAAATAAGGTGTAATGAAACTGCAGTACAATAATGATACCAGTAAATGCAGCCAGACCCTCTAACAATGTTTTTCACTTAAGACAGCAGTCTTTGCTTTCCTCTGCATACCTGTTATTTCTCCTTCATTTTCAAGGGATGTAATACTTTTAGTACATGTCCTGTCATGACACTGGATTTTAGCAGGGTATATTAAACATGATGACTAACAGGAAGTTAACTGGCAGCAGAGCAGACATGTTTTTTCAGTGTACATCATAACAGTAAATTCATTTTTTACCTTTTCAGTAGCATTACTAGAAAAATTGCAAGCTTTGCATTAATAGAGATCAGTTGTTTGTGCTGAATTATGTTATTGTATTATGCTATTTACCAAGGTAAACAAACTTGAGAGCAAACAGGAAGCAAAAAGAAATTTTTTTATGTTTCCTCTCATCACACAAGCTGAGTTGGGAAAGTAACTTTATTTCCAACTCCTTCTAAACTGGACATTAAAAAAGAAAGTCTGAGAAATGTCTTTTCTTCACAGTATTTTAAATTTTAATAAGTAAACTTGGCCACTGATGTCAATATTCACTTTCTATAAATGGTCCAGCCCATTTCAGAGGAAAACTTTTGTTGACTTTGTTAATTAGTTATTTCATGGTTTTGTAGACACAATTCGGTCCTTTTTCAGTCCAAGTAACTTCTGTTACTTGTTATTCAGATTCCTGAATGCTGGAAAGAAAAGCATTGATGAGAAAAACAAAAAACGTTATTGATAAGCTACTTGCACTCTTGGCCAGTGGCTCCAAAGGCTCTGTGTGAGTTTTAAAACTTTCACACAAAAAATTTTAAAGCCTTTAGATAGCAGTGGGGTTGTTTGAGGACACGCCTGAGGTGTTGGGCCACATGGCAAGGAAGGAAGGACAGTGTACCCTACTGCAGACAGAATTGCTGCTGCACAGTGAGGTCCCTTTGGTGGGGTGCTCTGATGCCCTCAGCAGTCTGTGGCTTCTGGACCATTTGTTCAGGATAGCAGTTTTCACACTTTGTATGCAAGGTTCCCTTGTCTGAGTTTTTTTCCCGTAAACTCTGTGATGGCTGGCTCCCACAGTCCCTGGATCTGATAGCTGAAATCACAGATTGCCTTTTCCACAGAGCTTCCAGAGCCAACAGAGCTGCAAGTACTAGGGCATTGCTGCAAGAGCGGGGGAAGAGAGAAGTGGAGGGATATGGACAGAAGCTGGCTGGAATTTTCCTCTGTGCCTTCGAAATTATCTCCTGCTTCCACACCCCAGGGGGCCAACCCAGTTTGAAAACTGCTTTTGCCCTCAATTGGATTACATAAGCACTGATTTCTTCCCTCAAGGGTCACCTAATTATGTGCATGATACTACGAAATAACCCACTGCACATGAGCCTCCAGAACTATTTGAATATCAATGCTCTGCAAGATACTTGTTTTAATATGTTTGAATTAGTCACAGCAGAAAATATTGTTCAATTTTAGTGCCCATTTTCACCCTTGGAAGCCAAAACTTTCACATTTTAGCTTCTTCTGATACAAGTGGTATGTGCTGCCATCCCAAGTTTCCCCTTCTCTCCAACTCTGCCAAAAGAGAATGTCAAAGTACAAAGTCCAACTGCATTAGAATAACGCTTTCCTTGTGTTAGAGAGAGGTGCTGACTGATGCGAAAGGCCTTTTATTGGTGTTCTGGACAATAAAAATGAAATACAAATTAGCTTTTTGAAAGGGAATTGAATTACCTCATCCTTATAATACCTTAAAGCTTCTTTTGTGACTAAGCTAGAAAAAAATATATATATGTGTATACTTTTATGTTATTGACTTTTCTGTATGATCTCTGTCCTTTTTAAAATCTAAGTGAAACTTACCCCTTTGAGAGCTGGAATCAATCTGACATTGATTTCCACATTTTAATAAACCCTCACTTTCTTAGTACAAAATACTTGAACAAAATTATGACAATAATCTTAATTAAGAACTTGTACTGGCAATTACATGGAAGGCACAATTGCATAAAATTAACTGATGTCCCCATAAAACATTTTCTTTAAAATTGAAGCTTCCTTTCAGATAAATTAAAAAACATAAAAAATCCATACTCTTACAGTACAGGAATATCTAAATATTCCTATAGTGTAACTCTGTACTCCTACAGTATACAAATACATATCTAAATAGATCTTATTTGAAGTTAAACTTTCTTTCAGATAAGTTTAAAAGAAAACATCCATATTCTTACAACATATATTCCTATACTCTATGTGTCTATACATATGTATATATGTATAAATCAGTCATATGAGTATATTACACAGAATCACAGAATGTTAGGGATTGGAAGGGATCTCGAAAGATCATCTAGTCCAATCCCCCTGCCGGAGCAGGATTACCTAGACCATATCACACAGGAACGCGTCCAGGCGGGTTTTGAATGTCTCCAGAGAAGGAGACTCCACAACCTCTCCGGGCAGCCTGTTCCAGTGTTCGGTCACCCTCACCGTAAAGAAGTTTTTCCTCATATTTATGCGGAACCTCCTGTGTTCCAGCTTGCACCCATTGCCCCTTGTCCTGTCAAGGGATGTCACTGAGAAGAGCCTGGCTCCATCCTCATGACACTTGCCCTTTACATATTTATAAACATTAATGAGGTCACCCCTCAGTCTCCTCTTCTCTAAGCTAAAGAGACACAGCTCCCTCAGCCTCTCCTCATAAGGGAGATGTTCCACTCCCTTAATCATCTTCGTGGCTCTGCGCTGGACTCTCTCTACCAGTTCCCTGTCCTTCTTGAACTGAGCGGCCCACAGCTGGACACAATATTCCAGATGCGGCCTCACCAGGGCAGAGTAGAGGGGGAGGAGAACCTCTCTCGACCTGCTGACCACACCCCTTCTAATACACCCCAGGATGCCATTGGCCTTCTTGGCCACAAGGGCACACTGCTGGCTCATGGTCATCCTGCTGTCCACTAGGACCCCCAGGTCCCTTTCCCCTACGCTGCTCTCCAACAGGTCTGCCCCCAACTTGTACTCACACATGGGGTTGTTCTTGCCCAGATGCAGGACTCTACACTTGCCCTTGTATTAGGGCATATTAGGGATTCCAGTAATTGTAAAACCAATCAGAGAGAGTATGTGATTTAAGAAAGTTATCATATAATGTTTTTTAAAGCATATTAATAATATACCTATATGTTATTCACTGTGAGTAAAGCCCAATTTTTAAAATAACTTCCTATTAAAATATTTGGTATGTAAACTCCTTCAGAGAATAGCACTTACACATGGATTGCAGGTAAAAATGTTAGACGTGGTTAAAAAGGATGTGAATCGATCATAAAACCATTGTACTGTGCAGAGTATATAGAGTGAATACAATATGGATTACTACTAGTCTGAATTTAATAGTATATTTAATATTTTAGTGCTACTTACACATTTAGTGCAAAATTAGCTATTCAGTTCAGTGAGGCTTCCTAGGATCACTAGTGACAAAATTTTGGTCCAGTGAGTCATGAAGTGCTAAAATGGAGATGTGTCAGAATGATATTAAATGTTTTCTCTGCAGCAGATAAATGTATATTCCCAAAGGAGACAGAAGCATGAAGAGCTGTGCGAGTATACCCTTACAGATAAAAATCCCTTCAGGCTTCTACAAACTGCATGTGCTGGTTTTGGCTGGGATAGAGTTAATTTTCTTCATAATAGCTAATATGGGGCTGTGTTTTGGATTTGTGCTGAAAACGGTGTTGATGACACAAAGATGTTTTTGTTACTGCTGAGCAGTGCTTACACAGAGTCAAGGCCTTTTCTGCTGGGACAGCTGACCCCAACTGACCAAAGAGATATCCCACACCATATGATGTCATGCTCAGCATATAAAGCTGGGGGAAGAAGAAGGAAGGGGGGGACATTCAGTGTGATGGCATTTTATCTTCCCAAGTAACCATTACGCGTGATGGAGCCCTGCTTTCCTGGGGATGGCTGAACACCTGCCTGCCGCTGGGAAGTAGTGAATGAATTCCTTGTTTTGCTTTGTTTGTGTGTGTGGCTTTTGCTTTACTTATTAAACCGTCTTCATCTCAACCCACGAGTTTTCTCACTTTTACTCTTCTGATTCTCTCCCCCATCCCACTGTGGGGGAAGTGAGCAAGCAGCTGTGTGGGGCTTAGTTGCTGGCTGGGGTTAAACCATGGCACTGCAGTAGGGAGATGATACCTTAGCATGAAACACCTCTAGGTAGACTGTCTCCTCATAATTCAGGAGATGATGGCACTTGCTTTTTCTTGGGAGCCAATGATGGTGAAGAAGAGTAAATTTTATACCTCACTTGAAAACATATGCCAGAATAGCAGAAATGCAGTACTATGGCTTCTTTGGAAAACAACAAGTTAACAGAGTTTTATTATTCCTCCCATTCCTTTCATTTACAGAATCACAAAATCACAAAATGGCTGAGATTGGAAGGGACCTCTGGAGGTCATCTGGTCCCCCTGCTCAAGCAGAGCCACCTAAAGCTGCTTGCCCAGGAACACGCCCAGACGGCTTTTGAATATTGCCAAGGGTGGAGACTCCATAACCTCCCTGAGCAACCTGTGCCAGGGCTCAGTCACCCTCACAGTGAAAAGTGTTTCCTGATGTTTAGACAGAATCTTCTGTGTTTCAGTTTGGGCCCATTGCCTCTGTCACTAGCCAACACTGAAAAGAGCCTCACTCCATCCTCTTTGCACCCTCCCTTCAGATATATATATACATTGATGAGATCCCCACTGCACTCTTTCTTCTCTAGGCTAAACAGTCCCAGCTCTCTCAGCCTGTGCTCATAGAAGAGATGCTCCAGTTCCTTAATAATCTTCGTGTGTCTTCATTGTACTCTCTCTAGTCTGTGTTCATGTCTCTCTGGTATTGGGGAGCCTGGAACTGGACATAGTACTCCAGGTGTGGCCTCACCAATACTGAGTAGAGGGGAAGGATCACCTCCCTTGACCTGCTGGCAATACTTTGTCTAATGCAGCCCAGGTTGTCATTAACCTTCTTTGCCACAAGGGCACATTGCTGGCTCATATTCAACTTGGTTTCCACCAGGATCACCCTCTTCTGCAAAGCTGCATAGATTGTTATTCATGGAGCACCTGCTTTGTAGTTTTGTTTTTTTTTTACTGGCAGGGGATGGAGGGGAACTGTTAAAGGAAAATATTTTTTCCAAGGATTTATATAAAAGGGACAGAAAAAAATAGCAGTTGGTATGAGAATGAACAGAAAAAAATGCTTACTTATTGAAGCCAGAGGCCCTTAAAATGATGTCTACCATTTGGTGCAACAGTGCGTGCCCAAGCAGCTGTGCCTATGCAGGGTTCTGCGTTGAGGAACTAATGTTACTACATGCTGATGACTCAGAAGGTCATCAGATACTGGAACATCTTTACCACCAAATCATCCCTTCTGCAAATGCAAACCACCTTATTTTATATTACTAAAACTGAGACATTTTTGGAAACAAAGAAGATGCTGAATGGCTTTCCCTTTTCCCCTCTCTTTGCTTGATGAAATAGCACAAGTTCAACCTACAGTTCTCAACTAGAGCTAGAGGAGGACAGATCCTATCGTTCAGTCTCAAATGTTAAGTTAGATTCTTCTGTTCAGCTGTTAAGCAGCTGCATAAAGAATATCCCTTGAAGGTTTCTGTCTTGTTTCTGAATGATTAGATATTTATCTCTTGCTAACTCTGCATGAGTGTGTTCTTTTCTGAGTAGAGATTTCTCATGTTCCACTATCAGAGTTACTTATTAAAGGTAGATATGGACAGAGATATCCAACAGTTATAATGTTTATTATAGATATTAGAAGAATGACATTTGTACATGAATAAAATTCCTTTGAAATTCTCTCCATAACTCTTTTCCATATGTACCCAGTAAAAAATGGGAATAAGTATGACATGCTTTGAAAGCAGACATTAAACAAGAGAAAAATCACCACATTTATTAGGTTACTGCTTCAAGGCTGTTTACTAGCATGCTGATGCCACTTCGCCAGACTCCTGGGAGTTCTCAAATGAAACTGCATTACAACTCTCAATTTAAAAAGTAAATAATTCCAATACTTATGACTGCTACATTTGTTAAGAAACAGTTTTAGTTATTCTTGTTTTACACTTACTTTCCTGTGAAGAAACAATTCAGAAAACAGTCAGTCATCTTTACCAGAAGCAGAATTGGAGAGAAGGTCTCTCAAGTAGTATGACGCCCCACAGATGAATGTAAGAGCATTGCTGTGTGCAGATTGAACTAGACCTCAAAAGAAAGCACCAAGTTTCTGCAAAAAAGTTAGTCTTTGGCAATGCTTAACCTGCTACCAAAGCAGAACTTTATAAAGGTGCAAAAACTTCATGAAATTTATACAACTGAATACCTCAGAGCAAGTCCTGAATTTCCAAATAAGTAACTTACATGCTGAAAAGAGAGCAGGATTTGTATAAACAGATCAATAAACAAAAGAATATAATACAATTTGGATATGTCTTTCATCCAAGGACCATAAAGTATATGGGAAATTTATCTAATAACTATTTTTGGCTGTGTTCATATGAACAGCTTTACCACAAAATAGTTTCCAAAATTGCGTCAGTGTGATCTGCATCGACACAGCAAATATTTTTAGTTCACTCTAATTTTGAGCTCTAAAACGTGATCCTGATCCACTTCAGGCTGTTGCTGAGGATCAGAGTCATGGAAGCTTAGGAAACAGAAACCAGAACTCAAATTGCATTCATATTATGATCATATCAACAGCATCCCTGAAGCCAAATATAGGCGAGCAAGCACTTCCACCCACCCCAGCTACCTACTCTGCCCAGTGTTGAAAGTGTTAGTTCTCAGTCCTGCCTCCAGAGGTTCTTTCCAGTCTGCCTGTCTGCCCTTAAATGTACTAAGAGCCATCTTTATGTCCACGTTCAAAGGAAAGTGTAGAAATGCAAGCTTTACCTGGCATCTTTAACTCCATGTTAAAGAATGAGTAATTCCCTCCTTCTGCAGCATCCCCAAATAAAATAATTCTTGTTTTCCTGATCTTCTTGACATAATGTAAAAAACCCAACAACTGTACAGCTTCATTCCTGTCAGTGCCAGGTTTCCATCTCCAGAGGCCAGCCCCAAGCAGAACATGATGCATTTGAGAATTCAGCAGAGCCTCAAGTTTCAAGTATATGAAACCATACTATTTTTTTGTCTCATATTATTATCAACCACCAAGGTAAATAACTCTGAGGTGAAAAATGAAAAGGTTACAGAGGCTTCAGCTGCCCCAACAAAAAGAGAGATATGAGGATAAGGCACAGACAGGTGCCAGACACCATAACTATATATTTTCATTTCTTGTTTTAGTTTTCAAGCCTGCAGCTGCCTCTCATCCTCAGAAGCATGAATCATCCAGAATATGCAGACACGAAAATCCAAAGTCATGTGAACAGTGGCAATATGAATGTATGAAAGCATTTCTGCACAGACAGCTTTGAATAATTTTACCTAATCCAAGCGTGCCTGTGTAAGCTATTTTAGTTTGACAAAAATGAGTTTTGCTTTGCACATTTTAATTCATATCTCAAACATAAAAGGTAAACTGAACAAGTCTAAATACATTTCAGATAATTGAAAGTCACTGGCCCTTCTTTTTCGCTTGGACCCTGGCCCAACCTTTATATGTCAGTGTCTTTGTACAGTGCCTTTCAGCACAGATATGTGAGGGACAGTAGCAGAGACCTCTCATATTGTTTCTTGGTGGTCATCTCACTGAAAAGTCCACTTCACTTGTCAGAAATGCAGAATCTCTACTTCGGCTTGTCTGGCTGCTTCCTCCTGTAGGACAACACAGCTATCAGCTAGGCTGGTGCTCCCAGCTTAATAATCTGCTGTAACTTGTGACCTAGCTACACCCCCAAATTCCCCACTATCTAAATATAGGAATAGCTGTATAACACAGTTTAGTTCAGTTTATAATTACACTATGGCTCAAAACCCTGCCATCAGTTTATATCTGATGATGGCAGAGAATTGAATGAATATATAAGGACCTTCTGAATAGAAAAATTAACCTATATTGTCATTATGTACCACATTTTCTGTTTTATATTTTTGTTTCTGCAATCTATTTCAGTCACAATTTTTTTCTTCAGATTGAGAAAGAACAAAAAGGACATGTAAATTCCTGTATTGATTAAGCATTTTGTTACGTTTTTCACGGATGAATTAATATCTATTTGCAAGTATTTTAATATTCAGAACAATTTGCATTAGATAGCTATTTTCTTGCCATTTGTTCAGGAACATGACTTCTGCTTGCACTCTTTATGTCTTTGTTAGAGGCAGCTGAATCCAGTAACCAGATAGATAAGAAGATGCTGCAGCTTTGTGCACCAGGTTTGGCCATCAGCCAGTCTAAGCATGTGTACCCAATAGTTGAGCGTGCACACACACAGGCGCGCGCACACACACACATGCACACACACATGCACACACACATGCACACATGCGCACACACACCGCCAGTCACACAGACAGACACGTACACAGATGAACAGCGCTCGTAGAAACATGAACTTCAGAGCTGACCCAACCCAGTTCCTCCCCTCCAGTTTATCAAGTTGAAGTCAGCTAGTGGAATATACACATATACATGCACACAACATGGGTATCTCCAGCAGCTGGCCTTAGACACTCAGCCCAGGAGCTGGAGCCAGGTCCACCGCTCTGCCCAGACGCTGGCACTGGCACATGAGGTTCACAGCCCCACCAGCTGCTGAAGCTCTGACATCTTACCCTACTCACCAGCCAGGCCAGCTTCGCTAGCATACACCAACACTTGCTTAGCATAGACAACACAGACAGATGGAAAATAGAAATGCCCTTTAATGAGAAGACGGGACAGACTACAGGGCTCAGACAAGAGTATTCACCATCAGCCTACATACCTATTTATCTCCTTTCCCCCCTATCTCTCTGCCTTTTTTCCTTTACTCCATCTATTTCCCACACTTGTTCTCTACACATTTTAGTCTCTTACCTACCTATGGTCCTTCCCCTAAACATTCCGAAATAAGTTCCATGCATCCTCAGAATCCCTTCAAAACATCATTTAGCAATATTTATTACATACACAAAAAATGCTTTTCCTCCCTGCACCCCATAGTAAGTCCCATACACCCTTCAGCCTGAAGGCCTTTCCAGGAGGGAGCCTCTCCAAGTGATTTCTCTGAGTGGTTGTCCACTCACAGGTCATGGGGGTTTCTAACCCATCACTGCTCCTCTGACCCTCATTGAGCCTTTGTGTTTTCCACAATCATCTTTAGGCGCTAAACAGTCTGACTAACTTGATACTACATGTATGATAGCAGACAAGGTATCAGTAGATTTATGTTAAAACTGAAAACCGCCAACCAGTTCTCAGAGACGAGACACGGTGACATTCTTGACAGTCCACAGGTGTCTCTTGTTTTCCCAGTGGGGTCTTTCCCTGTTTCTCTTCCTAACCGGTCTCTTCTGCTCGCTTGGTCACTCTCCTGGACAAAACTCCCATCAGTTTTCTCTCTAAGACTATTTTTCTAAAAAGTGTTGACTGTCCCTTCTGTGCTATTTAATCTAAAGAATTTCAAATCATGGCATCTTGTGGTAAAAGTAGTCACAGTTTGTGAGTATGATCATCACTACTTTTGAATGCATCATATTGTGGTAATTCTGTTGTCTAATGATTTTCTGAAACTTTCCAAAATCCAAAGCAAATACACACAAAATGTCTAATCAGTTTCTCCATCTTCCTAGAAAACTTGAAATACAACTTCTGTTTTCTTAGTGTTCAGTTTCACAGTAGTATTTCTTCTACCTGATTTTTCTCTGAAAGAGTATGATTTTCTTTTTACTATTTTTATCTACACTGTAATCTATTTCAAAACTGTATTTTTTTACACTATGAATCTTGTTATAAATCTATAGATAATGTATCAATATAACTTCCTTAAGTCCTAAATATTCTCAAAACATTTATTTTTTTATTGGTCAAGAAAATAACAGAAACATTTTTCTTCTAAGCTAAGCAGTTTTGGAGCTACTACAAACAAAACAAATATAAAATAGTAGCAAAAATGCCAGGTAATTGCCCTGGTGAGGCCACATCTGGAATACTGTGTCCAGTTCTGGGCCCCTCAGTTCAAGAAGGACAGGGAACTGCTAGAGAGAGTCCAGCGCAGAGCCACGAAGATGATTAAGGGAGTGGAACATCTCCCTTATGAGGAGAGGCTGAGGGAGCTGGGTCTCTTTAGCTTGGAGGAGACTGAGGGGTGACCTCATTAATGTTTATAAATATGTAAAGGGCAAGTGTCATGAGGATGGAGCCAGGCTCTTCTCAGTGACATCCCTTGACAGGACAAGGGGCAACGGGTGCAAGCTGGAACACAGGAGGTTCCACATAAATATGAGGAAAAACTTCTTTACAGTGGGGGTGACTGAGCACTGGAACAGGCTGTCCAGAGAGGTTGTGGAGTCTCCTTCTCTGGAGACATTCAAAACCCGCCTGGACGCGTTCCTGTGTGATATGGTCTAGGTAATCCTGCTCCGGCAGGGGGATTGGACTAGATGATCTTTCGAGGTCCCTTCCAATCCCTAACATTCTGTGATTCAGTGATTCTGTAACATTTCAGGATAGTATAATTATAAATGCCACAGAAAAAATGTACAGTGAGGAGAGAGAGAGAACATATTTAAAAAAACCAGAAAAATATGTTTCTTTCTGAGAAACTTCCGGGTTGTTTGTTTTTTAACAGGGCTTGTTATGAGAAATCTTCTGTTGTAATTACAGATCAGCAACTGTTACTCCATAATACTGAAGCTTTCTGTGTAAATTCTCTCTTTCTTCCTTTTTTTTGAGGAGAAAAATAACTGATAAATATTTCAATTTCCAATTACAGAAAGATAAAGAGCAACACTGAAATGTTGAGATCTTGTGTAAGAGCACAAATTGTAGTACACCAAAGAAAATATGCAAGGAAAGGGTTTCTTTTGAACTGTGCAAAGCACATGAAACACAAATGTTTTGAGGAACACAATTTGGAAGCCCTCATTATATTCTGCTTCCTTCTTCCGCTGATTGAAATTATGAGAGGCGCTTGCTACTATTGAGACCAATAGCAGAAGTCCTACAGTCTTCAATCTACAGAGGCAGATTTTTCCTTTCTACATGTATGCATTGGTGTTACTAACAGGAATATCATACATTATTGTAAAATGTGTTGACAACAGAATATTTGGCCCTTAAGGATTTATTTGCACCTTCTTTAAGGATCCACATAAAATTACAGACTTTTTCTGTTATTATATTAAATTATTTGCAAAATACCTATTTTTTGAATCTCAGTCATTACAAAATATCAACAGCTGTAGTATGGCTATTAATCAAATGCATAAATATATGCATATTGAAATGGAAATTGCCTCAGAAATTAAGGATATGTTATCAAAAGTAGAAAAATAAATGGAAGATTTCTACATTTTATGTATGTTGAATCAAGGAATGGATACGCTCATTCCTCATAACACAGTCAAAAGATGTGAAACATGGCAGCTTTATGTAAGAAGGCCAGAACTCAAAAATACTGTCAGCCTGACCTCGGTGCCAGGCAAGGTGATGGAACAGATCATCCTGAGTGCCATTACATGGCAAATGCAGGACAATCGGGGCATTGGGGCCAGCCAACATGGATTCATGAAAGGCAGGTCCTGCTTGACCAACCTGGTCTCCTTCTCTGACCAAGTGACCCGCTTAGTAGATGAGGGCAGGGCTGCGGATGTAGTCTATCTAGACTTCAGTAAGGCATTCGACACTGTCTCCCGCAGCATCCTCCTAGACAAACTGGATGCCCGGGGCTTGGATGGGTGGACTCTTTGATGGGTTAAAAACTGGCTGGATGGCTGAGCCCAGAGAGTGGTGGTGAATGGGGCAAAGTCCAACTGGTGGCCAGTTACTAGCGGTGTTCCCCAGGGCTCAGTTTTGGGGCTGGTGCAGCTCAATATCTTTATAGATGATCTAGACGTAGGGATTGAATGCACCCTCAGTAAATTTGCAGATGACACCAAGCTGGATGGGAGTGTTGATCTGCTGGAGGGTAGGAAGGCCCTACAGAGGGATCTGGACAAGTTAGATAGATGGGCCGAGACCAACGGCATGAGGTTCAACAAGAACAAGTGCCGGGTCTTACACTTCGGCCACAACAACCCCATGCAGTGCTACAGGCTGGGGGAAGAGTGGTTAGAAAGCAGCCCGGGGGAAAGAGACCTGGGGGTGCTGATCGACAGCCAGCTAAACATGAGCCAGCAGTGTGCCCAGGTGGCCAAGAAGGCCAATGGCACCCTGGCCTCTATTAGGAATAGTGTAGCCAGCCGGTCTAGGGAAGTGATCGTCCCTCTGTACTCAGCACTGGTGAGGCCGCATCTTGAATACTGTGTCCAGTTCTGGGCCCCGCACTTCAAGAAAGATGTTGAGGTGTTGGAGCGAGTCCAGAGGAGGGCGACCAATCTGGTGAAGGGTCTGGAGGGTCTGACCTACGAGGAACGGCTGAGGGAGTTGGGGTTGTTTAGCCTGGAGAAGAGGAGGCTCAGAGGTGACCTTATTGCAGTCTACACCTACCTGAAGGGAGGTTGTAGTGAAGTGGGAGTTGGCCTCTTCTCCCAGGCAACTAGCGATAGGACAAGAGGACATAGCCTCAAGCTTCGCCAGGGGAGGTTCAGGTTGGACATTAGGAAGAATTTCTTTACAGAAAGGGTTATTAGACATTGGAATGGGCTGCCCAGGGAGTTGGTGGAGTCACCATCTCTGGATGTGTTTAAAAAAAGACTGGACATGGCACTTAGTGCCATGGTCTAGTTGATATGGTGGTGTCAGGGCAATGATTGGACTCGATGATCCCAGAGGTTTCTTCCAACCTGGTTGATTCTGTGATTCTGTGATTCTGTAATATGTTCAAATATATTGCAGTATAAAAGGAAGCATCAATTTTAATGTGTGATAGCTCTGATAAACATCAGTATTACCCCAAGAGCCCTTTAGCATGACAGCAACTCAGTCTGTTATG
This sequence comes from Nyctibius grandis, assembly GCF_013368605.1. Lineage (NCBI taxonomy): Eukaryota > Metazoa > Chordata > Aves > Nyctibiiformes > Nyctibiidae > Nyctibius > Nyctibius grandis. Next base: position 32,465,511 of record NC_090659.1, read on the forward strand.
AAAAGAAAATAGTTATAAAACCAAAGTTGTTTTCACACAATAAAAACCACCATAGGAAAACAGTATGAGAATAGCTTTCCTGGTTTCATATGTGTTTTTTAGTTTCTACAGCTATTTTGCAATGAGTATTAATGATATTACTCTTTCACAGTAAACATGGGAAACTGCAAAAATCATAATAAACCAAAACCAAACTGCACCTGTAAGTACTATTAGCACACAAGTATTATTTGTTACAGCAAGATGGAGGTTCAGTAGTGTCCTGGTTTGGCCATTTGATTATTCCTTATATTTGCAGCTGCTCATTGCAGACTACCCAGCTAAACCAAACTACTAGGATAACTTAATTCCACAAATTGTGGTTTTTGGAAGGTATTCCTTCAAAGCATCATCATGCACAATTATCCAAACAAGACACACGTTTGAAGGAAAAGCCATACCCTGTGGTATAACCCTTCAGTTAAAAATAGTTGAGGCTATCATCTCAGCTGTCAGTATTTATAACCTAGTCCCACAAAGCTCTTGAATTTCAGGGGACTGTCCCTCCTTTTTAAATTAATTGTAAGCTATCAGTTCCAGAGAAGCAAAACTGAACACAAAAAAGTAAGTCTTGTTCGGATAGATTTTACTTATTTGAGCAGATTTTCTCAATTTTGGTGCAAGCTAATACAGCTTCATATCAGGAGTTACGAGTCTCCCTGTAGAGAACAGAATTGAATTTTTTTTTTGTGGGAAAAGCTGTGTAACGGAGTTCTGTTTACCATATCAGTTCAGTGACAGCTCATCATTACTTTGTGACTGAAGGCTGCGCTGAACTGGGCTTATTCTGTTGACAAAGCAGAATTTTGCTGCAATCTGCTGAAATGCCTAACCAGAGGAGGTATAGGCTGCCTTTTCCAGCACACAGGTTCCTCTAAGACAGCTTCCTGCTGTAGTTTCCCTGCACAGCTAGACTTGTGGCTTAACTAAAAATATCATCTGTGGTGGTTTCAGCAAGATGGTATGTGATATTCAGAAGCAGAGGGAAGTCCCTACAGTGGCATGCAGCATACGCACATTTTTATATATAGATCTTTAGTGTTTTAAAACTAGGAGAATTTTAATGGAATTATTTATGAAAGCATTGCCTTGATTATGATGTCATTAATGCAAAAAATAGGGAGGCTCTTACTTAAATGATTACTATATATCTTTAGCTTTACCTTTCTGTGTACTTACAGTATGAATCAGTTATTAGTTACATGATTATACATTAGTTTTCACTGTGAACAGAGCTCATTTACATGCCCAGTATAGACTAGTGTTTCCTAACTTTCTAATGCTTCACATTTCAAACTATGAAACATTCCTTTCACCACTTTCTCTAAAAACATAATTCTCAATTACTAAATCTCATTGGACATGTTGGAATTCAGAGATGTGGCTATGAGGTGTGCCATGGTGAGGCTCAGGAGCCCCTACATATAGCATGGTTTATTTTGAGGGGAAAAGGAAAAAGGAAAAAGGAAAAAGGAAAAAGGAAAAAGGAAAAAGGAAAAAGAAAGGAAAAAAAAAAGGAAGCTGCCTCAGTGCAAAGAAAAAGTCACATTGTTCTCCAGAAGGTCCCCTGGGCTTCTTAGGCCCCATAGTTAAAATACAGACATGGAGAGACCCTGTATATCAAGTGTAGCTCAAAGGAAAAGAGAGTGGTTATATAAACCTTACATCCTCTCTCCCCACTAAAAAATCCAAGAATAAGATAGTTTTTGTGGGGAGAGTGACAGATTTGACTGCAGCAGCACTAAAATATCATTCTTTTATCACTTGCCCTCATTTCAGTTTTAATAAGCTCTCTTGGCTCTCTTATCTTTTTATGTTAACTCCACAGCAATTAAACAGAAATGCAAATGTCATACCCATTTTTATAACAGTGCCTCTTATAAAACTGCAATAAAGTCAGCAAATGATACATTTGTTAAATGATCTATCATCTTTTTGTCAACAAAATCTAGTTAATACGAGGATAATGCCTGTATATGTACCCTATGTGTGTTTGCATGTTGTATAAACATGGGAAGATTATTAGTTACAATTCTAGCACAGCTTCCGAGGAAGCATTAGACTTTGAAAGCTCAAATCAGTTAAATAAGGCAGGAAGAGAGTTTATGAATATTCAGGTTGGATTTCAAAACAGCTGTTCTATTTGACCATTAAAAAAATTACCCCTTTTTTATTCACTATATGCAAACATCCAGTAACACGAGATTGCGTTCACACAAATATCTGGTAACTACTTCAGTTCAGATGTGTTTTCATACAACCTTCTTCCCCCTTTAAAGGGAAGCCTCATCATAGAACAGACAAGAGAATTCAGATTTATTTTTCTGTTTTTCTCTGAAACCAATCCAGCAATCCAATCAAAAAACAGAGAGTATAGCACACAAAATAATTCAATAATTGTCCATCTTGAATAATGCACAACATACTGTCACATTGATGACAGCTGATCACTACCATCAGTAGAAAAGACTTCACCAAAAGTACAAGGGGTGAGCTTTGCTGCTAGACATATTCTGACACAAAACCCCATCTGTCTCCAACTCAGGTATTTTCCTGTGACCTCAACCAAAGGCAGCCAAGTGTTTCACATTCTGTAATATGTTTGCCTTACCATTTGTGAAGCGTAAAAGTGCTATTTTGCAGAGGAGGAATGGACATGGAAAGACTACATCCCCACTCCTCCCAAATAGTAATATGACTAAATATCACAAAAATAATTTAAATCCAATTCTGAACACTTACCCTCCATAATCAATTCCATTTCTGAATTAGCGTGTTACAGGATGAAGGAGCAAGAGACAGAAAGAACATACAAAAGAAAAAGCTACATTCCTATTTCATTTGTAGCATATAAATATGACCTTTCCTGTGACTCTATAATTTTTTCCTCTGTTTGTTCAGCCTTTACACAAACTATTTATAGGCATGTGTAACAGCAGGGTGGTAACTTCGGGAAGATGGCAGGAGTGAAATCAAGACCAAGGTAGCCTAAATAGCAATGACTGAGCCTGTGTCAAACAGCAATACATCAGAGTAGATTAGAAGAACCAGGTAAAATAAAGGGCTGTATTGGGTTTACATGGCAAGGTGTTGGCAGCAGAGGTCTGCAGAGGTGGCCTGTGTGAGAAGAGGTCAGGGGCTGCCCCATGTGAGACAGACCCTATTCCAGCCAGCTCCAATAGATCTACCTCAGGACACAGCTGAGCGCAGCAGCCATGCCCCTGGGAAAGCATATTTAAGGATGCATTTAAGAAAAAACACCGTACAGCATTTGTGAGAGAGAGGACTGAGAAAAAACTGTGAGAAACACCAAACTTGGTGAAGAAGGAGGGGGAAAAGGTGCTCCAGATGCTGGAGCAGAGATTCCCCTGCAGCCCATGCAGAAGACCATGGTGATGCAGGTTGTCCCCCAGTAGCCCATAGCAGATCACAGTAGAGCAGATATCCACCCTGCAGCCTGTGGAGGACTCCATGCAGCAGCAGGTGGACATGCCATGAAGGAAGCTGCAGCCTGTGCAGATCCTGTGCAGGAGCAGGTTTTCTGGCAGGAGCTGCATCCCATGGGGGACCCATGCTAGAGCAGTCTATTCCTGAAGGACTGTACCATGTGGAAAGGACCCATGCTGGAGCAAATCCGGAAGAAGTGCAGCCCACAGGAAGGACCCAAATTGGAGCAGCTTGTGAAGGACTGTATCCCATGGGAGGGACCCCACACTGGAGCAGGATAAAAGTGTGAGGAGGAAGGAGCAGGAGAGCTATGAACTGCTATGAACTGAGTGTAATCCTCATTCCCCATCCCCCTATGCAACCCCAGGTTGGCGGGGAGGAGGTAGAGGAGTTGAGAATGAAGGAGTGAAGCTGAGCCTGGGGAGAAGGAGGAGACTGGGGGAAGCTGTTCTTAGGTTTGTCTTTTTTCTCACAATCCTACACCATTTTTTTTAATTGGCAAGAAATAAAATTAATTTTCCCCAAGTCAAGTCTGTTTTACCCATGAAGGTAATTGGTAAGTGATCTCCCTATCTTTATCTTGACCCACAAGCTTTTTCATCTTATTTTTTCCCCCTAGCCTGTTGAGAAGGGGGAGTGAGAGAGCAGCTGGGTGGGCATCTGGCAGCCAGTCAAGATTAACACACCACAAGTGCAAATCATTAAGTTCCTACTGACACTCAAAGTAATTTTGAATCCCAAAGGTATGAGAAAAAATTTGGTTTTAATTTTTACTGATGTTTATTCTCTAATGATATTTTATTAGTCTTACTATCCTCCTCAGCAATATCCTCATACATTAAAAATGACTTTGTTTTCGATAGGCTATTATATTCTGTAATCTTCAAAAAGTATATTCATTAGACATGAATTGCATGATTTTCTGCAGTTACAGAAAAAGGAGACAGAATCAACACAACGATGACATGGTAGGCAGGAGCATCACTTATTTGAGCATCACTTTTGAAGACTATACAAGAACATCTCTTTGATGTACCATACTAAGTATTCTATTCTAATTTTTAATACTAAAAGGCAGAAAAAGACCATAAAATGTAGCATGACTGAAAAGCTGTCTTTAAAAAGACCACAATAACACTTCATTGCAAAAGAAACAGTTTGAATCAAATGTAGAGGCGACTATGCACTGAGAAAGGACTATAAAATACAACATTACCTACAGCTGGCCCAAGCCAGAGTTCATCTTTCCTAAATCTGAAGTAATTTATTTTGCCTATTAGGTTTTAAAGGTGTGTTTGCTACTTTCTCTTCATCTTGACTATGACTCAACAGTTTAACTTTGTCTTCCTAAAAAGCTATAATCTCTGCTTTGCTCTCACTTTTTAATTCTCCTTTTTTTTTTTTTTAAATCTACACTGCATCAATAGCAAAAACACCTTGTATGTAATCCTAATCTGTCATATCATGTGATTAACAGAAAAATAAATGCAGAATCACACAAGTTTTCAATAGTACTTCTCAAATGCTTTCCAAAACACTGGTAGCACAAGCTTAAAGATTCTGTGTTCTAAGGTGGGGAAGTAGGTGTAGGCACAAAGCCGTGTCTCCAGTATGCAACAAACAACAATGAACAGATGTAGTTTAAAAACGTGTTTCTTTGATAGAATATTTGGTGTTTCTCATAACAGACTTTCACCTTTCACTTCTGTAATTAGTAAATATAATAAAAATAATAATAAAAACAACTAAAAGGCACAAAAATAATTCTAATCAATGCCTCATCCAAAATAAACCACCTCCAAAAAATGGTGCAGTCCTCCTTAGCTATACTTAGATGTTGTTATTCAAACACATTGCATGTCTCTCTGAACATTCTATTTAATTTCATCTTATACTCTAAGGAACACACAAGAGTAACTGAAAAGGAGGCCAAGCGGCATTACTGTACAGCAGAACTAGCACGGAGTGATTACTGCTTTAGGTCCTGAGAGGTAGAAGTGTTATGCTGCATGCAAACTATCTGGCCCACTCCCTAGAGAAGACGACTGAATGGGACGTATCATTCTGTATTTCTAAAAGGTTGAACCAAGGGTTTGGATGCTTTCATTGTCTAGTCAACTGAAGCAACTTGAATGCAGCTGCTATTTACTAAGCAGGCTGGACTTTATGATATCTTTAATAGGTCACAGTTAGATAATCAATGGTAGAGGCATATAAATGTTTACAACAGAACATAGATTTTACAAATATCTCTCTCTCTCTACACATCAATTTAAAACCCACTCTTACAAATGCCTTTATACTGAAAATAAACTGAAATCCCATATGTTTTTTCCTGTAGTTCAAGTCTTAGAATTGTAACATATTATTTGTATTCTAGTAGTGTCAAAATGCTCCAGTCAAAATGAATGCCTCCCTGTTTTAGGTGCTGTGTATAAACACTCAAGAAGAAAGCCCATGACTGAAAATCTTATATTAGAAAAGAATCAACCTTTCAAAAAGAGGAGGAAGACTGTTTAAGATACAAAGCCTTGTTTTTTTACTTCTTGTTTGTGAAACTTTTCTTCTTTTTTTTCTAAAATTGCAAAATAAGTAAGGACGAGTGTGCTTAGACTATAACTGGTGACAGGTAGATCACTAAGAAAAAAACTGAACTTCTCTAAAAGTGTTTGACACTGTTTGTATCTTGAGCAGAAGCAGAATGTAGGCAGGGCAGGAGGAAAGGCTGGCAGGATAGGAGGCCTGGAGGAAGCCTGGCTCTGAGATCAGTGCTCTCTTAAGCATCACAGAAAAGGATTAAGGTCACTTTGTTCCTCATTTAAAGTTGGTTGCAGTGAACAGGAACTTTTCCATTTAGTTCAACGGACTTGGAGCAGGGCTGTTTTTCGGTAAGTTTCTTTCCTGTCTGAGGAGGAAGAAAAGGTGGAATAAATTCTTTAAGAAGTCAGTCAGCTTGCAACCATGTGCCTTCACAAGGGCTTAATTAGACTTCAGGTGTCCTCAGCTCACCCTGTCAGAGCCGACATCAGAAACAAGAGTATAAAGTCTCCCGTATCATCTCTGTGCAACTCTCCCTGCAGATGCCGTAACATAGGTGCACTGGCACTGCTCTGAGACCAGACTCCTACCAGCACGCACCGCACAGAGGAGCCAGCACTACCTCATGTAAACATGACCTAGGGTTGCTGTTCAAGGCTATTTCTCACGTTGCCTTTCTGAGGCTTTCAATATCCCAAAGTGAAATAAAACTTCTTACAATTGGTACAGTGGTATGGAATCGGATTCTTAAGGAAACTATTTCTCTAACCCAAGTAGTCAGGAGAAGCTTGTGTATAATATCCTCATTTCCAACAGCTTTTTTGACTGAAGAGCTGAGGACAGAAAAATGAAAACACTTAAAATAATATTAAATTGGTTTATAAAATAAATCCATGAAAATCTGCTGCAGAGTGTAAATACCCATATGCCACTTACATATTTTAAGTAGATAGGAACATGATCAGCTGCAACATGAAGTGGACAATGTGTTCCAGAAACAAGGAGGAAAATATGTGTTTGTCTGGGTGTTTAAGTTATAATTAAGTCAGCATCTCATGAGACACATGTTAAAGAGAAATTTACACTTTCAGATATTATATTTGTAAAATGGCAAAGAGAATACAGAGAAGATATGACAAAGACATCCTAAGATAGCCCGCTTATATGGAATACATTTTTAAATACCTTTCTGTATCACATTAGTAAAAATGCTGTGACTATACAATTTCTTGTTTTCAGAGAAATGAAACAAAACAGCTTTGAAAAGAGAGAGAAAAAAAAATCAGTTTGAGAAGTATTATTGCCTGTGTCAGCAACTGTTATTCAAATGTCTTACATATGGTGCCAAGAAAAAAATATGCTTCTTCAGACATACTATAGTACATTGCATCATTGTGTAATTTTGACAGTCTGAGAGATATTTATTTCTTGAATTCTGTTTAGAATAAGTACATATACCAAAGCTGAGCAGAACTCAAAGTTATTTAAAACAGTCAAAACTAAAGAGTAAAGACCCATATTCCAATATACAGCCCCACCCCAAAAAATAGCAGCTGTGTACACAGACACAAAGTCATACAGGACATACTATAAAAAACAAGTCTTGAATGACTGCAGGCAGACACTCTTCCAAGGAAAACCAAGGACTAAAAAGAAAACTATTTTTTCATGAGAAAAAAAAAATCTGCAATTACTCTGAGGAAAACTAAATATTTTCAATAATTAAAAAGAACCCCACAGACTTCTTTGCCAGTAGTCCACTCTAGTATACTTTAGAGTTATGTGTGTAAAGACCATTTCTACGATTTGCAGTAGAAGGTACCCTCTGTTGGGACGTTGGATAATTTCAGTAAACTGTGATTAGAGCATTAACTAGGGCCATGAAGCTCAGCTATGGAACTACTCAGAAATCAATAGAGACTATGGAACAAAAATTCAAAGTACAACCAAGCAGACAAATGATGCAGGAAGCACTATGGCTGTAGGTGATAAGGTACAGACTCAGAAGATCTGGGTTTTTTTTTTGGTTTTTTTTTTTTTCTCCACTGTTTTCACTAGCTTGTCCTATGGCAAACTGCTTTTCAGTTTTCCCATGATTACATGGGTAATATTAATACTTACATATTCAAGATAATAAAAAACCTATACAATAGTTGTGGCTATTCAGTCTTAGTCTTCCAAAGACATTACAGAATGGTTTATACTGAAAGAAAACCAACTTACAACCTTGCCAAATGCCGAAGGAAAAGGAAACTTTTTAGCTTCAGCAATTACTTGATCAGCTAACAATATAATGTTAATTTTTTAAAAAATGCACCAAAGCATTTTCTTTGGTGACAAAAATTATTTTGCAAAACTTAACTTAAATATTCCTGGTTTTAAAGTGAAATAGGATTCCTAGGCTTTGCTGAGTCTTGAGTACAGTAGTCAGAAATGATGAAAACTACAAAGAAATATGATCACTAGTTATGAGAAGTCTATTTCTCTTTGATAGACCTGCAATGTTAAAAATCAATGGTATTGGAAATGCAATATTAATAATCAGGTAGAAATACTTTATTAGTGTTCAAATATATATGACCCAAATGCTTTGTGAATCTCTGTACCTAATCTTTCTTAAAGCCAGTTAACAGGTGGTTTTCAAAGATACCAAGCTGTAGGTAATATGATCTCATAGACCTCTTTGGGAATTCTAGAAATTAAATACAGTTCTAGAATATGTTAAGAGTCAGAAATGTGAAAAATGACTATTTATAGTCAATTTCAGTAGATGAAATTGTAATACATGCCTCGAGTTTATTGAAAAATTTAATTTAAGATTTTACTATCTTCTACATTTTTCAGGCTGTAAACTCAGGGTATTGCCATTTTACTCTACTTATATGAAACACGAATTGTAAATAACATTTCATTTATTTTCCTTTCAAATAAATGCTTAAAAGGAAATTACTAGATTTTTTTTGGCTATAATATACAAAACAGAATAATTAAAATCGGTGTGCCAATGCATCTTATTCCTTTCATAACCAGATTTCACAATGTCCAAAATTTTCCATGGAGAAGCAGTGTGGGTGTCTTTAAAATACATCTTCATGAGTAGGAACTCTGAAAAACACACTCCACTACAATGATGTAAGCATGGTCACTGCTGTTGAGCCATGTTTGGGGAAAGACACCTCATGTGCCAATATACATGTTTCCTTGTTTTGTATTACATTTTCTCATTGCCTCAACTGTGGAAAGAACAATGTGCTAACATCTAAATAACCACCATCCCCCGCCCCACACAATCCTAGAAATAAATATGTTTTAATGACATTTCGAACCTTGAAGAACATTTCAGAAATTGTTAAATTGCAGCTGGTAAATTACACTCATAGTATTGCAATACTTAAGGATGATCATGCCCTTTCGGATGTAGCACTTGAAGATTATTTCACTTATTCTGAAATCAGGCTTCCTTCAAGTCAGGTTAAGCTAAAAACAATATTTCTTTACAAAATATTAAATAGAAATCTATTCACAAAATACTGTTAATAGAGAGATTTACAGGACTGAAAAGACAACTAGACATAGATCTAGCTTGTACTTATATAAGTTCCAAACAATCCTTTCACTTTTTACCTGTTCAGCTGACAATCTAGGAAGAAATGCTTCATAGTACCTTGGCTGAGGAGACTGTTGATCTGCAGTCCACTGTCTTCATGCTACTCTCATTAATAATGTCTATTTTTCAGATAAATACAGCTTTTCAAAGCCTAGATTAATCTTTAAGGTTATTCAGATACTAGATCCAGACATTTCTATATCAAATTTCCTGTTCTTTAACTTTATAACCAGAAATTTCTACCTGTAGATAGAATGTTACCTGCTCATTCCAGCTTTAGAAGTCAGCATGCTTTTATAGGACAATGTGCAATTATTAACTGGTCAAAGAATAGCAAAGATAAATGCCACAGCTTGGGGACTATTAAAAAATCATTAAAGAGGTAAGACTCACATTCTCATCAAGGCAATATCAAAAACTCACTCTGAAACCTTTCGAAATTTAACTTGATATCTTGCATAAAGAGGGAAAATTACATTTTATAAGCATAAAAATGAAATTAATGTCTGTAGTTAATTTATATAGAATATGTTAAGTTCAGTAAAATTATGAGGGAGCATCTGAGGGGTGAGGGACTTGGATAAGTTGACCCAACATGAGTTAACAATAAGGCTTGTTTGGCCTTTCCTGAACATTTCTGTGCATATGCATTTTTCAATATTAAAACTACAACATCAGAACTATGAATTAAATAACCTTTTGAACCATGAAATACTTACTCCCCTCCCAAAAAGAAACCAAAGCAAAAGAATGCCTATAAAGCAAAATATTCAGTCTTTTAAAGTCTGTATTGGGGAACTGAAACTCCCTTTAGTAGCTTTTTGAGTGTTATTAGATGAAGAAATTTCAGACACAGCTTCTTATTAGAATTTTTTTTTTCCATTTCAGAGGAAATTTTTGAAAAATATTCCTCCATTTTCCGCCAGAACAAAAATGTTAAAATACTGACAGTTTGTTCAGAGCAGAAATCACAGCTTTGGAATTTGTAAAGTTTGGATTTTAGTATTGGTTAATTCAAATTACTTAGTCTTGTGGCTGAAGAGTTGAAGAAAAGCTATCTGAATAAAGTAACTCAGTTTTTCAGAAGGAATGGTGTAGTAGGAATCCTCAAAGGCAGTTGAAACACATTATTTTCCTAGCTATGAATATTCCTCATTGGCATCTGAATCCCTTCCAGGGGAAATTAGGTATATGGATAATGTTACACAGTACTTCACTAGAATAGTCTGAATTTGATGTTTTGTTTGGAGCTTCTTGGCATCTTCAGACTGGGGATTCAACTGTCTAATCCATAGCCAAATGTGCGCAGTGCAGCTTTGAGCTTTTGGCTTAGTTCTGCTGAGATAACTGTTTTAAGATGTGAGAGTATATGTAACCTAAAGCCATACAAGATTGGAAAAATAACTAATTGTTGAGAAAATAATAGCTAAATATTTCCAGAGGAAACACACTGCCATTAAAGTTGTGATATCTTGAAAAAAAAAAAAAACAACAGAAAACCCAGGAACAGAGCAACTCCGCATCTCTGAGATCACCCCACCTCAAGGAAGAACAGAGGCCAACTTTTCCCTAACCGATGGCTGTCTTGCCATAAGCATCTCACACGCATCTGGGATCTCATTTGTGGTGCAGATATATTAAAGCTTAGCATATTACTGCCAGTTGTCTACTGTATGCATTGGTCAATAACTGCTGAACTTCTCTGTACTCTTAAATTGAGCATATACTGTATGCAACGTCTGCACACAGCAGAAGATGGCTTACCAAATGTGACCCACTGACAGGTAATTTCTCTCTCCTTAGTGAAAGCTTCTCTGGAAAACTGAGTGTTATTTTTGCAAAATATAATTAATCAAACTATTAGATACGTAAAGGTCTTTTGAACATCTGTACTTTAGTCCGAAAAATGATATCTGTATAAGTTTTTATAGTCTTGTCTTAAAAATTAAGCTCCTCAGTAAATGTTTTTTGAGAGGGAGGAGAACCTCACAGTTAATCAAGGTGCAGGTCTAGGGATTTAGCAGAGGCAGTTTCGACTTCCTCTGCCACCATACATTTTCTGTACAATTTTGAGCTAGTTCAGTTAGATACTTTTAAATGTTTAAGCACTTGAGGTTCATACAAAGTAATGGGATTTAGGATCCTAAATATCTAAATGCAACCTGCCTTCTCTGCTGGTCAGGTCCCTATTCACTCCCTCTGCCTCAAAGAAGTGTTGCAAATGTGAAAGATCAAAAGCTGTTCAGATAATGTACAATACTATATACTACATTAAAAGTACTTAAAATCAACAGACTTCTGTCAGGATCTGTTTTGAATGGCATTTCAGAAAATATCGAGGCTTTTAAAACCATGGGGAAAGAATAAATATCTAAATACTATGTTGCAGAAAAAAAGTTGCCAAAGGAACTCATATACACCGTTTTCAATATTTATGATCATAACGAATATGGTCAGTCAAAATACAGTAAAGTGAGAGTGCTGGTTTTGGCTGGGATAGAGTTAATTTTCTTGATAGTAGCTGGTATGGAGCTATGTTTTGGAGTTGTGCTGAAAACAGTCTTGATGACACAGAGATGTTTTCATTATTGCTGAGAAGTGCTTACACAGAGTCAAGGCCTTTTCTGCTTCTCACACCACCCCACCAACGAGTAGGCTCGGGGTGCACAAGAATTTGGGAGGGGACATAAGCGGAACAGCTGACCCCAACTGACCAAGGGAATATTCCATACCATATGACATCGTGCTCAGCATATAAAGCTGGGGGAAGAAGAAGGAAGGGGGGGTTGTTCGGAGTGATGGCATTTGTTTTCCCAAGTTACACTTGATGGAGCCCTGCTTTCCTGGAGATGGCTGAACACCTGCCTTCCAATGGGAAGCAGTGAATGAATTCCTTGTTTTGGTTTGCTTGTGTGTGTGGCTTTTGCTTTACCTGTTAAATTGTCTTTATCTAAACCCATTAGTTTTCTCACTTTTACTCTTCTGATTCTTTCCCCCATCCCAGCCGAGTAGAGTGAGTGTGTGGATGTGAGTGGCTTAGTTGCCTGCTGGGGTTAAACCACAATACTGAGGAAAGTCACTTCCCATGTGAATTTTAGACTTGCTTATTCATCTTCTCATTCTAGCCACTTCCAAAAGTTTTTGTTCATGGAAGTTTGTCAAGTATCCTAGTTTGGCACCTGTGGAATAAATGCTTTTGATTTACTTCAAACAGGTATCTGGTCTTTATTGAAAGTTATGATCCACATATGGAATTATAGTTACCAACTCCATACAGCCATTAAAAAATTAGTCTGGTGATTTACTTGACCACAGCAAACACAGAATCACAGAATCTTAGAATCATAGATACATTTGTATTGGAAAATACCCTTAAGATCATTGAGTCCAACTGTTAATGTAACACTACCAATTCCACCACTAAACCATGTCCCTAAACACTATATCTACATGTCTTTTAAATACCTCAAGGGATGGTGACTCAACCACTTCCATGGGCAGCCTGTTCCAATGCTTGACAACCCTTTCAGTGATGAGATTTTCCTAATATCCAATCTAAACTTCCCCTGGCACAACTTGAAGCCATTTCCTCTCATCCTATCACTTGCTACTTGGGAAAAGAGGCTGACACCCACCTCACTACAACCTCCTTTCAGGTAGTTGTAGAGAGCGATAAGGTCTCCCTTCAGCCTGCTTCTCTCCAGACTTAAACAACTCCAGTTCCCTCAGACACTCCTCATGAGACTTGTGCTCTAGACCCTTCACCAGCTTCACTGCCCTCCTCTGGACTCGCTCCAGCACCTCAATGTCTTTCTTGTAGTGAGGGGCCCAAAACTGAACAAAGGATTCGAGGCGTGGCCTCACCAGTGCCAAATACAAAGGGGACAATCACATACAGTGAAAGAAACTCTTTAAATGTTATAGATAAAAACTATAAATGGGACTAAAAAAGAAAAGAAGACCTGACTGGAGAGAAGCCACAAATTTCAGCAGGCTGGACATCAGAATCACTGAACTTTCACAAAGTGAAACTCATTCACAAAATTTAGACCTCAAATGAGAATATAGCGAATGAGAGTACTATTTCTTTGCAATTTAAAGGAGACAAGAATGTTGCAGTCATCAGAACAGAGAATTTGAATATTTTATAAAGGAGAATCATACATCCCACTATTTTCTCTTTTTTTCAAATATTATTACTTGCAATTTCCATCTTGTGCAAACACAAATACTTAATCTTAAAAATTTTTTGAGAATACAATTCTAATAAACTTTGTTCATGAAAATGTGTAACATTTACAGGAAAAATATCTCACTTAAAAGAGTTTGTTTTTTTATAAACTATCAGGAAGAATCATAAAAACCTCAGCAAAAGACTTAAAGGTTAACAAATTTCTGCTACTTCTCCAGCTCACATCAGGCCACTTTTACACGGTATTTTGAAGTTTCATGGTATTTAAAAATGGAGACTTAACACCTAGTGTCCCTTTTCAGCATATTTTCTCTAGGAAAATAAGGAGATGGTATCATATGCCTCTGTTTAACCCAGCTTATCTACTTCATGCACAAGTGAAGTTTATGAAAGACTTTCAGAAACTTATCAGCAAAGTACTGTATAGCACAAATTACTATTACTGACGATAATTGGTGCTGACAGTATTTATTCACTGCACTAGCAACTAAAATTGTTGAGAAAGTTTTGCTACATTGTTTAAATCAGCAATTTAGGATTCTTCAACTGCTAAATACAAAATGTGGGCAGTTCTGAGCACTCTTTCACATTGATTTTTTGAACTAAAAGGCTTTAAAGATGGCTTAAAGGGAGAGATGTTCCTTATTATTATTAATTTTAAAAAAATAAAACTTTGTTAATATATTTTATCTGACTGCCTACAAAACTAAGCAACAAAATCACTAGCACCTGAATAATTTGTGTCCACTCCATACTTCTGTTTCTTTTTCTTTGTTTCTTTGTCTTAAATAATAATAATAATTACAAAATCCTGAGAACTACATGTTGGTCCTTTCCATCAGGACGGGAGAAGGTAACAGTTAGAATCAACCAAAACCCTGAAAGATATCCTTCAAAGCAACAGAATGTCATCAGCACTAGAAAAAGCTTTGCTGACTGGGCTGCTCTCTACTTTTGCAGAAGTCTATGCTCACTATATACATCAAATTGTGTGCTTGTGTATTGTGCTCTATGAAAACTGTTTCTTCTGTCATTATTCTTCCCTGAGCACACACTTGTGACTGCAGCTCCTATTGATTTTCCAAGTTACGGACAGGAATCAGGCTGTAGTACTGCACAGATAATACAGAAGTACTGAATTATCTCCCCTCATTCCTCACACAGGGAAAGGGAAAGCAGCTTGGGGAAATCAAATCATTGTGGGAGGTGAAATATGAAAAAAAGGAAGAGGGGTGAGGGTAAAAAATGAAATATTTGGGATGCCCAAGGATGTGATATGAGAAGAGAACAGAAGTGAGACTGTGGGATCTCCCCACTCCTGCCTGCTCCGCCCCAAGCTTCTTCCCTTTTGTTCTATTGTGGGCCAGCTTTTTAAGGCAAGAAGGAGATGCAAGAGATAATGGGCTTTCAAAGTGAAATGAAAAATAAAATAAAAAAAAGGGGGGGGAGAAAAGCACAGCCAGCAACTCAACAGGAGATCCCAGAGAAAACATGAAGGAAATACAAAGCAGGGTACTCAGTACATGTGTGCACCAGGGTTGTCTTCTTCCTGCAGGACAGGCATGAGTCAGGAGATCCTGTGAATGATGCCATGAGTTTACACCTACTGCTCCAAGAGAATTTTCTATTTTATACTCCTGAGCTAATTAGGCCATTATCCAAGCTATGGTATCCACAGGCAGCACAAGCTTGCCCACTGAAGTCCCCCTTTTTGATGAGGGGGCAAGACCCGGGAGTAAGAAAACAGAACCTATCACACACAGGCGTGCAGGAGAGTTTCCAAACGGTCATTTGGGATCTGACCAAGTGGGTGTCACACCACTAGCTAAGGTAGTTTGGGGACTTTGAGGGCCCCGAATAGGTGCCCCATGAGTGTGGGTGGGGGTTACTGTCCCCCAGAAAACCCCAGGCACAGGGGAGGACTGCGAATTCAAGGATGCCCCCACATCCCAGAGCAAAGGGTGGGGGAGTTTTCAGGGTCTTTAGTGCCCACAGCCTTCATCTGTGGTGGGAAAAACTATAAAAGGATGCTCTGTGGCTGCTTCTGGCCAGGTTCATTTGCAATAAGTGAAACTTAGTCTGAAACTCATATGGGAAATGAAGCAACTCTTTACATTTTTTCTTCTCATTCAGTCGTAGTTGTCTGACCCCATTTATGGATAGGGAGGAAGAGAAAGGATAGATAGATAGATAGATAGATTAAATAGATAGATATCAGTCATAGATGTATCATTACCTACTAAGTCTTTTCAATGCACCGTTATCTCAACTGCAAGTCTTCAAGTCAGTCTTTAAACTGGTAGAGAATGAACTAAGCTTCCTATTCTATCTTTGATATAATCATCCACTGAAACATTCATCCTCATCCACCTTGCACACACTTCTCAATGCAGGAGAGTCAGATTCCGGATAATTCCGTAGCTCCTTGCAATAATTTCTATCACATAGGAGGGAAAAATAATCAAAAGCAAAAGGTTACAAGATATACAGAGCACGTATTCACAGCTGTACTGATTTTCTATATCCTGTGTCCCTTTGGAATTGCTGTATGGTTTTGGGTCTACATAAGTGGCTTCACACAAGAAATTAATTCAGGCCAAATTAAGCTTCATTTTTTTGACTATTTTGAAACCAGATATTCCTATTTCACCAGATTATCTAAAGCATTAAATCTCTATTGCCAGATACAGGACAGTATATTCTTGAACTTTTTGTCACCAAAGGGCCGTATTACTCTTCTGTCCTATTCACAAATAACAGAAAAAAAGGAAGATTCCAGGCTTGGATCCAGGCTGTTGGATAGTTTGACTTCACTGAGCGCTACTAATTTCATCGTGAGAAAAGAGGATAGTATGCATGTTTGCTATTAGCAATTGTGTCTGAATAAGGTGCCACATGTGACAAGTCCAGATTTAAACCTGTATTTAAGGTTTACCGAGTAAGCTAAGGATCTTTTTTTAGTGGCAGAGCAGAATACTGGTGTGATCACTATTAATAGTAATTATTTTCCAAGTGGCTGATCCTGAAAGATCCCAGAGTAGCACAGGATCTTCAGTATGCTGAGGGAAGTAGCAGCCAAAACCCTAAATTACAATCCTATGAATCACAGAATCACAGAATCACAGAATGTTAGGGATTGGAAGGGGCCTCGAAAGATCATCTAGTCCAATACCCCTGCCGGAGCAGGATTGCCTAGATCATGTCACACAGGAACGCGTCCAGGCGGGTTTTGAATGTCTCCAGAGAAGGAGACTCCACAACCTCTCTGGGCAGCCTGTTCCAGTGTTCGGTCACCCCCACTGTAAAGAAGTTTTTCCTCATATTTATGTGGAGCCTCCTGTGTTCCAGCTTGCACCCGTTGCCCCTTGTCCTGTCAAGGGATGTCACTGAGAAGAGCCTGGCTCCATCCTCATGACACTTGTCCTTTACATATTTATAAACATTAATGAGGTCACCCCTCAGTCTCCTCTTCTCTAAGCTAAAGAGACACAGCTCCCTCAGCCTCTCCTCATAAGGGAGATGTTCCACTCCCTTAATCATCTTCGTGGCTCTGCGCTGGACTCTCTCTACCAGTTCCCTGTCCTTCTTGAACTGAGGGGCCCAGAACTGGACACAATATTCCAGATGCGGCCTCACCAGGGCAGAGTAGAGGGGGAGGAGAACCTCTCTCGACCTGCTAACCATACCCCTTCTAATACACCCCAGGATGCCATTGGCCTTCTTGGCCACAAGGGCACATTGCTGGCTCATGGTCATCCTGTTGTCCACTAGGACCCCCAGGTCCCTTTCCCCTACGCTGCTCTCCAACAGGTCTGCCCCCAACTTGTACTCACACATGGGGTTGTTCTTGCCCAGATGCAGGACTCTACACTTGCCCTTGTTATATTTCATTAAATTTCTCCCCGCCCAACTCTCCAGCCTGTCCAGGTCTCTCTGAATGGCTGCGCAGCCTTCCGTTGTGTCAGCCACTCCTCCCAGTTTTGTGTCATCAGCGAACTGGCTGACAGTGCACTCTATTCCTTCATCCAACTCATTAATGAATATATTGAATAGTACTGGTCCCAGTACCGACCCTTGCGGGACTCCGCTAGACACAGGCCTCCAACTGGACTCTGTCCCATTGACCACCACTCTCTGGCTTCTTTCCTTCAGCCAGTTCACAATCCACCTCACTACCCAATCATCCAGACCACACTTCCTCAGTTTAGCTGCAAGGATGCTGTGGGAGACATTGTCAAACGCTTTACTGAAATCGAGATAGACCACATCCACAGCTTTACCATCATCTATCCACCGGGTTACGTCCTCATAAAAGGCTATCAAGTTGGTTAAGCATGACTTTCCCTTGGTGAAGCCATGCTGAGTGCCCCTAATGATCCCCCTGTCCTTGATGTGCCTAGTGACAGCACCAAGAACAAGTTGTTCCATCACCTTTCTGGGGATGGAGGTGAGGCTGACCGGTCTATAGTTACCCGGGTCCTCCTTCTTGCCCTTTTTGAAGACTGGAGTGACATTCGCTTTCCTCCAGTCCTCAGGCACCTCTCCCGTTGCCCACGACTTAGCAAAGATGATGGAGAGTGGCCTAGCAATGACTTCCGCCAGCTCCCTCAGCACCCGCGGGTGCATCCCATCAGGGCCCATGGATTTATGGACGTCCAGATTGCTTAATTGGTCCCTGACCCAGCCCTCATCTACCAAGACAGATTCCTCCTCTATCCTGACTTCTTCTGGGGCCTCAGGGGTCCGGGGCTCCTCAGGACAGCCTCCAGCGGTATAGACAGAGGCAAAGAAGGCATTCAGTAACTCCGCCTTCTTTTTATCCTCTGTCTCCAGGGCCCCCACCTCATTCATCAGTGGGCCTACATTGCCTCTAGTGTTGGCTTTACCTGCAATGTATTTGAAGAAGCCCTTTCTGTTATCCTTGACCTCTCTTGCAAGGTTTAATTCCAAGGAGGCCTTAGCTTTCCTAGTTGCCTCCCTACATCCTCTGACAACAGACTTATATTCCTCCCAAGTGGCCAGCCCCTCCTTCCATGATCTGTACACCCTCTTCTTCCACTTGAGTTTGCCCAGCAGTTCCCTGTTTAACCATGCAGGTCTCCTGGTACCCTTTCTTGACTTCCTACCTGTTGGGATGCTCTGATCTTGAGCTCGGAAGAAGCAGTCCTTGAATGCTAACCAACTATCTTGGGCCCCCTTACCTTCTAGTACCCTGTCCCATGGGATTTCCCCTAGCAATTCCTTGAAAAGGCCAAAGTTGGCCCTCCTGAAGTCCAGGGTTGTGATTCTGCTAGCTATTCTGTTCCTGCCACATGAGATCCTGAACTCTACCATCTCATGGTCACTACAACCAAGGCTGCCCTCAACCTTCACCTCTTCAACCAGACCCTCCTTGTTAGTGAGGATAAGATCCAGCAGCGCTCCTCTCCTAGTTGGCTCATCCACCATTTGCATCAGAAAGTTATCATCAATGCACTGGAGGAACCTCCTGGACTGAGGATGGCTGGCTGAGTAGGCCTCCCAGCAAATATCAGGGTAGTTGAAATCCCCCATGACAACCAGACCCTGTAATTGCGAGACTGCTCTCAGCTGCCTGTAGAAGGCCTCATCACCCTCCTCATCCTGATCCGGTGGCCTGTAATAGACACCCATAACAGTATCACCCCTGCCAGCCTGCCCCTTAATTCACACCCACAAACTCTCAACTCGCTCCTGATCCGCCCCTGGACAGAACTCAACACATTCTAGCTGCTCACTCACATAAAGAGCAACTCCACCACCTCTCCTTAGCGGCCTGTCTTTCCTGAATAGGACATAGCCATCCATGACCACATTCCAGTCATGCGAGGCGTCCCACCAAGTCTCTGTAATTGCCACTAAATCATAGCCCCCCGACCGAACACGGATTTCTAACTCCTCCTGTTTATTCCCCATGCTGCGTGCATTGGTGTACAGGCATTTCAGGGAGCGAGCTGAGTACACCGATTTCACCCTAGGGGGATGGGAGGCCTCCTGGTCTGCCTCAACACTAGAGCGTTGCCCCAATGGTGCAAGCCCAGCTACTACCCCATCCCCCTTCGAATCTAGTTTAAAGCTCTCTGAATGAGCCCTGCTAATTCCTGTCCCAGAACCCTTTTGCCCCTACGACATAAACCTTTGAAAGGACTGCATGAGAAAGATAAGACTGAATACATATTGGGAAAAAAAAAAAAAAGAAATATTTAAGAATTTAAAATACATTATGATGAAAAAATTGTCACTAGGATGTTAACTCAGGTCCTGTCAAAACATTATTACTGTTTGTGTCAGGAGAGACAACACCCAGGCCATCCATGACTTCAGAAGTGTGGGCTCCACCATTACTGGAAAAAAGGTACACTCATACTCCAGCTACAGCCTTTTATTATAGGTTTCGTGGCACAGTTCAAGTGAAGAATATCTCATCTTGCCTAAAAAAAATACTTGAAGGAGCAGATATTGCAAACTGGAAAAGAAGCATGTTCAAATCAAGAGAAAAAAAAAATAACTGTCATAGAATATTTCCCAACATTGAGCCATTAATTTTTCAAGAACTCGTAAAACTTCTTTTAATCTTTATGTTTTCTAGGTTGCCCTCAAGATCAATCAATTTCTTAAAGTTGTATGATGAATTAAAGATGAAATTGCTGCTATCTGATCTAAAATTACGAAAACACATGCCCCTTGCAAGTAAATATACATGTAAATGGTTATGAAAAAATTTGAAAAATGTAAGAAGAATTTATCATAGTCACTTTATAGATTTGCTCTAAATGCCTCCATTGACTATACAGGCAATGTCATTGCAAAACTATGAAGACACCATTATTTGCATGCTTTTTAGAGCCATTTTCATGTAGCGTTATGACTGAAAAACAATTAAAAATCAAATCTTCAGAGAACCAGTGGCAATGCTGTCACAATGCAATTTTAGACAATTCAATTTAGATGCAGCAGCTGCTTTTCAATGAGATTTTGATGTTTACCCAGTTTTGCTGCTGGGTTAATTGAGTCATATTGAGGTCAAGTTGATTGTCTGCAATCACCCAGATGCAGGCTCAGTGAGAATTACACTCAGGACTGTCATCACAGCTATAACCCTCTGTTTCCTCCAATAGGGCAAAAATACAAACAGAAGTAAAATAATCAATGAAACACTGTCAGTAGAAAACTATGTCAGCTGACACAACAGAAGATCACTTGGTTTACTTGTATTACTAAAGAATAACCATTAAGTAAAATGGAAGAAAATACATTAACATGAAAACGAGAATAACAGAAGAGCTAAATACTTTAGAATTTATCTCATCTTAACAAACTGACTTACTTTAAAACATGCCAACAAGTTAAACTTGAGTAATAACCCAAGCAGTAGAGCTTAAATAAAATCTCTTCCTTTTGCCACAGGACTAAACAATTTCTTGCTGTCTGCTCCTCTGTCTGAAAGCAATACCCAACATTGTAGGCAATGTGAAAAAACACATGCTCAAAGAATAACTTCAGCTTCTGAAACCCATTGCCGAATTCAGTTCAGTTGAAACTGTTCTGGGAAAAGGTGTCACGGAAAATGGTTCTATGTGCAGCTGCAATCTCAGCTGCAGTAATAAATAATTAAAAATTGTAAGTTTTACAGGGGCACACATAAATAATTAAAATTAGCATATTTTAACTCTGAATATCATATTCCTCTCCCAAAATAGTATTTTAAACTGTTAAGTAATCCTAGTTTGGAACTTATCTATCCATTATTAAGCTGCAAGTTACAGTATGCATTACTAGAGACATGAGTTTTGATAAGGTTTTGGAATAAAGGGGGATATTTTGAATGAGTGGGTTCCCATGCACAGGTACAAGTAAACAAGTACTCCAGGACAGAACTGATAGCTCAATTAATAGCAAATGTGATGGATAGAACATGGCTAAAAAGTGCAAGGTCAGAGAAGCAGAAGTGGTATATTATTTAGAGGAAGAAAAGATAAGTAGGTGATGGTGTCATCGGGACAACAAACTAGCAGCAGTAGTATTTCAAAAGGCCTTAAGAGAGGTGACAGAGTTAACATCAAAATGAGGAAAGGAGTCACAGAGATGAGGGAAGGAGAAGAGCAGCACACCTATATTAGCATTTTAATTTGGATGAAGAGTGCATTTGCAAAGATAACTTCATCATTCCTGTTGCAGTCTCAGAGTGTACAAACCAGGCTTTTTCAGAGAAAACTAAACTGAAAGATTGTTCCAAGATCACACTTAATGTGCTCCGACCATCATCAACAGAAGTTTAATCCAAGGTGCTGGCCTGCATCTAGGCTAAAATAAAACACCAGAAATACATGTAATGTAAATGTCAGATCCACAGCACCAGTTGCTTTCTTCTACACCAAACCCTACAGCCCTGCATTATTTGCAGTCTGACGCAATCCTTAAAGAGCATTTAGGAGCAGGTAGAACCTGAATTTCTTTCATTTCGGGGAAATTACAGAAAAGCAAGGCAAAATTATTTGCAACTTGAGCTGAGTATCACCTTTTTAAAAAATAGAAAAGGAGAGATATTCACTATAACTGTCAATGGATTAATGTAATCATAATTTATGTCGACCTTCAGAGGTCATCAAATCCAAACCCCAGCTCAAAGTGAAATTTAATTACAGGCACATTTGCATGGATTTGTCAATCTTATTTATTTCTGAGTACGATAGAAGCCTATTAGCCCATTGTAACCTCCAACACTGATTTTTCATGAGTAATGTTCATGCTATGTATATTATCAGTCTGTCATACACCCATATGTACATTCCTCAACACTTATTGAAAGCTATGGTGTTTATTTCTTTTGTAAGAAAAAGAAAAATCCAACTTTGTTTGAACAATTACCTCATCACCCCAAAGACACTTCAACCTGCATACTTCTGTAAATAATGATGAATACAAAGCTATACTTGAGAGGCAAAGAACAAACTAATAAAGAAGCAGAAATCAAAGTCTGCCACTACCTAGCTTATGTTTTCACAAACACATATGTATATACATATTAGCATACATATATAAAAACACACACGCACATATATATACATGCATACATATACAAAAGATATTGTTGGTATTTCATTTCAATAAAGTATTTTTTCCTGTGAAAAACTTTTTTCATAAAATTAAAAAAATAGAATATGCCAATATGTTTCATTTTGGCCTAAGAAATGGAAAGAAGCACTGATTTCAGGTGAACCATTCTTCATACACTCATCTTGAAGCTCACCACTTGAAACTTTTATCTGTGGCAGAATCCTTTAATTTGAGCTCAAACTTTCACGAAAAATCCTATCAGATCAGTATTAAATTTCCCTCTGTTTTTAATTATCTGTTGTTGGCAACTTCTGAAAGTTATACAGTAATACAGAGCATAACTCTGCTCTTATAATCCTTTGACAACACTAACTCGAAGGTGATATATGGAATTAAAACAACACCATACAGAAATAGGTAAGGACCAAAACAGTTCTTGTATGTGACTGAAAAAAAAACCCAACCTTTTTTACAGTGACATTGGAAATCTGCAGATTTAACAGACGAAATAAAACATTTTTTGTTTTATTTCAGATCTAGTATCAAAGCTGTTAGAACCATTAGTTTAGATTTTGGTAATATTGTCATGAGGAGAATATATTTTAGGAGTTGTTCTCTCTCATTTTAAAGATGGTCTCTCTCTACAGTATTTTGACTGGTTTACCAACTTATTTCTCTGGAGTTATTTTTAATCAGAGACATCATGGAAAAAACAAAATTCTCTGATTTCCAAATAAAGTTTTAAAAGTGACATTTTATGTTTGTATTTAATGATTATGTGGAAATTTGATAAATACAACCTTGAAGTTCTGGTGGAAATCCATTTCCTGGTTTAGAATGTTTCATCAGTTAAAATATTCTTAATCACGTTTTTCAACATTTACTTGTAAGCACAAATAATAAAGACAAACAAATAAGAAATCATTATATTTTCCTGTCTTTCCTACTTTATTTTAGAAGATACTTTAAGAGTTATTATAATGATTTTTTTGGGAGATGAAATTCATGCATATGAGAACTGGCAACTGACAGACCAAGTCCAACTATTTCTAAATTGTCAAAAAAACCCCATGTATGTAAAGAATCATTAACAATTCGTTATTGAAATGTGTTTTTAACTAATTTACACTATTAAACAGTTTCTAGAATTTTAGAAATTGTAACCTTCTGAACTAGAAAGATGTTATAGACTTAAGATCAGAGACTGATGATGCACAAGCAGAATTATTAGTGCATGATCATTATTGCACCAGAACTTCATTATTTTAAAACAGATAATAAAGCTTTTAAAAATAATATGGCCCTCTTTCATTCAAAAATCCTCTGTCTTTCTTTAGTGATTTTGTTACTGACAGAGAAGAGTTTGAAATTTTGTTGTTAAAGAAACATAGGAAAAAAATAAAAGTACCTACACAGGAAGGCCTTGTTGATTGATAGGGTGCTGTTTACTTTATTCTTTGACACAGAGTTAAGCTTTCATGACAGAGGGAAAGAAGAGGAATAGAAAGAATGGAGCCCCTTTGTTTAACAACTGAGTAAAGCAGAGTCCCTTAAGAAAATATTGGAAAATTGCAAACTAAAATAACAGACAGGTGTTAGGAAAAGGATGATAAGCTTTTAGTTATTTTGTTTAACAAATGGACAATCTGCAGGAATACCGTCATTCAATTAAAACCTCTAACCAAATAAAACAAAGACATACCCTTTTAATCTAGGCAAACTTGTGCTGCTTTGAGCAGAGATTCCAGCAAACTATTCCCCGTGTGACACCTCTTCCCTTTCTATTAAGCTGAGAACCCTGTCCGTAACCATGATATTACTCTAGAATGTGACAGGAAGAATGCCTAATTTTCTCTTTAAATCTGTAGTTTCCGTCTTAACTCTTCATTTGGTAGAAGAGAGAAGAGAGGCAAACACAAATTTGTTTTATTTAGATAACACTTAGCCATGGTAATTTAACAACATTTTCTTTTTTTATAAAAAGCAATGACAAAATGAACAAACCAAAAAAACTCACAACAAACAAAACCTACCCATACTCCCATAATAATCTTATTCATATCAGGTCTATATTGTCTCGTTCAACAAGGAGAAGTGCAAAGTCCTGCATCTGGGGAGGAACAACACCAGGCACCAAGATTTGCTGGGGGACACCCAGCTGGAAAGCAGCTTGGCAGAAAAGGACCTGAAGGTCCTTGGCAACACCAAGCTGAACATGAACCGGCAATGTGCCTTTGCAGCAAAAAAGGCCAATGGGATCCTCAACTGCATTAGATGTAATATTGCCAGCCAGTGGAGGAGGTGATCCTTCCCCTCTACTCAGCACTGGTGAGGCCACACCTGGAGTATTGTGTCCAGTTCTGGGCTCCCCAGTACAAGACAGACATGAACACACTGGAGAAGGTCCATTAAGGTGATTAAGGGACTGGAGCACTTCACATATGAGGAAAGGCTGAGAGAGCTGGGACTGTTTAGCCTAGAGAAGAGAAGGCTTGGGGGGATCTTACTGATATATATAAATACCTGAAGGGAGGGTGCCAAGAGAATGGAGCCAGGCTCATTTCAGTGATGTCCAGTCACAGGAAAAGGGACAGTGGACATAAATTGAAACACAGGAGGTTCCGTCTGAACATCAGGAAATACTTTTTGACTGTGAGCGTGACCAAGCCCTGGCACAGGTTGTCCAGGGAGGTTGTGGGGTCTCCATCCTTGGAGATATTCATAAGCCATATGGACACGGTCCTGGGCAACCAGCTCTAGGTGGCCCTGCTTGAGCAGGGGGCGTTGGACCAGATGACCTCCAGAGGTTCCTCCAACCACAGCCATTCTGCAATTCTGTAATTCTGTTATTCTGTGATCTAATCTAAACTGATGTCTGATCAGATATTGGAAAAACACACTCACAAAGTCTGCATTGCTAGACATGCTCTTAGGAGCCTCTATCCTATACGTTAATAGAACAAGAACTTCACACTCTGTTTTCTTTTCTGGTGCAACTGCAGCATGATATGTAGGATATCAAGCTCCATCAGGATTCAAGAAACATGGCTTCTATTAACCTTCCTCCACCTGCTCTCTGATCATGTGGAAGTCAGTGTACTTTTGCTCTTAATGCTAACCTTTATCTATCTCATATTTTTATGTCCTATGCTCTTGAGATCAAGGCTGTCATTATGAGTCAGGTTCCCATTGGTATAACATGTCAGCTGCCACAGGGTATAGTTATAGTGGATTGGGATCTTTCGCTCACAAACAGCTCAGTGTCAGCAGTTTATAAGTGTAACTGCAAGAGAAATAAAGCCTAACATTAACTGCTTGTTCTTAGCACACCACATACACTAATTTCCATGACACATGCTTTATAACTTCTTTGGGGTGCTCTGGTATGGTTGAAGAAGTTCATTTATTCTGGATGAGAGAGGATAAGCTGCTATTTTATTTAATTTTTGCCCTTCTAACTCATGTTGCTGATGCCTCAAGACATGGATGGGTGCCCCTTCTTTTGTCATCAAAATTAATTCATTAATTCCTGTGTCAGAAGAACCAGCTTCAACTAGAAGATGAAACTGATCACAATTTTTAAAAATGTAATAGGAAACGGGGTGGGAAGCTTATCATTCTGACCTTGTAAGTGAATCATGAAAATAATGTTCAAAGGGATCTTCAAGCCCAGTGTTACATAGTTCATACTGTGATTTTTTTTAAAGTTGTATTAATAATATTTGAATTTAACTTTTCAACTACAAACTTTGAGCTTTGCTAATGAGAAATATGATAACAGTAGTGGAGAATTGCTCTTAAGGACATTAATTTTCTTTATTAATGCATTGTGATAGCACAATCTTACCTTGACTTTTATGTACACAGACAAATGTAGGTGTACACAGACAATGAATGTATATACTAAAACACTTGAGTTTTTTAGCTTGCTGACTCCAGAAACTTTAGCATTTGTTTTGTCTGTACTAGTAAGATGAAAAGATAATATTCATGTTGCTTGGGTACGCTAGACAATAAATTGTTCTGGCAGTTGATTAAATACTAGACCAAAGCCAAGACATTTAATCAGTGCATAAAGCCCTTTGTTGCCCGCACATTCCATCATCATGAATTTTACTGCTACTCTGCCAAAAATAAAATACTTATGGACAACATGATCTTATAAGCTCCCTTTCTTATTTTCAAAGATTTAAATGTGATGTGATAGTGACATGATTCATAATCTGCAATGTTCTCTACTCAATCTCAAAAGATGAATCTATCTGCATACATAAAATTTATTCATTGATTTCACATTATTTTTGTCCCTTGCACATACTCTCATATGTGGAAGAAAAAAAAGAAAGTACATTTTCAAATAAAATCACAATGACTCAACCTCATTCATTCTATTCACATTATTTGTTTAATTTCAAAAATCCATAGGCTACCTTGGCTGCCTGTCCATTAACTTCAGAGAAGCATATTGTTAAAATCACCTATGCAGTTTCATCTTTTCATGTGTAATATGAATTATGTACAGATCACAAATAACACAGAACTGAGACAAACGTGTATAAATTCAGGATCTGGTAAATATTTGCAAGGATTTGCCTTAGAACTCTTGAAGTTGTTCAAATGATGTGTGGAAATATATTCCATGTCCTGTAATTCTTTGGAACCTTTTCTTTTTGCTGTTTATAACTTCTTTTTCTTTTTTTTATCTTATATGACTGGACATTTACATTTTATCACACATACATCATGTCTTCCTTCACTGCACTATTGAAAAAAAAGTATTGCATGAAAGAGCAATGAAGAATGAATGAGAAAGGATGAATAATAAGGCTACTGGTCACACATGAACACTCATTTAGCACAAGAACACAAAAGAACAACTATTTCACAGCATTATGCTTGTCACTTTCTTCATGCCTATCAAAGCTCCTCGTTCAGTTTCACAGATATAACTATTTTAGGATCCTTCTCAGGGAAGGATCTGTTTCTTAATAAGGTACATTTTGGGGAATAAAAGCTTGTTGTCAAAGATTTTTTTTTTTTTTTTTTGACATCAGAAGGGATCATACTATAACACTATAGTCTAACCACCTGCATGATGTACACTATGAAATGCATGACTTCAGTACTGGAATGTAACTTCAGTTTGAGGTGTAGCATGTATTTTACAAAGATAATTTTACTCAATTTAAATGTTCCAGCAAATCAACAATTCACCAAAACACTAAGTAAATTATTCCAAATATAATAGTCATAAATGAGTCATTGTTCCTAGCCTGAGTGCATGTAGCTGAAGTTTCCTACCACAGAACCTTGTCCTGCCTTTTGCTGAGCTGTCCTACTTGATGTTCCCACCCTCTGTTATGTATTTAGGTAATAGATGCCAAAACAAAACAGGAGTTCATGTTTGAGTATTATTTACAATGACTCCATAGACCTTTTCAGTCACTGCACTCCTAGATAGAGTTCCTTATCCTGCACATGTGATGCATGCTCTGTTCTAGAAGTTTTAATGCATATATGATGGGATTAAATATTAACATTTTGGAAGAGACTCCGCATTATGAGAATTAAAATCAGCGTCC